>NC_134834.1:146148755-146473262 GCF_004210375.1 Tachypleus tridentatus
TGTACATATTAACTACTTATTATATCGTATTGTTAGTTATGTACATCACTTGTTTTACACGCTGAAATAATAGAAATATTTGATTTACATACTAAACGATTACGAAATCCTGATTCATAATTAAATCTTTAATCTGGATATACTAAAGTTAACTTTCAACTAAACTCGTTTTTTCCCTCAGAACAAATAACCATTATAATTTTATTTAAAATAAATCTGTTAGTTTTTTACTGGATAAGTGATTTTGTTATATTTTAATTACCTACTTTAAAATATATAACTTTAATGAATTTTAATAGTACCCTGGTTGCTTTTGTTGTACAGGTCGTTTTCTCAACGCTGTACTGAAGTCATAATATTACAGTATACGAGAGTTAGCTCTAAACAGACGTTAGAGTAGATAAACAGCTGTAGAATATACAATATGTCACAGTGGACTACGTACCCACAGTTCTTTTGAAGAAGGCGACACTCGTTCAGATACAGTTTACCGTCCGAACCACATACAACATCAGGAAACGGAACACAAATCCGGGGACAATCTCGAACTCGTACGCACTGTTTCATGTCCACTACTTGAATTCCTCTCCTTGTAAGATTTCATAAAAACGTTAGGCTAAGCTCATCGAATTAATTAATAGGAAAATAAAAATGACCATCTAATCCGAAAGATCGAAAGTTACTTTTTACCTAGACACATTTAAGAGCTTATGATTTTAACTTCTGACCTTTCATAAATATCAATCATATTTTGATTTTTCAAATCAGAAAAAGGTGCTATTTTGTGTAGTTGATGCCCAAAAATTGAACTCTATTTTAACTGGAAGAAAACTTAAAATCGAAACAAACAAACAAAAAATTGTGTCTTTTCGAAAAGGCACCCTCCTTTTTGGATCCACCGTGGATAGGTGGTTAGGGCGCTCGACTCATAATCTGAGAGTCGCAGGATTGAATCCTCGTCACATCAAACATAATCGCCCTTTCAGCGGTGGAGATGTTATAATGTGACGATCAATTGCACTATTCATTGGTAAAAGAGTAGCACCAGAGTTGGCGGTGGGTGGTGGTGACTAGCTGCCTTCTCACTAATCTTACACTGCTAAATTAGGGATGGTTAATGCAGATAGCTCTCGTGTAGCTTTCTCGAATATTCAAAACAAACAAACCCTTCCTTTTCCATACGTGAGGCTTAGCATGGCTAAATGGTTAGGGAGCTCGACTCTTTGGTTCAAATCTCCGTCCCACCAAACATGCTCGCTCTTTCAGCCGTGGGGGCGTTACAACGTTCCGGTTAATTCTACTATTCGTTGGTAAAAGAGTAGCCCCAAAATTGGTAACGGATGGTGAGGAGAAGCTATCTTCCTTCTAGTGTTTCACAACTAAATTAGAAAAGGCTAGAGCAGATAACCCTCGTATAGCTTTGTGAGAAATTCAAAACAAAACAAAAATTTGTGGAATCGAACGAGTTATGTGGAATAAATTGTTAGAAGAAAATATGAAATATTTGAGAGAGTTATGAAAAGATTAAAATTACAATAAAGATATGGAATAATAAAAAACAGATTTAATAAAAGTTAGAATCAATGTGAAGAAGCCACACATTTCTGCCTCTACTCTGAAATATAACTAAACTGAGTAAAATCATTGCTTAGAAGCTTTTCAGGAAAACAAGAAGTTTATATTGGCTAAGCCTTAAAGCTTCACTCATCAGGTCAGAATAATATTCATAGTTACATATATATTGTGTTTGTTCAAAGGTAAGCACAAAGTTATAGTACTGCGCTAAAGTGTTAAGACAAGAGATTATTTTATCATGTTTCCCATTTAATAGGCTAATTCTTCCATGTCATCAAGGAATGTAAATTTCAACACTGGTAATGCTTCAGTGATTCCTATTGAAACTTAATGAACCAGGGTGAGAATACATATCATTCTTTATAATTCCCATATACTTGTACTAAGGGTATGTCATAAGGGTTCTGCTTAAATAAACACACTGATCAAATCTGGAGTCTGAAATAACTGTCATGCAGTGTCTTAACAATATAGAAAGAAACTAGCAAGGAGCTAGCATATGGTACTGGTATATTATAGAAGAAATAAATTTGATAGCACTCCGCAAATAAACCTTGATAAAAACAGTGTTTAACATTATATATTAAGTTTTGTTGTCATGCGATGGACAAAAGAAAATGGATAATTGTCAGTAGAGCAGAGAGTTTGCATAAAAGCTTTAAATGATGCTGATTGGACTCTACGACAAGTTGTTTCAAACTTGAAATGCTCCACATACACTGTCAATTACACCCTAAAACATGAGACTAAGACAGGTAAATTTGAAAATAGTAAAGGAAGAGACAGAACACCTAAACTCATTGATACTGATGTTAAGTATCTTTGTTTATACAACCTTCAGGACAGAAGGAAGACTGTCACTGATCTCAATCCTGAGATGAACAACCATGTACCAAATGACAGAAAAATGTCCAAATTTAAAGTATCAAGAAGACTTAATAAGATTGGAATGTTTGGTCGTGTGTCAGTTTAAAACCTTTACTTCAGTCTCTAAATATTGTCAAGAGACTGGAATGCGCTAAATAGTACAAAAACTGGACTGATGATGATTGGAAATATTTGGTTGAAAACGAAGTTATACGTTCGGTGGAAGAAAGTTCAAAGATACCTAAATGCATAGCACCTACAACGAAGCATGAGGGAGACTGTGTGATGTTTATTGTCTTTTTTTTATCTGCTGAGGCTACAGGTGATATTTGCAAAATAGATGGAATAATGTACCAGCACAAGTACCATTATATACTAATCTATCATGATGTACCCAGTAGTTGGCATATTATTGGTAAGGGTTCTACTAACGAAAAGTTAATGTCCTCAAATACTCATCCAACATATGCAAAAATTACTTAGCTAATAAAGAAGCTGATGGAGTCATTCGTAATGACGAGAAACCCACTTGAAGTCAAAATATATTCTCAAGACGGCTGGTATGGGTATTAAATCTTTAATTAATTTAAAGTACAGAACAACGTTTCGGTACTTTATTTTGATTAAGGATATAATACCCATAAGAGCCGTCTTGAGAATATATTTTTGCTGGAATATTCGAATGTTGCCCCCACAAAGCCCCAATCTCAACCCAGTTGAGAAAATCTGGGATTTGGTAGATTAACAACTTCACAAATCAAAAGTTACTCCCAGAGAAACTTTATGGGAGTGTATTAGAGACATTTGGAATAAAATATCAAAAGATATTTTAATTAAATATGATGCAACAATGTCTGAAAGACTGTTTGCAGTTATTAAAGCAAAAGTGGGACATAGAAAATATCAGCTGTTTGCTGAACTCAAGCAATTCCACTGAGTTTATTTTATATTAAATATGAAAATTAGTGTTTTACCTCTGATTTACCTTCCATTGCTCTTTGAAAGTAGCTTGAATTGCAGTTTTAACTTTGTTTTAACACTTTTGCACAATACTATACAGAATGGGCTATCTGTGTTCTGCCCACCACTAGTATCGAAGCCCAGTTTCTAGCATTGTATGTCCGCAGTTATGCCGCTGTGTCACTGGTGTGATGGCATTTACGTCTTCTTCAATGTGGTTTATTTTGATGAAGCTAATGGGAAAAACTGAAAGTAACTTTAGAATATTTACTAGATTCAATAATAATAATAAAATCTTACCCACAAGTATTCTTCCGCAGGAAACATTCGTTGAAATACACACGACCGTCTGACCCACAAGTTGGATCGTAAACCTCGAGGCACTGTTGAGGACAAGGGTTGTAATTGCGGAATTCTGCGAAATATAACGTTACACAAAGTGTTATTACATTGAATAATTATGATGAGAATACCTGATAAATCAAAATTGGATAAAATGATAGATAAGTTAAAAACATGGGATGTGTAAACAGTTTTTAATTATAAGGACACTTTAGTTTCCATTTCTTATGCTTCATGATATTGTAAATTAAAATAATTATTTTAAAAGTGTGGGTAAACGCATCCGTGTTTGTATGCTGTTATCGCGCTTCGTAGTTTGATGTCGCGAGTGTGTTATATGGCTGATGACCAAATTTCATTATTTGGTCAATCGAGAGTTGGCAGTCGACGCTATTGACCAGCTGCCTTCCCCGAGTTTATCATTTAAAAAACAGGTGCGACTAAAGCATATAGCTCTTGTGTAGCTTTACACGAAAATCTGTAAACAAGCGTACAAATTACCAATGCTACTTTTCTGAATATTCTTTACAGTTAATATTTCACGAGTATTGAATAAGAGCCAGCAGATGTAAGGTCTTTATTTTAACACTACAAAATTAGTGTTATAAGATTATCGATTGATCCATGATAATGGGCTGATGACTGGCTGCCTTTGGTCAGTAGATTAAAAATAGGAATAGTGGTAGTTAACCATAGTAACTTTGTCATCAATGCAAAATATGAACTGATCGAGTTAGTTTTACATAGAAGAATACTGAGTGGTAGAGGTCGCTTTTGTTAATCAAGAGCTTTAAATACATTCTAAATAATAAATTTTGTTTTTAATTTTTAATATGTCGCTGAATAATTAGTATGTGTGCAGGGAGGTACTTAAACATTCAAAGTTACTGATGTAAGAAAATATTTAAATAAAGAAGTAAGTTAAAAAAGGGAGCTCTTCTAGTTAGATAACATTTCTAATAATGTCATTATAGTAGATTCAAAAGTGAAATTGAAAGCGTAGCATAAAAATATATCTTGCCGAAGGTATTTCTAATTTAGCACCCAATATGCTCGCCATTTCAGCCGTGGGGACGTTATAATGTTATGGTCAATCCCACTATTCTTTGGTAAAAGAGTAGTCCAAGAGTTGGCGGTGGGTGGTGATGACTAGCTGCCTTTCCTCTAGTCTTATACTGCTAAATTAGGGACGGCTAGTGCAAATAGCCCTCGTGTAACTTTGCGCGAAATTCCAAAACAAACGAACAAATTTCTAATTTAATTATTACATCACTTATAATAAATGTATAGTAAATGTTCTAAAGAAAACAAAAAAAACGTTATGTACGAATGTTAAAAGAAAATTCCCACCTTTGTCTCGGATGTAACAGTTTTTAAGGTTCTGGATCTTCACTTCTTTCCTTTAACAAATAATGTTTTAGGTTACCACAATAGTGAAATACATATTCATTTTTTAAGAGTTTGACGAAAAAAAGCACATACTTCTAGATACCTATCCATTCTCTTACAAGAAAAATATCATCTCTGTGATTATCAAATATATTGTAGCTATTCGGTAGGTAAAAAATAATGCAACTATATCGAATTTAAATGTACGGATAATAAAACAATATCCAACAACTGTATTAGGATAAGAATTGTAAATTTCAAATCTATATTGTCGTGGCTAGTCTGTATATTATTTTTTACATTAATATATTCATTTTTTTACGAACATAAAGATAGAATTTAAAGATATTTCATCTCCAAAGGTATGCGTTCGATTTATGTAACAGATATATATATATATTAGAAAACGATTAAAAATTGCGGGTAATTGTAATTTTGGACATTTATCGCCACCTATTTTTTTTCAACCAAAATGTGAAGTCACTTCGCGGCCCGGCATGTCTATGTGGATTAAGGCGTTCGACTCATAATCTGATGGTCGCGGGTTCGAATCCTCGTCGAACCAAACATGCTCGCCCTTTCAGCCGTGGGGCATTATAATGTTACAGTCAATTCCACTATTCGTTAGTAAAAGAATAGCCCAAGAGTTGATGGTGGGTTGTGATGACTAGCTGCTTTCCCTTTCGCCTTACACTGCTAAATTAGGGATGGCTAGCGCAGATAGCCCTCGTGTAGCTTTGCGCGAAAATTAAACAAAAGCCAAGAAAAAAGTCACTTCGCCGAAGAATGTTTTGACAAAAAACGAACAACAAACTTAATTTGTTGTATCAAGATTTTTCACGAAAGAATAGCTTTTTAAAACATTTGTGATGGTTACCCGAACCACTTAACTAAATGAAAGTTGATAGGTTTGGTTGAATATCGTTATTGAAGGGAACACTTTTGCTTTAATGAAGATTTTATTTAAAACACAAAAATTGAAGAAAAATAAGTTTAATTAGGTGAACCACCCTTCTGTGAATTGGTCATTTTTGTTGTTTTTATATCACTATAAATTTTTATTTTACTTTATAACCTTGCTAACTAAATCGACAGTCAGTATCGTTTTCGGGCTGGTGGTTATCATGCTCGGACTGTAAATACGAGGGTTAAGGATTTGCAGCTCTTTGCCATAAAAATGCCCTCCGCACTTTAGGACTGTATGCGCGTTATTAAAGTGATGGTGAAATCCTGTCATTCAGTCAGTTGAGTTGGTTTTGAACGCTGTTGACTTGTCCTATTTTCTAGTTTATAATATTCTAAGTTAGGGACGGCTAAACGTAGGTTGTGTAGCTGGCTTTACGCAAAAATTCTGAAAGAAACTGTAGGTCCTATGATTTGCTTTTTTTATGTTGTTTTATCGTTAAACTACATAATACACTAAGGAGAATCAAACCCTGGATTTTAGAATAATGTGTCCTCAGTTTTACCATTTATTCATTGGAGGACATTTTACACATTACTTTTAGTGTTACATTACAACAGCGAGCGAAATCTTCGAAGCCGATTTTCACATGTCATTCTAGCCTTAATTTAGAGAGAAATACTTCATGGAAGTAAATTTTGATGTCATATTTGAATCTTAATAGTTTGTGAATTACTCAAAGTGGCTTAGTGGTTAGTTGGAGGCCCATAAGGCTAAAAATCGGGTTTTGAGCTTAACAACAAAGAAACGATTATTATCTTCGACAAAAGATTTGTGGAGAAATCATAAACCCATGTAAAGATTGCACACTTTTTATGGCTGGTTTTGTTAGCCTTTACCTTATGTATGATTATTCACTTTTTTAAAACTTTGTATCATTTCAAAGGGAGGGCATGATTTTTGTTTGATAGGACTGTGAATTCGAGACTTCAAGGTTCGCTCCGCAGTATACTCTGGATGCGTTATAGAAGTAACAGTGAATCTCGTTATTTGGTAATAGTTGCCGAGTAGGCGGAGGGTGCTGTTAACTATTTTACTTTCCCTCTGATTAAAATTTTTAGATTAGGGACGACTTTCTCAATCCTTGTCGGGTCTGACCTGTCCACTCAGTTCATCTGTCGTAAAAGGTACCGTTTACTGGAAACGAACCGGATGAGAGCGAAATAAGGTTATTTGTAAATGGTTTTTAGTTGCAACTTACACATAACAGTACTGTTTTTTGTGTGTAAGCTAATGATTGCTCTAAGTTGAATTTTAGTTTGCAGATAAGTGATAAATATCTTTATATAATTGCATTTAGTTTTGAATTAAAGCACGCAAAAATGGTTCACAAACTCCACCTTCTCAGGGAATTAAAGTTGTTTTAGAATACAAAAGAAGAAATTCTAATATAAATTATTCCAAACAAACTAGATGTTTCAAGGAGGGAATATCGAAGAACACCATAAACAAAATTAATCACTTTTTGTGGTGTCAACGTTTAAACTTTGCTTAAATTAATATTCACAGGGCAATGAATCAACGGTAAATTAAATTGAGGACTTATCATGTCACAACTAGGGATTCGATTTCTGCGGGATGCACAGTAATGAGAGTTTATTTCATATCTTTACATGTAAGAACAAACAGAGGGATGACCTTTGACATGACTGGAAGTGAGTAGAGGTTTTAAATTTATCATGATCGGAAAGATAAACTTCTTTAAGCAAAATGTTTACTAATGCCTGATTTAAAATGTTTCCAGACATTCTACCCCTGTACTTCTTAAACTCTTAAACTTTAAAGAACAGGTAATAATATACTTTCGTTATTCTAGCGAGCTCAAATAAAATAAACCTAGTATGACCTGGTGATTAAGGCGCTTGACTCGCAATCTGAGGATCGCTGGTTTGAATCCCCTTGACTGAACATGCTCACCCTTTCAGTCTTGGGCTGTGTTATAGTGTAACAGTTAATCCCACTATTCATTGGTCAAATAGTGACCCAAAAGTTGGCGGTGGGTGGTGTTAACTATCTCCATTTTCTCTAGTCTTTCACTATTAATTAAAGACGGCTAGCGCAGATAGTCTTCGTGTAGCTTTGCACGAAATTCAAACCAAACCAAATGAAAAACAAGTAAAAACAAAATGAATTAAATATAATTTAGTACACAATAACCTTAATAACCTTGAACAGCTGCAAATGGCACTGACCTTTGAACTTAAAATGTCATGGGGAAGAACTTCCATGCACAGTATGAAACCCAACAGATGAAACAACTATTGTATTCATAGTGGTTTAAAGAAAAACAAAAGGATGCGGTTGGGCAGTCTGATATCTGGAGTCCGGTCGTTTGATAAACTAACTCGTACAGCTTACACTAGTAAGTTTTCACGCAAGTCTCATTGTCATGTTGACTTGGTGACCTAGGTCAGCGTCATAATATCAACATAAGAACTGTGTTTCATGGTCGGTTAATAATGGATAGTAATGCGAGCGGAAATCTGCATGATAAAAGGGGCTAAGGTCTTACGTAAACAGGATCTCAGATAAGTGAACAACCCAGTTGTTTGTACCTTTTAATAACGTATGAGTTTAGTTTAAAGGAAAACAAATGTTTGCAATTAAACATGATTCATAAAACAACTGTAATTAGCTCAGCGTAAACTTTTCGAAACTTTAACCCAAGCCCTAGGAGTGGAAAATGGTTTTTTTTTTTTTTTTTACTGGTTATTACAGATAATACTTAAGAAGCATACAAAATTATTTATGAATTAGTGAAGTATAATACTATATAATAAAGTGATTAAAAACTCAAGTTAAACACGTTTTCAACGACATTTTAGGCCCTAATCTAATACATTTCATGGGGTGCGGCCATCTTAAAAGATGTCGGCTAGTTGTAAGCTCGTTTTCTAAACTGATAATACAAAATATTAGCTTAGGTGTAAGTATTGGTTTGATATTAATATTAATGGTAATATTATTGAAATTTCTACGTATCAAACACTTCAAATTACTAGTAGTTTGTTTCTGAAATCCACACAGCTTACAAATACACAAAACCTGATGTAAGCTTTAATATATTTCCAGATGTACATATTTAAGAACAAAAACCAAACAAAATATTATAACGTAAAAGCACTAAACGTGACATTGTTGGGTGACAGCCCAGTATTCCGAAGGTCCAGTGGTCACAGGTTTTTTTTTGTTGTTTTTTTTGCAGTATAATTCAAAACTGAATGAATAAACACAGTATTAGGCCCATAATAGATAAGTGTAACCTCAAACGAAAAGTTTAAAGGGCACTTTTTTGCGGGGGTGGTGGTGGTGGGGTTCAGGATATTTTATTGGCTCGGTGTAAAGATAATTTTACTGACTGAAGAAAGCGTTCAACATGCTTAATTAGTCGGGGATATAATACTGTGGAATAAGAACTTCAAATGTTCATTCTGTCAGAAGAGCTAACTTCCCAAATCAAATCCTTGTGCGTAAATATGTGGGTTCTATTGCTAACACGATACATGCATATAATAAAGTAACATTATCTATTAATGAGAAATTGCAACATTTTAGGTTGTATGCTGGGGTAAAGCTGTTATAAAGTTTTTAAAATTTGAACAAACAATCAATTTAACTGTTACATAAACAACTTACATCTTCGGACTATTGGGCCTTTGGAGTAATGAGCCATGGGACTAAGGGTCCGTCACCCATTGTTGCCTGAGGTTTGCTACAATCATGTCATGACTGTGCAATTTTTATATGAAATAGTAAACTGAGGCTAATTTCGAAAAAATCAAAATACAGAAAATCATGTAACCATTCTTTACCCGACTAGTATTGAATTCACATTTAAAGCTTTCCCAATAATAGTTATTTCTAAAACTAATTAACAGTTATTTTTTACTCAGCAAAGTGTTGACTGCTTTAATACAATTTAACGTATTGTAATTACGAATACAAATCAATAAAAATTAAATATAAATACCACTTACCCACAATTCTGGCGTTGCATTATACAAGGATTGCGATAAATGACGCTGTCTTCACTGCATACTGGCTCATAGATATCGAGACACGTAGAGGGGCATAGATGGTGTTGCCCTCTACAGAACTCCCAGCTACCCACCTTTACGTCACCGCTGTATGAGACACAAAATTTATGGTTTGTTACGCTATAAAGTTCTGATACAAATTTCTCTCTCTTTTTAAACGAAATGTTTCATCGGTGTTTACTATTGTATATTTTGTCTTTGGCTACAGTTAAGCGCAAAGATACACATTGGGTTATCTGTGCTCTGTTTCTCAACCCGGTTGCTAGAGTTGTAAGTCCGGAGACGTACCGCTGTGCCACTGTTGGAGCTAATGTATAACAGATTTTTTTTTAATTTCACGCAAAGCTACACGAGGGCTATCTGCGCTAGCCGTCCCTAATGTAGCAGTGTAAGACTAGAGGGGAGGCAGTTAGTCATCACCACCCACCACCAACTCTTGGGCTGCTCTTTTACCAACGAATAGTGGAATTGACTGTCACATTATAACGCCCCAACGACTGCAAGGGCAAGCATGTTTAGTGTGATGGGGATTCGAATCCGTGACCCTCAGATTACGAGTCGAACGCCTTAATCCACCTGGCCGTGCCGGGCCTATTGCATAACTAATCACACAACTAAATTAACTGTTTCTGTCTGTTATTCTGCCTGTTTGTAAGTATAGATAACTACCTTTTTTTTTCATTTGTTTTACCTTAGCTCTCCTGCATTGGTTTACAATGATATTTTTTACCTTTGTTTCAGTAGATATACCGATATTAGTTTAATTAAAAACTAACATTTTAACCCCAATTAAAGAAGGAGGTAATAAATAGCAATTTTATGCATATAAAAGACCAATCTCTCTTCATAAAAGAGATTTATATATGTTAGTTCCTTGGTGAATTTGTTCATTTGTTCGAATCTCCGTCCCATCAAACATGCTTACCCTTTCAGCCGTGGGAACGTTGTAACGCGATGGTCAATCGCACTATTCGTTGGTAAAATAGTGTTTGTTCTTGTTTTTGAATTTCGCGCAAAGCTACTCGAGGGCTATCTGCGCTAGCCGTCCCTAATTTAGCAGTGTAAGACTACAGGGAAGGCAGCTAGTCATCACCACCCACCGCCAACTCTTAGGCTACTCTTTTACCAACGAATAGTGGGATTGACCGTCACGTTATAACGTTCCGACGGCTGAAAGGGCGAGTATGTTTGGTGCAACCGGGCTTCGAACCCGCTACCCTCGGATTACGAGTCGAACGCCTTAACACACTTAGCCATGTCGGGCCCTGGTAAAATAGTAGCCCAAGATTTGGCAATGGGTGGTGATGACTCCCTCATGTCTTACACTGCTAAATTAGGGACGGTTAGCCCTTATGTGGCTTTTCACGAAATTCTAAACAAACAAAGAAACAACCTGGGAGACAGAATAATTAGGCTAATGGATAATATTGTAATTATACATTTAAAGAAAATATATTAAGATAAAGGAATAAATTTTGTAAAACTGACTAATTCTTAAGAAGGATGATTGGGATTGCGGAAATATTTAAAAAACTACGTTTTCAAAATTCATATGACTAATAGAACAAAATAAGATTAAAATATGATAAAACAAAGGCACTTTTTTCTTATTATGTTTCTTCAGGGCACAAGAAAAATAACTTCTACTTATCAAAATAGAATCTTAATAAGTCTAACATACAAAAAATACATCACTGTGTAAGTACGTTGCTCTAAAATGCAGTAGAAATTGAAAATCCTCAAGTTCGATGTATGTATGATAGCTATATTTCCGGACTTACAACTCTAAAGTTCCAGGTTCGATTTCCCGCGATTGACACGACTAATACCCTAATGTGCGTTGTCCTAAAACAAACAACAACAGTAATACATTGGCCACGTAAAGAGAAAAGTTTGTCAGTGCAGAAGTAAATAAATTAGATACTTTAAATAAAAAAAGCAACTCAAACTCACCCGCAATTTTCTTTATGTAAAAAGCATAGGCTATCGTAAACCTTTCCGTTTGTGCCACATACTGGGTCTAGAACCTTGGTGATTGAACAATCTTTGGGGCAGTTGTCATCAGTACTTAGAGGACTTTCTGTTAACCTGTAAGTATCGTCAGTAATAAATTCGTTTTCCATTACTCTCTTTCTTCCCGTTCTGGCTTCTTGCCTCTTGTTGCCTTTGATTTCAAAGAAAGTCTCGTGATTAGGATCTATGACACTTTTAATTCCTTCTTCATCTGGAACACGTCTTCCCAAGAGAAGTTCTTTTGAATTTCTTTTGGAATGAGCAGTTAACTTATCTTGATTGATATTCTCTGTATCCTTATTAGTTGCAAAACCACTTACAGATTCTTCATCACGAGTTTCTGGTTTCTTTGTAGGCAAGTTATAGAAGTTACTACCTTCTGTCTGTGAAAGTTCATTTGGAATTAATGAAGTAGATACATCTAAACTGCCACCTGAGATTATCGCTGGTTCTTTTTCTGAGATTTGTGTATCGCTCTTCGTATTTTTTGAAGGGAATGCTACATCTGAAGGTTTGAACTCTTTGGGCTGTCCAGAAGCAATCTCCACTCTCTCAGAAGTGTTATTTTGGAAATTGATCTCTGTTTTAGGCTTGTTTTGAAAATTTGTTTGTAAAGTATTGATCATCGTAATATCCTCTTCAGTTGTTGAAATTTCAGTTGTGGTTGTCTTAAAATCTTCAGTTTTGTCGCTTCCACAGTCAGTCAGTATAACTGGGACATTGTCACCTGTTGAAGCTTTGTTAACTGGTGAAGATAGGTTTTCACTCTTTGTCACTTTCTCACCAAACAGGTTCGTCAAGACGTGTGATGGGGTCAAAATGACTTCTGGAAACTCCGTTGTGTGAATATCATTAACGATTTTAGTTGTTTCACTGAAACTTAATCCCGACCCAGTAGTTTTTAAAATAATTAGGTCTTCCATCGGTTTCATATTTAAGTTTGAAGGAATGTTGATTTTCATTCCTTTATTATCGTTCTCCTGTAATAATTTTTCATCATGTGGTTCTACTACTTCTACTTCACCAACTGCAACAGACGCTGGTGATTCTGTCGTTAATGATTTCTGTGAATTTACAGAAACTTCTATTGTGAAATTCGTTAATTTTTCATCGTCTGTTATCAGTTCCTCCTGTAAACCCTCTTCTGAGTAGATGTTGGACTTGTCATAGCTTTTCATTCTGATCAGTTCAGTAGAGTTGTCTACATTACTCAAATTAGATCGGGTTTGGGCTTTTTTGTGGGTGTTTCCAGATATTTCATTTTCACCCACGGAAAGAAAGGTAGAGCCCTGAGTACCAGCATTTGCCATTTTGGTGACGCTGAGATCATCGGTCAGCACAGTATCTGTTTTTCTATCATTTACTCCACTTGTTTCCGTTGACTTCATGACTATTGGGATGTCACGCTTAAAGTTTACGTCATCTTCTCTTTCGATTGTCATTGCTTTTTTCCCCAAAGAGTCGGTTGAAAATGAAAAGTTTTCATTTGAAGAACTTATTTTCGTGTTCTCTAATCTTTGTTTCATATCCATTGTGATAGAGGAAGGATTGTTGTGAGAATTCGATTCATCATATCCTGATTCTGTGGACTTTATTATACCAGATGACAAGTTAGAGGAAGAAGTATTTCTGTATTGTTTTTCTTGTGTTGATGTTGGATATGAAATATTCAAAGAAGACAGAAACAGTTCGTCAGTTGGAGTATTACTTTTCTTATCTTCCTCTTCAAATTCCGTTGCCGTTGTTGTAGCAGATGTAAATGACACAGTGATCGTAGAATGACCAGTAGCTGCACTTTGAATAATTCCAGCGTTGCTCGTAACTTCTTCCATAACAGATAATGGAAAAGAAAAGTTTGTGTTTTCTCTGTTTTCATTCGACAATTTTAACATTGAACTGTCTTCATCTTTTAGTTCTATATTGTTGACGGCATCCTCTGTTCCTACAGTGATTTTTAGGATATTATTGACTGTATTCTGTGTTTCTACAGTAGTTTCTGGGATATTGCTAACAACATCCACTGTTCCTACAGTAGTTTCTGGGACATTGTTAAAAGCATCCTCCGTTATTACAGCAGTTTCTGGGATATTGTGAACAGCATCCATTGTTTCTACAGTATTTTCTGGGTTATTGTTAACAGCATCCGCTGTTTCTACAGTAGTTTCTGGGTTATTGTTAACAGCATCCACTGTTTCTACAGTAGTTTCTGGATTATTGTTAACACCAATTTTTATTTCTACATTAGCTTCTGTAACATTATAGATGACATCTTTTGTTTCTACATTAGGTTCTGTAACTTTGTCGACGGCATCTTTTGTTTCTACATTAGGTTCTGTAACTTTGTCGACAGCATCTTTTATGCTTACATTAGGTTCTGTAACTTTGTTGACGGCAACCTTTATAACTGATGCTGATGGATAGAATAAAATACAAGTGAGCTTCAATGCTAGACATTTATACTGATAACAACAGCACGTTCATTCATTTATAATACTGAGTACATTAATTCTTGATTCGTCCAGTTTAATACACTTAATCTTGCTTCAATATAATTAAGAGAAAACTGTTAAATACAATTACAGGTAACTATCGTCACATCCATTCCTAGTTAAAGTATTGGTCCTAACAGTATGGAGTGACAAAGCTTCGTAATATAAAAAAAAATTCTTATATTCCTCTATAACTTAGTATAAATTATTTATTTTACAGAGGTGTAAAAATACCTCGATCAGAAAGGTATGTCTTTTTGGTCAAGGTATTAAAAGATATATATAGTTAACGTAAGCTCAAACATTTATAAGAACATTAGACAAGCAACTGGAAGATGGGTTATATGAGTAAGTTGTTGAATTTTTTACAACATTGCAACAATTAGAACCTTTATTAACGACATTATAACAATTAGAACATTCATGCATGATATTACAACAATTAGAACCTTTATTAACGATATTGAAACGAGTAGAAGCTTTATTAGCAATATTACAACAATTGGAACCTTTATTAACGATATTGAAACGGGTAGAAGCATTATTAACAATATCACAACAATTGGAACCTTTATTAACGATATTGAAACGGGTAGAAGCATTATTAACAATATCACAACAATTGGAACCTTTATTAACGATATTGAAACGGGTAGAAGCATTATTAACAATATCACAACAATTGGAACCTTTATTAACGATACTGAAACGGGTAGAAGCATTATTAACAATATCACAACAATTGGAACCTTTATTAACAATATTACAGCAACTACAGCTTTCATTACAAATATTACAAGAGTTAAAACCCTTATTAACGACATTGCAACAACCAGAACGTTTATTAACGATATTGAAACAGGTAGAAGCTTTATTAACAGTATCACAACAGTTATAAAAACGTTTGTGTTGTGCGCTTTTTTCATCTGTATTTGTGGTAGTATTGGCACCTGAAATAGCACAAAGGAAAATAAAATATTTCTTACCTGAATGTCTCGATAGACAAAGTACAACGAATAAAAGTACCACAATCCACACATTTCTTGGTCTAACTGACGAATCCATCATTAACTTTCCCAGAATTTCAGCCCTATACACAAAATTAGCGAGTATATTCAAAACCGGAGATTGGTTACAGGGAAGGCAGGAAATATCGTGGAGCTCTGCTTTCACAAAATCGAAAGAGACTCAGCACCCAGTCACTCGGATCAACTACAGCCTCCAAAAGTTGACGAAGCACGATTGTTCTTAACTAGCTCGGAGGAGAAAGACTGTGTAGTTTTAACAGAACTCTTCTTTTTCAGAATGCCAAAGAGAAAATGCAGTGATGCGCTAAACGTCTTCACTTACATACCTGGAAGTCACCACGAAGAACTGATAATTTTCTAACACTTTTGAAGGGAATTTAGCTATCGTGTTGTAGGGCACGCCTTCCGTTCACCTTGGTTCATGTTAGACATTCACCTGCCTGCGCCACCTGACCGTAATATCTAACTCTGATGGCTACCTAACCAGAACGAAGTTACCCTTGTTTTATAGCTTTCACTAACGAAATATATATATATGTAAATATAGTAAGGTATTTCTTGATCTACGTTTTTAAGCCATTTGTTGTTGTTTCTTTTTATATACGAAAAGACAAGCTGCTGTAGTGGAATTTTGAAACTTTGTCGCATTCGATTTCAAGCCTTGTTCCCGTTCCACATTGAGTAACCTATTTGTAACAAAAATAAACAAAACAATCATGTATTGAACAATAAAATTATTTATTTAACTCCAAAAGGAACTGAATTCTTGTGGCAGCCCGCATTATAATACTACAGAGGTGAGCTGGAGTTAGGTGTTATTCTTGAAGGTGTTAATTTTAAACGATGTTTCTAATTAGTAGTGGTTTTAGACTTTCATTGACGTTAATAATTCGTTTTTTTTCTGACGTTTTTTAAGGCGAAAGGACATTTAATAGGCTTCAGACAGTTAATTGGGCATCTTCATGAATATTAAATATATTAGATTTTTTAAACCATATTGCCAGCGGTTAAGACTGTATAATATGTTTTAAATAGATACTTTATGTGTGTTTTCTTATAGTAAAGCCACATCAGGCTATCTGCTGAGCCCAGCGAGAGGAATCGAACCGCTGAGGTGAGAGTTGTAGATTCGTAGACTTACCGCTGTACCAGCGTGGAGCGACAGATAGTGTCTGTGTGTGTGTGTGTTTTCTTATAGTAAAGCCACGTCGGGCTATCTACTGAGCCCACTGAGGGGAGTCGAACCCCTGATTTTAGCGTTTAAATCCGTAGAAATAACGCTGTACTTGCGGGGGACGCAACAGATACTGATTGTATTGTAACCGTAATTATAAAATCCTGTATTA
Source organism: Tachypleus tridentatus (assembly GCF_004210375.1). Lineage (NCBI taxonomy): Eukaryota > Metazoa > Arthropoda > Merostomata > Xiphosura > Limulidae > Tachypleus > Tachypleus tridentatus. The sequence continues at coordinate 146,165,766 of NC_134834.1, forward strand.
TATCCAGAATCTATAAATGAATGTATTTATGAAATTATTGTTTACGGTGTTTGGATTGTAACCTTAATGGTAGCTCATGGTTAAATTTAGGGCTCGATCCCTGCAGCACTAACCGCACATCTAGCTCATAGTGCAGCTTTGCGATTAATAATAAATGTATAATCTTGTATTGTATCTGAAGGCTGTTTATATTCGAAATAAATTATATTCTACGGCAACCCGCATTCCAATCTTACTTATTTTTACAGTTTATGAACCAGAACTCAACCACTAAGATGTCGGCAATATGTTAGTCATTAGGTGTTTACTTTGGAACCGCTAGGTGGTTAGGGCACTGAACTCGCAACTTGAGGGTCGCGACTTCGAATCCTCGTCTCACCAATTATGCTCACAATTTTAGCCGTGGAATCATTAAAATGTGACGGTTATTCCCACTATTCGTTGGTAAAAGAGCAGCTCAAGAGTTGGTAGTGGGTAGTGATGATTAGCTACCTTCCCTCTCCTCTTTCACTGCTAAATTAGGATAGCTAGCGCAGATAAATCTCGCGTAGCTTTGAGCGAAATTCAAAACAAACGAAACCAAACTTTCGAACCTCAAATCCTCCAATGTTAAAGTTGTCTTATAAATTGGACCACTTGTAGAGCAAGTAAATATGTTTCATTTTTTCATAACGATGAACATTAGAAGTTTTTATTATTAGTCAGAGGGAAGAGTTATGGACGACTGATTAAAAAATTAACAACAGTGAACTTCAAATTTGATGCTTATTATAATATTTTAGAATTAGAATTGAAGGTTGATAAGGTTTACCAAAGTTTCAAGTTCGTTTCCTGATGACGGCCACACAAGTGATCGAAACATTTTAACAATATTGAACAAAAAATAAAAATAAATACACCATTTAAAAGCTGTATCTCTGAGCTTTTATTTTGTTTGTTTGTTTTGAATTTCGCGTAAAGCTACACGAGGGCTATCTGCGCTAGCCTTCCTAATTTAGCAGTGTAAGAATAGAAGGAAGGCAGCTTGTTATCACCACTGACCACCAACTCTTGGGCTACTCTTTTACCAACGAATAGTGGGATTGATCATCATATTATAACGCCCCCACGGCTGAAAGGGCAAGCATGTTTGATGTAACGGGGATTCGAAACCGAGACCCTCGGATTACGAGTCGAGTGCCTTAACCACCTGGCCATGCCGGGCCAGTTGCACGACACCGTCTTTAGTTTATGACAGGGAACAGCTTTTCTGAGCATGGAAGCTGGAATGATTTAAGAACGGAATAATACATAACAATTGTTTAATACATATATATGTAGTAAGGGTAATCGATTTGTAACTACTAATGATGAGCCTATTGGATAGGAGGTCGAAGGTTTGAGATTTGATGGAGCTAAACACTTCTGCACTTACTGGCATGTTATTAAAGTGACAGTTAATTCCATAAGTCAGTTCAATGATTCAAACAAAGCCTATGTAGTGGCGGATACTGCTGGCTGGATGCTTTTCTTTCGGTCAGTTATTCAAAATTAAGAACGGCTACACATGAATCCTTGTGTTTTCTGACCCAGTTACTCACGTGTGCATAAACTGCAGTTCGGGTTGAATATCAAATTCGAATTCTTCTGTGATTGTTGGAAGTTAAGCACGAAGCTGTACTATGGGCTGTCTGTACTCTGCCCACCACGGTATCGAAACGTGGATTTTAGCGTTGTAAGTCCGCAGACATATAGCCGTGCTACTTGGGGTCTCCTTTGGCGAAGTTTTGGTTATTTCGAGTTTAGTACTTAGCATTGTTATTCAGTGACCTAATTTTAAAAAAATTCTCAAAACTTGTAAGGAAAACCAACATTTCGTAAGAAAATAATACGTTTGATATAGTTCTTTTATTTTAAGTACTTTTTATTTCACTCAAAGTATCATAATATTAAACGTATCTCCTGCGGCGGAGCTGGCTTACAGGACTTTGATTTGTTTACATTGGTCCTTGATGCCAGTTCTCCTCTCACACTGCTAGTTAACAGAAAGACTATATCTCCTTCCACGTATCCCTTTAGGGCTTCTAGTGACATAACAGTAATTCTGGCACGAATTCTAAGAGTATCACATAACTCGCTTTGCCTTAACTCAAAGGTGTGGTTATACTAAGAAGTTAACTTAGGAAAATATTCGTAAAGTTTTGCGTTTATTTTATGACCAAAATTTTCAATCATAAAAATTTTTTATTGAAAGTTAAATGAAAATATACGTAGTCGAATCATTTCGAAAAAAACGGTCATAATGGTATTGATAACACACTACAAAATTAGATTTAGTCATGCTCTCGCTGACAATGTGGTCAGTGTTCTTAAATTGTGAAGGTCAATAATTAATGGTTTGCGTCTCAGTGCCGAGAAAATGAGCTGTGTACTTGAGGCCCTTAGGCGAGTTATAAGAGTAATAGAGATAACCTACTACTGATAAAAGTAGTCCAAGAGTTAGCGGTAAGTGCTGTTGACTGCTTTCCGTGTAGTCTGTCAGTGCAAACTCAGGGAAACTGTGCGCATGTAATTTTATGTGTACATTTTCGCAAGACTACGGAAACAAAACACCTTTTTCAAAACCTAAATCTATACCACCGCAAGGAGAAAACAATCCAAGTTTTCACTTAAACGGGGCCTAACATAGACTAGTTGTTAGGACATTTGCCTCACAGTCTATGAGTCGTGGGTTCGAATTCCCGGCACATCGAACATGCTTGCAACTTCAGCAGTGGAGACATTTTAATCTGACTGTCAATTATACTCTTCGTTGGTAACGAAAGTTATCCAAGAGCTGGTGGTAGGTTGTATTGGCTAGCTTCCTTTTCTCTTGTCTGTAACTGCTACATGAGGGATGGCTAGTACAGATAGCCCTTTGTAGCTTTCCACGGAATTTGAAACAAACTAAACCATGTAATCGGAAAACTAGGTAGTGCCAAACCCTGATCTATATGAGAAAAGTGTAAAGGTGGAGTTATAAATAAAGTGTATAGTACTTTGGATTTCGTGGGTAAGGATATATAAAATTAATTTTGAATTTTAATATTTCATCCTGTTAATCTAACTGATGTAACATAGTTGATGTAACTTGAGACATATTATTCAGTTGATAATAGATATAAGATTTATTATACACAAGTTGAGGCACCCTTCTTTTGTTCGGGTTATGAACTTTAAAAAAAAATGTGTGTGGGAGTGTTATGATAAATCATACAAAAGTTCTAACTTTCACACAATTTATTTATAACAAAGCATATTACTACAGTATTCATTATTAGCACGTTAAATGTTTCGTATAAATTGTAAGAACTTAATATGTATATACTTGAAACATGATATAAACTGTGGGATTGTCCGGGGTGACTCTGTAGGAAGCGGTAGCGGAAAAAGTAGTGGGTGTAGGGATACTTTCTCTTACCTACTTTCAACACTCGCCTCCTAAGATCCTCCTACACTGTTTCAGGTGATTGAAAGGTCACAGGTCAAAGTAGGAAAAGATATAGCTCAAGAAATGGCTTTTCATATAATTTTTATGGTGGCTGTTAGAGTAGAAACTTTAGTTGAATTTATTATTGCAATAGTAACGGTCATGTTTTTTTTCTATGCTTTCCTTCTTAGAGAGCTCTAGTACAGTATCTGAGATATATAAGATGTTTGTGTACCTTCTTCCCACGCTATGTGTGTTGTGTTATAGGAAATATAATATTTTTAAGTGTAAATACATGGCGGTATTAATTAATGAAGTTAATGTTAACTTGCGTCAAAGATAATAATATTCAACAACAGCAATAAGGGGAGTGGAGGAGGTTGTGAAACCACCGTTAACATGCCCCTTGTTCCATAATATCATCCCACAAAGTTTGGTTGAGACTGGCTCAGCGACGAAGAAGTCGTTAAACAACGGACAGACAGACAAACACGATAAATTTGTATTTTATGTATGTGTAAACATGAGAGAGTAGTTAGTTAACAACTTGTAACAAAGATTTCATCTACTGTGAGAGACAGAAGTAAAGGCATATGAGTCTCCAATGAAACTCCTGTTGCTATGTGCATTAGAATTAAATTCAAGCCAGTGTACTTCCGAGAGAAGGTGGTTGGTCATTGTTAGCATTGTGTAATGGTCATGTATATTACTATGTAAGGAGACACTGCAGCTATTGCTTTACTACATAAGTTATACGTTGACCATTTTACAGATAAGAACCTTTTATTTGGTGTGATTTGTTTTCAACTTCAATCAAAGCAACTCGAGGGCTAATTTTGAAGTACTAAACTAAAGGGAATGTAGCTAATCAACACCAACCACCGCCTGTTGTTGGACTACTCTAATCGAAAGGTGGGATTTGATAGTTACCCCGTCGTAACTCACCCAAAACACCAAACGGTGGATGATGATTTGTTATTTTTAATGGGTTTAGTGGAGTGCCAGTCATGAAACTGCAGATCCCCAGCCTAAAATGCTAACTACTAAGCTTCAGGTATTTATCATACTAGTGGATTTGTTTGACTTATCAGGTGTTGTTTAGACTGCAAAATCCACATATTTATGTTTAAGATATGTGTTTGATTTTGTTTATCAAACGCAGAACTGTTGTTACATAAAAAAGAATTAAATAAAATCAAATCGGGCATCTCAGTGTTAACACCATATCGATATAGTAATAACCATCTTTATGTTAACACCATATCGATGTAGTAATAATCATCTTTATGTTAACACCATATCGATATAGTAATAACCATCTCTATGTTAACACCACACCGATAGTAATAACCATCTTTATGTTAATACCACACCGATAGTAATCACCATCTTTATGTTAACACCATATCGATATAGTAATAACCATCTCTATGTTAACACCACACCGATAGTAATAACCATCTTTATGTTAATACTACACCGATAGTAATAATCATCTTTATGTTAACACCATATCGATGTAGTAATAATCATCTTTATGTTAACATCATATCGATATAGTAATAACCATCTCTATGTTAACACCACACCGATAGTAATAACCATCTTTATGTTAATACCACACCGATAGTAATCACCATCTTTATGTTAACACCATATCGATATAGTAATAACCATCTCTATGTTAACACCACACCGATAGTAATAACCATCTTTATGTTAATACTACACCGATAGTAATAATCATCTTTATGTTAACACCATATCGATGTAGTAATAATCATCTTTATGTTAACATCATATCGATATAGTAATAACCATCTCTATGTTAACACCACACCGATAGTAATAACCATCTTTATGTTAATACCACACCGATAGTAATCACCATCTTTATGTTAACACCATATCGATATAGTAATAACCATCTCTATGTTAACACCACACCGATAGTAATAACCATCTTTATGTTAATACTACACCGATAGTAATAATCATCTTTATGTTAACACCATATCGATGTAGTAATAATCATCTTTATGTTAACACCATATCGATATAGTAATAACCATCTCTATGTTAACACCACACCGATAGTAATAACCATCTTTATGTTAATACCACACCGATAGTAATAACCATCTTTATGTTAATACCACACCGATAGTAATAACCATCTTTATGTTAACACCATATCGATATAGTAATAATCATCTTTATGTTAAAACCATATCGATATAGTAATAACCATTTCTATGTTAACACCACACCGATAGTAATAATCATCTTTATGTTAACACCATATCGATATAGTAATAACTATCTCTATGTTAACACCACACCGATAGTAATAACCATCTTTATGTTAATACCACACCGATAATAATAACCATCTTTATGTTAACACCACACCGATAGCAATAATCATTTTTATGTTAACACCACACCGATAGTAATAATCATCTGAGCTACTGCAAAAAGTAATAGTTTTTCTGTCATTTCAAAAGTGAATGTTGATCTTTTCTTGCGTGCGCAGCTTTTCTAGCACAGGAAACGGTGGACAGAAGAACACGCGGATAGACACCACGGTTCGCAATACATATAAGATAAAATATCTTGTGAATTACAAAAGAGAAAGTATTTGTTATAGCTACATGGCAATCGGTACAATCCAACGTTATGTAAATCCAACGTTATGCGCGATAATGGAAACTTAGAAAGTTACGATATTAACTTTATCCATGAGGACCAGCGACGTATACGTTGTAACTTGAAAATTTGCGAACATGTTTTGTGCACAGAAGAATAACACGGTGGTGTCTTATAGAAAAACATGAAACCTAGATTTTTTTTTATTTCGCGCGAAGCTACACGGGTTTGTATTAATATATAATTTATTATTATAATTTTGTCATTAATTTTTTAGTAAATGTTATAAGTTCTTTGTACACAAAAATCAGATTTTGTTTGTTTGTTTGTTTTGAATTTTGCGCAAACTATATGAGGGCTATCTGCGCTAGCCGTCTCTAATTGACTGGTGTAAGACTAGAGATAAGGCAGCTAATCATCACCGCCCCCCGCCAACTCTTGGGCTATTTTTTTACCAACGATTAGTGGGATTGATCATAACGCCCCCATGGTTGAAAGGGCGAGCATGTTTGATGTGATGGGGATTCGAACTCGCGACCCTCAGATTACTACTCAAGCGCCCTAACCACCTAGCATGGCATCTAAAACAAATATCAGAGTGTATCTTAAATTGCCTACTATTAGCACAGCAATAAGTCGTTAAAAATCGGGTTTCAATACGCGTGGTGTGCAAAACACAGAAAACTCATTTTATAGACTTAAAGTTAAGTATAAACTACAATAAAGCATCTTAACGACAGCGCCACTGCAGTTCCTAGATCTTTATTTCTGTTTATATTGTGTCGACACTAAAATATTTGAGGTAATACATTCTACCAGATCCACACACGTCTACATGTATATAGATAGCTTTTGAAACATTGGCCGTGTTTTTTTGTTTGTTACTGGGGCTGTGAGACAGCTAACATTTCTTCAATATGTACTGGTAACTGCTCTTTGCACACTCTTAAGAATCGGTATATTTTAATTGGAGACAAGTCTTTTTTTTTCATACATAGGTACAGTAAACTACAAAATCTTTCCCCAAGTGAAATGACCATCGTAAACTAGTGATTAGCCTACCGGACCGTACATCTCTGGCTTCGTGGTTTACCTCTTGTCAACCCCTCTCCCATAATGAAAAAAAGAAATTTCGCTTTGCACTTTAAGGTCGTGGATGTATTATAGGAGTGACAGTCAAACTATACTATTTGGTTAGGGTAGTCCAATAGTTGGCTGTGGATAGTGTTGAGTAGTTGCCTAACTTCTAGGTTATTGCTTAAAAATTAAGGACATTAACGCAGATAATAGCCACGACCGAAATCATCAAGTGAAAATGTCACCCACTAACAGAATTTATCGAAAACCTGAGACCTTAGGGCACTTTTCCAAATATATGGCATTTAACTTCTATTTAATTTTTTTCTTTTTAGTTTGACATTGAAAGTCAAAAAGGAATTGCTTTCTTGTTGGAACTTTCTGTACTTTTAATATATATATGTACACCTCCCCTTTTACGGAAAACATCCACCATAATACCCTGAGGAATCCAAGAGTTGAAAGAAGTGATGACTGGACGTTATAAACACACTAAAATTAAGAAGTAATTCCCAGTAAGTAGCAGTAAAGTCTGATAATACGTTCAGTTTTTGTTGTTGTTTTTTTGTTATATTTCACTACAAAGAGTTTTGTTTTCGAGAGCATTAACGTCCGTCTTGGAATCACAACCATATTTTGCTTTATTGTGATTCAGAATACTTAACTGCAAGAGACACAAAAAATTCTCACATTGGTTACTCATTACCGCACCTTCTGGTTACCGAAACCGTTATGGTTTTTAAGTGGATGTAGTCGTAAATTCAGTAACTTGTGGTCTTTGTTATGGAAGCTTATCTGTTACATAATGACAGACGTTTAGTGATCCCAGGTGAAAGTTGAATGTCCATTTCACTTGGAGAGCATCAAGGTTGTCTTTTGATTTCTAGGTTCCTCACTTGCTTATGTTCAGAAGGAAGAAAATTTAGCAAAGTCAGTGATAAATGCGACTGCCAACATTATAAGATTTAAGTACAAAGCGAGCAATGAACTCTCGCCATCTGTACATGTGATTAGGAATTATGAAATGACGTTAGTCCAAAGTAAAAGAATAACTAATGTATTAGGTAAAATGTGGATTCGACATCTGAATTTCGTAGGTTCCATCTTAGAAAAACAAGTCTGAATCATATAAGAAACTATTACTGTAAAGGACTTGACAAAATGAAATAATAATTCCGGTTGAAAAATAGTCAATTACTAAATATAAATTATGATTTGTGAAGCACTAAAATAGTCTAACTATTTTATCGTTTTATAATAAAAGAAAGATAAAATGAATGTAGGAGAAAAGTCACAATTTCAAAATTTGTTACTATAGTTTTTAAATTCGCGAAATTATTGGATAAAATTGAATATGCATGTAATACTATGATGTTATGTAAGTTGTGTCATGTACTTTTCATATAGTGTTACATATCATGCTGTTATTGGTATAAATAACTAGCTTAAAAATTATTTATATTTTACTTTGTATTGTGCTTGTGTATTAAAATTTGCACCTTTTTTACTTGTGATTTTATTTCCGCCCACCTAAAAAAATTGATAAGTTGGAACTTTTCTATTTCACTAATCCATTGACTAGGTTTAAGTAGGTGGTTAGTTTCCATCGTTGGATCAAATGAGAACATTTCTGCTAATTAGACACTAAGTATAATCGAAAGTAAAATGTAGAAAGCTTATAGGCCTATTTTTTTTATCGTTATACACGTAGGTAACGTACTGGTACAATAGATCTTAAGAAGAAACACCTGGTCTTTACGTAATCGGTAAAAATAAAGAATAAACAATGTACTGCGTTTAACCAAAATAAACGACGCTTCATGGGCACGGCTCAACGCACGAATGCATGTCACCCTCGGGGGAGGACCAACGAGTGAGAGGCATTACTGACCCTGTTATATTCCACCCAGTTATTACATTTTCATACTTGTATAAACCAGAGTATATTATTAGGTTTTTCAACGAAAATATAGAAACCCATCCTTGAAATAACCCAAGCTTACCTCTTGAAAAGGCTTTTGTTGTGCATCAGTTTGGTTACGAGGACGTAAAAAATGTCCATTTTCTATTGTACATGCCTGTTGACATGGGATGTTACTTTCAAACAAAAACTTTAAAATGTCTCTCGTTTTTTTTAAGGGATATTATTTGTTCTGATGTATCCATAAGGTTGTTCTGAAAGATATTCATTTGTTTTCTTCTGATATCTTGTTGTTCTAATATATATATCCATTTGGTTGTTCTGATATATATATTTAGTTGTTATGATATATATCCTAATAATTGTTGTGATATATATCCATCTGGTTGCTCAGATGTATACGATACTAACAGTTCTAACGTATATGATACCAATTATTCTACTTATATATCCATCTGGATGTTCTGATACACATCTCTTTGTTTGTTTTTATCCTTTTTTGTATTAAAAACGACTCCTCAGTGGCACAATAGCAAGTCTGCAGACTTATAACGCTGCAGTCTGTTTTGTAACATAAGACCTATGCTCTGCGGTTAACTACTAAAACACTAAATATTGTATTATTGAATTAACACGTAATCCTTAAAATATAAATATATAATTATTTTTGAAGTGTTACGTCTTGAATACTGGACTTCTATAAATATATAATTATTTTTGAAGTGTTACGTCTTGAATACTGGACTTCTATAAATATATAATTATTTTTGAAGTGTTACGTCTTGAATACTGGACTTCTATAAATATATCCTGAATAATTAAGTAACAAGACTTTTTTGAGTTGCTAGAAAATATCGTTCTGAGAAACTGGGTAAAAAAGCAGAATCACACGTTAATATATTATCTTAAAGTAGGTGTATCGAATACACAAGTCATCAAAATATGACCCTCAATACATTCTATGACCATTTTTATGCATAGAATTTATAAAATAAGTAAAAATATTCAACGTTTAAAATAATACACAATAATTTATTATTTAAGTTATAAGTAAAATATGCAATTAAAAACTCTACATTATTAGATGGAAAAAGTTCCACCATCTTCAGGAAACCAAAAGAGGTAGAGGAAATTCCATTTTTTTAAGTTTTCATACAAGAAAGAGCGGGCCCGACGTGGCCATGTGGTTAAGGCACTCGACTCGTTGTCCGAGGGTCACGGGTTCGAATCCCCGTTACACCAAACATGCTCACTCTTTCAGCCGTGGAGCCGTTATAATGTGATGGACAATCCTACTATTCGTTGTTAAAAGCGTTGTCCAAGAGTTGGTGGGGGCGGTGATGACTAGCTGCCTTCACTTTAGTCTTACACTGCTAAATTAGGGACGGCTAACGCAGAGAGCCCTCGTTTAGCTTTGCGCGAAATCGAAACCAAACAAGAAAGTTAGTTAGTTATCACCATTAGATTCCATCAAGGAACATAAGGCCGCAATCGCTTGCGGATTCTTCAACAGGTATTCAAGTGAGTAGGTTGTTAGCCCGCTGCACAGAGCCGTCCCTAATTTAGTAGTGCAAGACTAGAGGGAAGGCAGCTAGTCATCACCACCCACCGCCAACTCTTGGGCTACTCTTTTACCAACGAATAGTGAGATTGACCGCACATTATAACGCCCCCACGGCTGGGAGGCCGAGCATGTTTAGCGCGACGCGGGCGCGAAACTGCGACCCTCGGATTACGAGTCGCACGCCTTACGCGCTTGGCCATGCCAGGCCAAACAAGAAAGTGCTCATGGATAATTTGCGTAGAATACAGTGCCCTCTATAGGTTAGATGTCGAAACATTCACTTCTGTGGAACCTAGGCTTAAATCTGTATTAAAAATCATCTTACGTTTAATAATTTCGAGAGATTCTCTCATTTTAAATTCATATTTAGCTTAACTTCTTTAACTATTAGGACTTTATCTGCTACATATATCACCAAGATTGATTCGCTAGTTTTAAATATTTCTAGGGCGTTTTTGTGTTCATTAATTCCAAACTTCAAATTTCTACTTGTTTGTCCGATAAAATTCAAGCCACAGCTGCAAGTGATTTTATCTACTCTACATTCATTCCTTAATTCAAATTTGTCTTTAATATCATTAATAACATTCATTACTTTTAGTTGAGGAATAAAGGCTGATAGAAAATTCATGTTATACATAAAAACCTTTTTTCGTTGACAGTAACATAACATAATGGTAAAGGTATTCTTTCACTATTGACCATACTTATTATTTGTAGTTTGGTGTGTTGGAAAATTTGTAGTGTATTACAGTGCTCTTTCTCTTTATAAATCCTATCCATAATATATGGTTCAAAACCTCTTTCAAAACTATATATTTTAAATAATAAAGGCATTAGATCTTCATTATGTGTACATACTTTAATGGCTCTATAGACAAACGATAACAAAAGACATTTTTTTGACAATGTGATCTCGGAAGGATAATATTTTAAATTGTGTTTATATCCCTTTAACAAGCTAGCGGTACCAAGCGTAGCAGGCACGCTCAGGTACCATGTTTTTTGTTGTTGTTGTTTTTTTTTGGGGGGGAGTTGAATCCCTGTAATTAGGTACCTACAAGAATAATTGGGGACAATGGAGAAGAAAGGATGTTTCATTGGAGAGTCTGTGAATCACAGCGGGACGCGAGTATTGGTACTAGTTTATAGTTCTTTGTCATGAGTTTTGTTAGATGGCGTTTCTAAATCTTAATTATAAGAGTTTAACCTGAAACCATTTTTATAGCGCTCTAAACACATGTAATACAGAAGAACGGGTTTTGAACGTAAACCATTTTTCTTGAAATCTAGAATGTTAATCAACTTATTCATCAACCATGCACTTTTCAGATAAATAATGAGAACGAAAAATAATTACTCAGCGTTTACTGATAAATAGTTTAGGTGGACAACTGACTCATTGCTAATATGTTTTTGAATTATGAATGATCCAAACCTGCTTGAAGAAAGAGAAAAGAAAGTACAACACACGTTTATGGAATCATCCGTTATAAGTTGTTCTTTAGTCCCCAGTAAGTACGACATTTAATAACTAAAACCTTGACATAAACAAACGGAACATTAAACATCATTCCAATCCATCTCTTCATGTGGCCTTAAAATCACTGCTCGACTGGAGGCTCTAAAGCTTTACGGTTGGGTGTACGACGGAAATATTTCTGTTTTTAACCATACTACGTCTTTTCGCAGTCATTCAGACAACCGGATCTGATTGTTTCTCATTTGTGCGCTGATATCAGAAAAAACACCGACAACCTAAATGTCTTGTTTCAGAATAACGGGAATCCTTTATTGTTTTAATACTGCATACATTTTGCATTCATCTAATCTCAGTTGATATTTGTTTTTGTTTCCCTTATTGCTCTACCATTTACGGGTATCGAAACCCGAGTTCTGGATGCGTGAATTTGTAGACATAAATAAATTGTCATATAGAACTCCCTTACACCACGTCTTGGCTTCACAAAATTCATAACACATTTAGTTTGGATTTCGCGTAAAACTACATTAGGCCTAGCTAAGCTAGTGGTCTCTAATTTAGCAGTGATAGACTAGAAGAAAGGCAGCTAGCTAGTACATACCCCACATCAATAAGTGTTAGGCTACCTTTTTACGAACGAATTGTGGGCTTGACTGTCATATTATAACGTCACACCCGACTTAAAGGGCGAGCATGTTCGGTAACCGGGGGATTCAAACTTTCGACCCTCAGATTGCGATTCGAGTGCCTTAATCATGAGGCCATGCCAGGCTCCTCTTAAAATATTGAACTTTTGTAATTTATGAATGATTAGGCCTAGATACATGATAATTAGTTTAACTCAGTAACAACAGGAAAGTTTATTATCATGAACGTAGCTTATTTCTACCTAGAGACTAATTATAGTCGTTGACGTGATAAAGTTTAAGTTTAAAGTAAAACATTTTCAAGTTTGTAAATGTACAACTACCTGTAAACGTTGTCCATGTTTACGAATGTATGCTAAATATTAACAACATATAATATTTACGACGTTTTCAGGTTTTGTAAATAAAGATTAGTTTAGTATACACAATTAACATTAATTACATGTACGTAACATATGGGGATGTCATAGAAAGGCGTATTTATTATATGACATTGTAACTTTGTTTTCACATCATTGGTAACTTTGTATTCTAATTTCCTTTATCATATCGTGATAGTGTCATTAGCAAACTACGTAACGACAGAAATTGTCCATTATTAATATTTGAATGTATAATATAACAAGGGCTAGGATGCTATAGTTATCCGTTGTTAAAACCTTATGCATTACAGAGGCTAGGAAAGCTATAGTTGTCGATGGTTAAAACGTTTAGGGATAACAATGACTAGGTACGCTATTGTTGTACGTTGTTAAAACATGCGTGTATAACAATGGCTAGGGACTCTATAGTTGAACATTGTGAAAACGTCTATGTATAACAAAGGCTAGGGACGTTATAGTTGAACATTGTTAAAACTCCGTGTAGACTAAAAGCTAGGCGCTACAATGATCAATTGTTAAAAATAAAAGTTTTATGTATAACAACAGTTGGGGAAAGTATAAGATTCAAATGAGAGAATAAGGTAATTTGCTACACTCTGTTCTTATTTCATTTTACATTCGTGTAACCTGGCGTGCGTAACTATCAAATTACGGAACTACTTATGTTGTAGCATGAATATTTAGGTAAAGTTGGAAAACCAACAATAAGAAACTCCTTAATCCATTTGCTAATGGTCTTAGTTTAACATTCTGCTAATTCAGAAACGGAAAATAGTTTTAATATGTCATGTTGTGAAAGAACTGGTGTATATCACTGGTTTAATGATTTAATGGCGAACTTAGTCGTATCTTAGAATCGTAATCATATCAGTGAACGTACAAACATAGAAATAGTTAGTAAGGTTTTGTTCAGGAGTGTTAGCTATTGCAGAAGACAGAATTGAGGATACACGAAAAGCGTAAAAATAATATATGGGAACCATGGCCAGTTTGGTATGACTGGTCCTGTATTTCTCGCAAGGTCACACGAGGGTTATCTACTCTAGCATTCCCTAATTTAGTAGTGAAAGTCTAGAAGGAAGGCAACTAGTTATCACCTACAGTAAATTCTTGGGCTACTCTTTCACCGACGAATAGTGGGTTTGGCTGTAACTTATGTATAACACCTCCATGACTGAAAGGGTGAGCATGTTTGGTGTGAGGGAGTTTCAAATCTGTGACTTGAATATTTTGAGTAAAGCACTCTAAGCACCTGATCATGCCAGGAAAACCGTGGTCACCTTTCACACGATAAAAGCTTAATAAAATTTACACATAATGCCTACTCTTTCTTATCGTAATGTGTTCAAGCATTTTTTGTATTTATCTATCCGTACAACCATTCATACGTAAATACAATAGGTCTTGCAACCAAATCATAAACAGCTGAAACTTTACTTTTGATAATAACGTAGAGAAAAAACAACAACAAAATCTTTAATGGTGCATCATTTACTACTACAACACACCCACAACCTCAAAGCCCGGGAGTTGGGGTGAACCATGCAGTCTTTAATAGACTGTCTGCGCGCTAATCAGTGAGACATGCTTGGTCCCGAGTAAATTCCACTATTCGTTTAGAGTAGCCCACGAGTTGAAGGAGGATGTGGTTGATTAGGATCCTTCCATCTATTTTATCACTTTTACATTACAGACGGCTAGTGTAACCCTGGAGTAGCTTTGCGTGAAAAAACAACAGCCGTTTCAAACTGAAAGCTTATAGGTCGAGGTTTCCCGGCCTGTCTCACAGGGCGAACATATTTTAATAGGTTGGATAATAGTCCAACAGGCCATAGGATGCACGTATTTTAATAGATTGGAATAGCAGAAGCTAAGCGTAACATTATGGATAAGTCTTGTTTGATCAGTTAAACTTCTCATTTTTAATAAAACTTTATTGTCACAAATTAAACTTTAACAGAGGTCACACCAAGAGATTCTCAAAATAAATTGAAACAGATTAATTGTGATAGCTCAAACGCTGCATACTTAAGCGATTATCAAAACAGCAACGTAAACCCTTGGCATGTAACCTGCAGAAGACAAGATGATGTGAAGGAGGAGGTTACAGATTGAGGTCACTTGTCTCCAATTCCAATCAGATATTTTACGACAGCAAATGATATAAATAAAACTAGCCTCTTAAATAAAATATATTATGATAAGTTCCGGCCCAGGATGACCAAGTGATTAGGATGCTTGACTCACAATCTAAGGGTTGCGAATTCGAATTTCCGTTCTCCCAAAACATGCTCGCCCTTTCAGCCATGGGGTCGTTATAATGTTATGGTTAATCCTATTATTTATTGGTAAAACAGTAGCTCAAGATTTGGCGGTGGGTGATGATAACTTGCTGCCTGCACAGCTAACTAAAGGTATTTCACTACTAAATTATGAACGGCTAGCACAGATAAACCTCGTGTAGCTTTGCACGAAATTCAAAATAAACCAAATGATAAGTTCCATTTTGAACGTAATAGTTTTAAAAGTTGGTTAACCCAACTGGTAATATCACACACACACACACAAAATTCACATCACAGAGATTCTGGAAAGAAGATCAGAGCCAAGAAGTTCTAACGAGTTGGTAGACATTGATAGGAGGAATGTTTAACGCTTGGTATAATGACAATTAAGTATCTCTGTACCCCTAAATAAACTCTTTTCCAAACCTGAATAATCCTTGATTAAACTCGCATAGTCTTTTTGGAGAGTTATTTCCTCAGGCGGTAGTTTTTTATGTTCAGAAAAACGCAGCAAATTCAACAAAGTGTCGTAAAACGTGTTGTTGACACGAAAAACAAAGTCATTGACACAGGTTACTAACATATTAAGATCAAGCAAGAAGGAGTTATTTTTCAACCTTCATCATTTCATCATCCATTCTTTTTCTTCCTGTGGAATCGAACGTTAGGAAACAACACATCGTTAAAGATTTATTATTAGTAGGAAAAAGTGGATTGTCACAGCTCTCAGTGTAACCTGGTTTTGTTCCTGAATTCCAGCAATTAAGACTCATAAATCACAAGAAGGATTATTTCTTGTAGTAGATCTGACTGAAGATAGTTTGATTCAAATTTTGTGGTGTCAAACGTTTTCTGGTCTAGATGAGGACCAAATACTTTTTAACTGATGCTTCACATACAGCTGGACTGTACTTAATGCGTTGACATTTCTCAAGAATATCAATTAATTAATTAATTAAAGCTTCTAGGTGGGACGATAACTGATAGTTGACACCTAATGTGGCCAGTGAATACAAGATGTGCTATGGATAATTTGCACCTTTACAAAAACATCACTTCTCTTGTGAGATGCAGTGTGAAATTTGTCGCTCCAGGGTCGTAGGCATAAATGTATATGGAAAGAAGGACACTCTTGGAGCAAAAGGAAACGGGTAGGAAGTCATACTGGGGTGGGTTCCGTGGGCATAACCCTTTAAAAAGTCTGTAATTTTAATTGAAATGGTACATTTTAATGGTATCCTGGGCTGTTTTTACATCTTATATATGTATATAGCTGAAATTTAAAGGATGCTGTTGCACCCCTTTCCCTCTGCCTACACCCATGCACCTTCTTCAAGAGGCCAAACAATCATTTGGCTAGTAAAGAAATTTTACATACCTGCAATAGGATTGACTTCAGTGCAATGTGAAACGCCAAAGGTACTTTTTCTCTATTAATGTTGTCTTCTCAGCTGAGTATTTTTACCTTAGAAGGAAAAAAAATGTAACGTTGTGAGCAAAGTAAACAAAAGTCCTACTGATTAGCGACAAAGATTGTGGATGTGGGCTATGTGACTCTCAAGGAGTTAAAATTAATCACTTAACGCATATAATCCGCCTTCCCCCCTCCAAACGACAGCAACAACAAACAATCAACAAAACAGTTCAAACTCACAGAATTGGATTTATATCAACAAATCTGCACGTGATAAGAACGTGCTACGTATATTTATAGGTTTGGAACCAATTCACGAAAATTTTGTAAAATTTCTACTCTTACTGTTATTTACTTGGTACAGCGCCGACTTCCTGGAAGTTATAAACAAACATTCGATTATTTGCCTGATCTATCTTCCATCCCCATCCCACCACATTATTGTTGTAGCCTGCATGGTTAGCTTTAATATGATATGTTTGGTTTATCATCTGTCCATGAAGAAATACATTTTGCATAAATATGTGGTTCCTAGTAGCTTAAATTGATTAAAAAGGCCAATCGAAAAGAAATGCGTAACTACAAAAATGGCCTCCTCCACATCAAGAAATAACTGGGCCTCCTATATTTATTACCCTATAATTGTACTTATGAATCTGGTGGATTTAGGGGTCTTGAAACTGGGGGAACATACAGTAAAGACTGATCAAAGACTAATATATCCTACTTAGTCTCTGTTGGTATTTATGTATGCCATAAGTAAAGCCCGTCAAAAATGACTGTTTAACGGAAGTAACTAAATTTTGCAAAATCAAGCTTGACGAATAAAGGGATAGAGAAATGGAGTCGAGGCAGTCAAACATGGATACATTCCTCTGTGAGTCAATTGAAATTATGGCCATTCATGAAATGAGTTTGTGTAAAAATGTGTTAGATTAACAACTTTTAATGTACACAAAATTCATAGCATTTTGGCAACACAACATGAGTTTTTGTCATGTCCCTTAGCAACAAAAGGATTGTTGTTATTCTGTGTAATGAAAGTATAAAATGTATCGATAACAAAACTGAAAGAAATATTTTATTTCTTAATTTAGAGCCTCTGTTAATTCAAGAGGTTTAAAAACGTTAGTGATATAAAAGAAAATAGCTTACTTCAGAAGCTATTTAGGTTTAAAATTGAATCGATATTTTTACTTACATTATAAATTGTATACACTTGTCTCTAGGCAAGGTGATTACTCACAGCATCTTTACTTTAGGCTTATTATAACAACACTCATTGCACTTGCAAGGTTTCACTGTACTCCCATTGCCCTCCGTCACTGAAATTATAAAGAGCAGACAGTAATCAAACTATTCTATTTGTATAAATTCATTTTGACTTTTATAACTCCACCCTTCTTATTTTCGGGAAATCGAATGTGACATAACCCAGACTGGTTACATTTCTATGTTTCTTTCTAATCCATTGTGCTCATTATAATCACGGTTTTACTGCATTAACTGTACAGATAGCAAAGGAGAAATTCCGGTCTTGAAAATTCACTTTCTTTTTTCCAAGGAAGAACTATTTTCTCTAAAACTTGTTTCAGAAATTCCTTCTCCCATGCGCTCTTATCCATTGTATTTTTACCAAGACTTCCAACGTCATAACGTTCATGCCTACTTAGTTGTTGTTGTTGTTTTATTGTGTAATAATTATTTATCATTGCCTTTGTTGGGTTAAAATCACTCGTCTACACGTTTGACTCCTGCTTAAGAAGCGTTACGTCTGCGGGGTTCGAATCCAGAATTTTAGATTTAGAAGTCTTTAACCTTATAGCTAAGCAACTGATAGTTGTATATTTCTGATACATATAGTTGGTCTACTTTTATCATCATATAAGTTATCAATAGTTTTATTAACACTTCAACTGAAAACACCCACTTTTAAATAATTAAGTTTACCGAGATGGTCTAATGCATTTACCGTTCTTAACCTTACGAAGAACTAAATACTGTTAACGAAATTTCTCAATTAAAACCATTCGTAATCAAGCTTGTTTGTTTATTTGTTTTTGAATTTCGCACACCACCCACCGCCAACTCTTGGGCTCCTCTTTTACCAACGAAAAGTGGGATTGACCGTCACATTATAACGCCCCCACGGCTGAAAGGGCGAGCATGTTTGGCGCGACGGAGATGCGAACCCGCGACCCTCAGATTACGAGTCGCACGCCTTAACACGCTTGGCCATGCCGGGCCACGTAATCAAGCATACGTCGACTCAGGAAGCTTGTTTGTTTCTTTAGAATTTCGCACAAAGCTACTCGAGGGCTATCTGTGCTAGCCGTCCCTAATTTAGCAGTGTAAGACTAGAGGGAAGGCAGCTAGTCATCACCACCCACCGCCAACTCTTGGGCTACTCTTTTACCAACGAATAGTGGGATTGACCGTCACATTATAACGCCCCCACGGCTGAAAGGGCGAGCATGTTTGGCGCGACGGAGATGCGAACCCGCGACACTCAGATTACGAATCGAGTGCCTTAACCACCTGGCCATGCGAGGCCCAAAAGAAAACAAGAAGATTAAAAGGGTGAGAAGCAAGGGATATGAAGATATAAGTTTCCCGGTACAAAAAGTGCCAGATTATTTAATTTTTTAAATCTTTCACATTGCTCTTCCCTCCGTTTGTTTACAGTAAATTCAAAGTATTCTGCTTTTGTAAAATTCAGTTTTATTAAATTTATTAAATTATTTATTCATTATTTAACTTTTAAAGGAGTAAAAGTACTTGATAAAACATTAGTTCTAACTAGAAAGCAGATACGTAGCCCTAAATTTCGTGTTCACGTGGCTAAACTTCTTCGAAGTAGGCTACGTATTTCTTTTATGACCGCACATAATCATTTGTTAAGGTAAAATGTTACACTTCAAGGTCATTTTATTATGTACTCCCAGCGATACTTGAAAGAGTTGTTTTAAGAAATGTCTAACCTTGGATTTTGTTTTATTACGGGTTGTATTGTAGCGCCAAGTATCTGTCAACAATGTGTTCGACTGTCTTTGCTCTGTGGCCTCGACTCACCCAGTTATATGTTTTCTAACGATTTCAAATTTCCCCACTGCACCTGCTTAATTTGCCCACCCAGTTACCCCTAAATAAACACTTTGAATCAGTTTGTGTTCTTGTTACCAGGAGGCGTACCATAGTGCTATATTCCTCAGAAAATGACGTTTGTTTGTTTTTGAATTTCGTGCAAATCTACACGAAAGGGTATCTGCGCTAGCCGTACGTAATTTTGCAGAATAAGACTAGATGAAATGCAGCGAGCTATCATCACCCACCGCCAACTTTTGAGCTACTCTTTTTACCAACGACTAGTGGGACTGTCCGTCATATTATAACGCCCCTTCCCCCGAATCCCCGTCGCTCCAAACATGTTCGCCCTTTTAGTCGTGGGGGTGTTATAATGTCGTTATAAAAGAGTAGCTCGAGAGTTAGCTAGGTGGTGATGACTCTCTGCCTTCCCCCTAGTCTTATACTGCTAAATTAGAGACGGCTAGCGCGGAAAGCCCTCGTGTAGCTTGGCGCAAAATTAAAAAAAAACACACACATAGAAATAAAGCCAAAGAAAACTTTAAAAAGTCTCTAAAATTAGGAAGTAAAAACAAAACTAACCAACCGTAGAAAAAGAACGTTCGAAAGCAAAATGTGGAACTAACTGGATAACTGTTGGTGATGGACTAGAATGCGAGTTATTATATTACTATACACAAAACAGTCACCTCACATCCCACAAGTTTTAGTTTTTGCTCGTTCTGTACTAGTTATCACATTAATTACTAAATTGAATGAAAGTGGTATTGCAGTCCCAAATTAACGATGCTTTTATTTGGACTAATTGCTCTATTCGTCAGTCTTATACGTTATAAAGTGTTAACGTGGTTGGATGCAAGAGAACAAGTATTATGAGGTTTTGGAAGACGTAAGAAATGATTTGTCTGATATTTCTGTATACTACTCTACCAGTTTCAGTATTCAATGCTTAGTGTTTATTTGTTTGTTTTCGCGCAAAGCCACACGTTGTGTAATTTGTGCTTTATCCGCAATGGAAAATCGAACCTTCGACTATTTGAGAGTTATAAGTCCGTAAACTTGCCAGTTCTTCACTAGGATTGGTTAATAACATTTAATGGAGAAATGCATTATTGTTTAAAAGACATCTTCGGAATGACATTAAGCTTTTAAAAATAATTCCCTAAATTCTAAGCAGCTTATAACAAAAACAAGAAAAAAAACTTTTATTCATTGTAATGCCACGAGCTAATTACTGTTGTTTTTTATTATTATAGTCATTTCTTTACCTTTGGATACCTAGAGGCACAGCAGTATATATGCGGACTTACAACGCCAGAAACTGGGTTTTGATAACCGTAATGTGCATAACAGTGATAGCCCATTGCATAGCTTTGTACTTAACTACAAACCAACAACTTTTATCTTGTGAATCATCAGTTCTCTATGTTTTAATATTCTTGATTATGAAAAAAGCTGGTAGAAAATCATGAGCAACTCAATAAGCAGAACATTTGTTTTAGCTAATTAAAAAAAATGTATGACTAGATTTATATGCATATTTCTCAGCGATAAAATTCAATAATACATTTCCATTTTAATTTCTTTACTACATTTCTGACAGCATTGTTCGAATTATAGCTATTTATTTTAAGGGAAATTAAACTCCATAAATATAATGAAAAAACTGTATACTATACTGGAACTACCATGTATATAAATATATCGTGAGTTTAATTTTCTCATTGATGGATTGCTAATCAGATCCAAATTCAGATTTAACAACAAATGTTAAGATCCAAACTTAAAATCAGTTTTAACGGTATCTCTAGCTTGGCATGGCCAAGTGTATTAAGGCGTTCGACTCGCAATCTCACGGGCGAGGGTTCGAATCCAGGTTATACCAAACATGCTCATTACTTTATATTTTTCATAGATAAGAAATTATAAAATATGTTCACCAGAATTTATACATATTTGAATATTTCTTACCTTAGTTTTGGCCCGACGCAACACGAAAGAAACATTGCAAAAAAGTTATTTGAGAAACAAATTCGCTCATGAAAACGTTGTTCCAATATAATACAAAGAAAAGAGTGGGAAAAATATCTTAACTTAGACAATTTTAATAATTTTTATATTTTTCAGCAATATTTCAATATGCTGATAAATTCAGATATGCAAGATCCAAAAACCTAGGTGTAATGATTGCAAGCCTTAATTTTACATCAATGATTTTTACACAAAGCAAATTTGTATTGTGACGTTGTTACATTATGTGAACATATTCATTAAAGGAAACTCAAAAAACACTGACTTCATTATTGTTTATTTTTTCTTTCCTAAATTTCTGTTTATGTTTTCATTGATTATACCTAAAATGAATATGTTTATACTGGTTAAAACCTTTCACAGACCGAGGTCTTTATTGAACGTGTGTAACACACACTCGGACTGAAATATTTATAGGAACAAAAACAATACCACAATAAAGACAAAGACAAGAGAATTATCATTATATATATATTAACACCTCTGATAAATTATAATATTGGTTGTTAAATTCATCCATTTGGTTGTTTCGTAATACTTAGATTTTCGATTTCATTTTCTCAGCTGAGATGGAGTTTAAATTATGGGTGTTCTAAAACGAGCGCCCTCTCTTAGGAAGATAAATAATTGTTGCTAAAGCGTATTATACATTGACGTGATAACATTATGAACGCACTCACTGTTCCGATAAATCATTAGAAATTTACTAAAGTTCGTTTGTTTTTGTAGATCTTAAGTTCCCGTCTTTTTGATGATGCCGTTATTAAAACATTTTTGTTTCTCTATCGTGACACATTAAAAGCTATTATTCATAGATTCTTTCTTCTGTCGTTATACATTAAAAACATTTATTAAAAGTCATTATTAATATTTTTGCGGTAATTTTAATACATTGAAATATTTACTAAAAACCGTTGCTAATACGTTTTTTTCTTCTGTCGTGACACATCAAAAATATTTATTAAAATATATTTTCTATGATTCATTAGAAAAGTATTATTAATACATTTTTTTTCTGTCATCAAAGCCACTAATTAACATTTGAACATTGTGCCGTTAGGTTTAATGAAAGTGCGTTTTCAATTCATTTTTAAATAATATAATAAATATAATATTGGTGTGAAAACAAAAAGGTGCGTCCAAAAAAAGAATTGAACATGCTACTTAAAAGAATGGAATGAAGACTGGTGGCCAAAATTATTGTAGCTCATAGTATCGGTAATAAATTTACTGCAAATATTCATTCATTAGCTCGCCAGATCGCGTTTTTTGTTCAACTTGAGGAATGATGGTGGGTAAAACAAGTGCACGACCAAGCCAGCTAATGAATGAATATTTGCCTTAGAATTATTATCAGTGCTATAGGTATAACCAGTTTTGATTCCATTTATTTAAGTACTGTGTTCACCCCGTTTTCGGCCGCACCTTTTTTTTTTTACACCTCAGATGTTTTTGATTAGATATCATGACTTTTTCCAATATCCACCAACAAACCACAGCAAGTAAAAAAGTAACACTTGATAGTAACTAACATTAGCTTCATGATCATAACAATAATATTTAAAACAGAACTACACTTTATAGAACCAACCAGATTCTGGTTTACTATTAACAGAAAGCATTTGGTGAAATGATAAGTTGTGGCTCATATTACGTAACATAAAAAATTGCCCGGTAATTATATTAGATTGAACCAAAGTAAGGACATATTTTTAAAAACTCTAAATAGCTTAGTTTTGTAGTTATGACTTTATTCTTTCAAAACCTTTTGTAGCCTTAAAATTTTTTATGTTACTACAGCTTGCAAGGTTACGTGTATATTGATCCCTAGTTGTGTTTATAAAATTTATTTTCTTATTACACTTGTTTCCTTTTTATGAACTATGTTTTTGTGCGACAGCAATACCAATCGTAGGGTGCTCACATGAACGATTCAATTTCATTATTTATCACATTCTCTACCAATCCAACCTCAAATCTAGTTATACGCCCAAAGTAGCTCACCATCCGTTTTATGTGTGTATACTTATATCATTTTCGGTATAAGAAAGGACATATTGGGACACCAGGAGGGAGAATTCAGTGACAGAATTATTAGAGTGGTAAGATTCGTCAATCTATACACTTGTCTGGAAAATTCACTTACTACAGACGGAAGTTCACTGAAATAGTGAAAGTTTGATTAACTCAATAAACACCTATATAGTGATTTAACCAGGTTGATAAATATAATAAGCTTTTAGTTTTGCTCAGCAAATACCTTGAAATAGTCACTGGTAATATTCAGGCATTTCAAAGGTGGTTTTAAGTGGGCAGTTTTTATGGTTGCCGTTTTGTTTTATCACGATTCCAACTATTAAGTATTATTGTATTTAGTAATAAATAATCTATTTTTCAATTACTATTTGTTTAAAATTTAAAAAGAGGAATTTGATCTTTTTTCTTGCATAATAAATAAATAAATAAATTCGTCATAATGGCAAGTTTATTCACTTTTTCTACCTCTTACCATATATCATATAATTTTAATCACAGCTGATAGACCACGTAGACCTCGAATAACACAGTAAAGTAAGTATATGAATGAATTTCCTTTTCTTCTGGCGTTCGACTTGCAATCCGAGGGTCGCGGTTTCGAATCCCGGTCGCACCAAACATGTTCGCCCTTTCAGCCGTGGGAGAGTTATAATGTTACGGTCAATCCCACTATTCGTTGATAAAAGAGTAGCCCAAGAGTTGGCAGTGGGTGGTGATGACTAGCTGTCTTCCCTCTAGTCTGTTCGTTAGTAAAATAGTAGTCCAAGAATTAGCGGTAGGTGATGATGACTAGCTGCTCTAGTCTTACGCAGATAGCCCTCGTGTATATTTGCGCGAAATTAAAAAAAACAACAAAAACAAACAACGAACCGCATCAGTAGATTGTGTATAGTGTGTACTGTTGACTAGCTGCTTTCCGTCTAGTCTATCTGATAACCTCATATATAGCTATGCGAGTATATTCCAAACAAACCAAACTCTGAGCACACGATCTCACTAACATTTTTATAAATATACTTGAGTAGGTCAAGAGTTAGGTTTATTTAAGCCTTTCTTTTCATGGGTGAAATACAGATGATTACTTTGGATTTATTACTGAATATGCGACTGATCAGTTTCCAACATTTTTTAACTTGATTGCACTCAAACATTCGATTCATTAACGATCGTAGCTAGAAAAGTAAAAAATGTTTTCAAAACACGTGAACCTTAATACATATATCTATATTGAAATCTACCTGAAGTGGACTTCGGCTAACTATAAATCTGAAACAAGAGGGAATCTTCAATAGCCCCGGAGTTTGAATTATTTTAAGAAGTATTAAAATAAATTAATGAATAAGACTTTTTCCCTTCTTTTTTAGCTAAGCCAAGTATGACCGGGTGGTTAAGATGCTCGACTCGTAATTTGAGGGTCGTGGGTTCAAATCCCCGTTTCACTATCCATGGTCGCCCTTTCAGCCATGGGGTTGTTATTATGTTTCAGTCAATACCACAATTCGTTGGTAAAAGAGTAGCCCACGGGTTTTCGGTGGGTGGTGATGACTAGCTGCCTTCCCTCTAGTCTTACACTGTTAAATTAGGAACGGCTAACGCAGAGAGCCCTCGAGTAGCCTTGCATGAAAATTCAAAACAGACAATTTTATTAGTTATATATTTGTGCGCCAATAACACCAGAACCTTAACCAGTCTACCCTAAAAATGAAATTATCTTAATTAAAATTATAATGAAATAATTTATGAGATAGTTGGCGTGGTCACATATTAATGGAAAGAATTTGACCTCTTGAGTTTCAAACTATAATTAAATTTCAAATCGGTCAGGAGATGAAGGAGCCATGAGCTAAAAGTTTGTACTTGTAAAACTCTCAGAGCCGTTCTATGAGCCAATATGTCGTGACGAAACATTTAGGCTATCAAAAGTATGTTGACTTCAACAAGTTACTTGCAATACAGAAAAGAAAAAAGTTGAATAGTGATATACGTGTCTAGTTAAGAGCAACGATGACAAAGGGATGACTTTAAAATTGATATGAAAAAAATGCTTATTTCAAAATAGTTTTAGAAGAAAAGTTTGTTTGTTTTAAATTTCGCGCAAAGCTACTCGAGGGATATCTGCGCTAGCCGTCCTTAATTTAGCAGCGTAAGACTAGAGCAGCTAGTCATCATCACCTACCGCTAATTCTTGGACTACTATTTTACTAACGAATATTTGGATTGACCGTAACTTTATAATGCCCCCATACCTGAAAGGGCGAGCATAATTGGTGCGACAGGGATTCGAATCCGCGACCCTCAGATTGCGAATTGAATGCTTTAACCCACCTGACCACGCCGGGCGATGTGGTTTGTAGACCATTGGTGTTACGAGAGTGTTCTTCAAACTGTTCGAAATCTGGTCGAAATGTGCAAATTACTAATGTGTATTTTAGCGGTGGTAAGCGAAAGTGAGTGGGGTAGGACGTGATGCGCGGGGTATTTTACTACGTCTGAGTGGTCTACGAACGAAAACGTTTGAGAACCACTGGTCGATAACTGTCAGTCGTAGCGTACTTACGGCTCGAAAGCAACAGTGGGACACAAACCAGCAATCCTACCCACTAGGTCATGCCTGGCTCTTGCGATTAGTGGCTACCAATACTTTTTCCTTCATTTTACCATAATTAATTTTTTTTTTAAAGTTAACTGTAGTTTCTGTGCACTAAAACTACAGTTTTAATGCACTAATGAACACTGCAGTGCTCTCAAACATTCCTCTGCCTATCGGTAAAAAAGAGTACTTGTTTAAATTAAAACACAATAATCAACTAAAAGAACTTTGAAGATTAAATGTATTCGAGAGGTTAATAAAGTGACTCGTATTTGTTTTAACGTCCAATAAAGCATATGTATATACCTCTTTTACTTATAAATTACACTCATTTTATTTTTACATTATAGGGTTGACATTATATTTTATTTCTTGTCTGTATAAACCCTGTTATATAGTTGTTTCTGAGCCAGAACTGAGCAGAATGAACAGTTATACTTATCATAAAATATGTTAGGTTCATTACATTTTAACACTGCATTCTTGGTCTAGTCTTTTAAAGATTTTCGAGAATTAGATTAGTTCATACTAATAGTATTTCAATCATATTATATTCCAATTCGTGGAAATTCGTAAGAGGTTGTTAACTTAAGGACGATGTGCTAAAAAATATAATAGGCCCACCATAGTATCTTATGATAAACATAATTAGTTATAATCACGCTTCACTAGCTTGTAAAATTCGTTCACACCATAATAACTTCAAATATGTTACCGATTGTTGTCAACAGTTTTGAGTATATTATATTAAAAGTTAGAACTTTTACAGTAGGTAAGATTTGTGTTTAGAATAGGCACTACGTATCGATCACTTCATTATTACAAGCTGATATAGGTAACAAGGTACAGTAGTGTCTTCGTTAGCTTGACTATACGTAGATTATATGCCTAATTCAATTTAATGACAGTTATCTGACACATCATCTATTATAGCTAGTTCTAATGGCTATACATGGTAAGCTGTACCTTTATAAAGCAACGTGCATACTACAAGTAACAAATCAGCATCTTAACTAACACTTACGCGTCAGCTTTCATCTTTCAGACCATTTGCTCTCAAACCGTAACTAATAACTCTCAAAGCAGTCTTTACGCTATTGTTCAGAAAATATATTTATGGGAACATTTCAGACAAGCGGCCTTTGTTAGGTCAAATTATACAAAGGTTACCAACCGTAACATTTATATTTATTGAGTATTTTATCACTTGTTTATTGCCAGATGTTATTGAGGTTTTTATGTAGTTCACGTGCTGACAGTCACGCTCATAACCATACTCTGTCTCAGACCTAGCACCGTTTGACATCGTAGCTACTATTCATTATAATGACTGGCAATAGTTATATTTAAGTACAACAGTGTCAGCTTATTAATCTTTGTGACTTACATGTTTTATTCACGTATAACGAGAGGTTTAGTGTGTATGATGATGTAGATCTTTAAACAATTATATAAATAACTACCTGGCGTACCAGTCCCCTGCACGAAAGTTATATAAAATTTATTATTAATGAAAGATTATCATAGGACATGAAACGCTGTTTCTATTATATGTGATTGTTAAAAACGTCCATAAAAGCTTTAAGACACAAAACGTGAAGCTGAAAATTTGCTTTTGTATTCACATGGATCTAACAAACCACCATACCAATTTTGGTGAAGATCCATTCACATTTTCCAAAGTAGTTACGTGGACATACAACAGACAGTACTATTATATTTACAGAATGAAATGTTATGGCACTTGACTTGTAATCTGAGAGTCTCGGGTTCGAATCGTCGTTCCACCAAACGTGCTCGTTTTTTTAACCATGGGTGCGTTATAATGTAACGTTCAATTCCACCATTGGTTGGTAGCCAAAGAGTTGGCAGTGGTTGGAAATGACTAACTGCTTTCCCTGTAGTCTTTTATTGCTAAATTAAGGACGGATAGCGTAGATAGCCTTAGTGTAGCTTTGCGAAAAATTTAAAACAAAAAAATTAATTTTTATTATGAATATCGGATCTGTTATTTTCCGTTGCTACTTCGTAATTTTGTGGCATTTAATTTCCCAATCAATATTATGAAGCATTTATTTCGAAATATACTCGCTTTAGATAATTTCTATTACTGATGAAAATACTGAGGCCTAACATCATGACATTTATTGTCGAAACAAAACTTTTTGATTAAGGCGAAAAATTAAAGAGAAAAGAAAACAACTTGTTGGAAATAGGTTATAATATTACCTAATGCCAAAATTGTTATTAATATAGATTATTTGTTTGTTTCTCACACGAAAATGTTCTTTTATGTGTTTTTGTTGGTTGGTTAGATTCCGATAAGAGTAAATTGACTTTTGTTAAAATATACGATTATTTATTGAAATCTAGTTCGTTTAAATTGAAAATTCGGAAGTAAAATAACTACACGTCAAATTCAAGTAGCTAACGTAAATAAAATATATCAATTAAAATCTTTATAAATACGACACAGATGATGAACTGCTCGCTTAAGAGTAGCTAAATGATTGAAAGATTTAGGTGTTTACCTAATGTAGATGTTTTTGTCCATGTTGGACTTTCCAGACATTAATGTTAGTGCTAAGTATGGCTTTACGAATGGATCTATAATCAGAAACTCAATCAAAAAGTAAAAATTAAAAGGAAAAGTATCTGTAGTAATAGAAATAATTAAGAAAAACACAAGCGACAAACAGGTCACAAACAACGAGTAATTGCAACTAGATGCCGAATTTATTTATGATAAAAAAACAGCATCACAGAAAACGTAAAATTAAAACGAATTCTGGGTGTATCAGTATTTTAGATTGTGCTTTTAGCCTTACATAGAATATTATATATTGTTCTCACACTGGCATTTAATCATTGGGCGATTGTGGAATATTGTTCAAAATTTCTTGTACCACTTCCGAAACTTCAACCATTTTGTTTACTTGTTTGCCTTTTATTCTTCAACATTTTTATGTTAGTACTATTCATCCTTAACAATGTGGATGTGAAGGTTATTTGTATCTTGAATATATCAATTTACTACATTTGCTATATATCAGAGGTTATTATATTGGTTAAAGGTGAATCCTCGCTCGATAAATCGTGTTACTGATAAAATGAATGTCATATTGGATGAGAATTTGAATGTACTTGTCCGCAGTCAAGGTGCCATCGACTTTGCGTATCTTAGCGACATCACTAGCTAGGGTTTAGCTCCAAACTGGTAACGAACCTCCACCATGCTTTATTTGTATATTGGTTATGATACCGTTCTCTTCTGCAACGTTCTACAAGTTGTCGCTCATTGTTGCTGAATAATTCGAATTTTTATTTATTCATAAAGGACACTCATCTTTGTATTTTTCATTTCGTCCTTTTTGGTTCGATTTCCACTTCTGCCATTTAATTTGATTACTTTTTTAGTGTTTCTCAAACAGCTGTACGTTTATTAAAATCATTCCAGTGTACATGTTTCTATTCCCAACGTTAACATTTCACCTATATTTAAAACATAGTCGTTGGCAAGATTTGCGTTCGATCATTATCTGTCGTATAAAGAACGTACTCTAAGATATTACTTTTGGAGAGCATCGTTTCTACCTACTCCACTGCTATAATTGACAGTATCAATTTCATATACCGTTTTCAGTCTCTTGCACGTATCTCTGAAACATCAATGTACTACAATATTTCGCATATAGTATAATATAACTCCAGCATTTCAGTCCTGGGTATAACTTACACTGCTACTATTGGGCATAGTATAATTACCTGTATATTTATATGTTTTATACAGCCATAGCACTGTAATTAGATGACTGACAAACACAACCAATTGTAACGTGAATTGTCATCACGTTTCTGTACTCTGGTGTAGTCCATATTCAGTCGATAAAGGTGTGACGTTCTTTTAGTGTCTGCTTTTAAAAATCTTTTCTTCGCTGTTTTTATGTAGAATTGTTTATATGGAACATAATTTAAATAGCGACGGTGAAACATACATGCATGATTTATTTTGTGTAATAAACGATGTCGGTAATTTTACTAATTAAATATTTGCTTTATTTAATTACCTTATTGATACGTTCAACTGCGTACTGAGAACATATTCAAATTTTTCTCTGTATGTTTCTCTGGGCTATTCATTTCTTCAGTTTTGTAAAACTACCTCCCGTTTCCACTTTTAATTCCTAATCTCAAATCCAGTTATATGTATTCCTTCATCAATTAACATGTTGGAATGTAAACGTTTTAATATATACTTAGGGTTAAGTTTGGACGAATAATAAATAATCGACAAGCAGGTGTCTTTCTCACAACTTATTACAGTAGGCGGCCGACGGTGAACAGGTAATACACAAAAGCATTGTGGGCTTGAGCACCTGGTGTCGCTTTTATAAATTAAGAATTCATTCAACTTTCTCGTAGTCTGTCCGTATATATGTATAGGATTGATTAGTTTGTCACTCCTATGTGTAATGTATATAGTAATATAATTGATGATTTTGTGGCATAAATATATATTATTATATATGTTCGTTAACACGTACATCATTTACTACATTATCTAAGTATATATGTTTATAACCTTTATGTATTTCTCCCTTATACACCTATATATATATGTTTGTTTCGAATACTCAAACGAAACCTTGCTAAATCCGTGTAAAAAAAAATTATCAATTGATGTGTGTTAATAGGTGCTCCTTTGCTTGAAACTTCAGCAAATATCACTAAGATACTTTTGTAGTATTTATGTATTGGATTTCTTTATTTAGGTATATTGTTATAAAACAAGAGGGTGAGAGAATTTCGTAATAATGGTGACAACTAGCAACACTGTTTACATTTCCACCTTATATAATAACTTCAGTTAAATCGATTATTTGATTTTTATTTTAAATCGACTCGCTCTCAGAAGTGCCAGCCTTCGTTCTTCATTTATCCATGAAAAAGAACTGAAGAAAATGTTAGCAAACTAACTGAACGTTCGAAATGTCTTTAGACCAGAAGTTAAGCCTCGTTCTTCGTTTCGTTTACTAGAAACAAATGAAGGAAATGTTAGTAAGCAATTGCCGTTACAAATGTCATTAGAGTAGAAGTTGCTAATTTATTTTGATATAATGCAAAATACCTGTGTCGTATTATTTTTCTTATTTCGTTCTTTTTAGTATTAAGTTTGCGGTTGTGTTTTATTAAATAATCAAAATGACTCGTAGCTTCTTAAGAACTTACTAACTTTTCTATTGGCTGGAGCGTTGAAACTTCAAAATACAGTAAATAAGCGCGAACGTGGTCGATAATAAATAAATGTAAATATTACTTCAACGCTTGTGTTGTTGTTTGCCTAGAATGATTGCTCGTTTGTTTGTTTTGAATTTCGCGCAAAGCTACTTGAGGGATATCTGCGTTAACCGTCCCTAATTTAGCAGTGTAAGACTAGAGAGAAGGCAGCTAGTTATTACCACCCACCGCCAACTTTTTGGTTACTCTTTTACCAACGAATAGTGGGATTGACTGTCATATTATAACGCCCCCACGTCTGAAAGGGCGAACATTTTTGTTGTGATGGGGACTCGAACCTGCGATCCTCGGATTACGAGTCGAATGCCTTAACCACCTGGCCATGCTGGGTCCGCCTGAAGTGAATGTTAATATTACGTGATGAGCGCGTTTAGCAAGTTCGAAAAATATGAGATTGTGGGTTGATTATTGAATTAGCGAGTTTGTTAGTCCTAGTATCTGTTACTTACATTTTGTGAATATTGAGTTACATTGAGTTTTAAATATAGTATTGGAAATGTAATAAGTACCCTACAGAAGATAAAATTTATGAGTGCAATCTTTATCGATGTGTATTTTATTTATGAAGTTACGTATACCATTAGTTGCATGGAACTTGTAGAACCTGAAAGTCATTAAATAAAAGGCTATCGTTATCAATAAATGGACTGAACTTTGTACTCTTCTCTATGAGATTATTAACGTGTACTTTACTTACTATAACAAATAATCATAAAGCTAATATATTGGATGAATTATTTTGAATTCAACAATAGGATAAAATATTTAAGTTGAAAACTAGATGTACATTCGCAGGGTTCCCGAAAGGTTCCTATTTCAATAGTAAATAAAACTAAAATTAAAAGTAACAAATTTTTTAATTATTGCTTTTAATGTTTATGTGTCATGCCACGTTGTAGCCTATGGAGTATATAACTCTTCTCATGCTTCATGGCATGTACACGTTTTACCAACATCAACACAGTATAATTTTCAACGTTAAGGGTTCCTCATCTGATGTCATTTTAGTGTCTACTGACTGATTGACGGATAACATACTACTGTATTGTGGTACAATTGGTTAAAAATGTGATCGGAAATATGTATTTTAAACAAGAGCAATTACAACAGCATCTTAAGCTCATAGAAACCATTAATGGGAATTATTGCAAAACATCAACTCACAACTATTATTTTCTGAAAAGAAAAAAAAAAAAATTTCCAATTCAGTCTCCTAGGTTGTTTTGTTTAACATGCATGAGCTGAAAGTATAATTAACAGTAATTAAAGGAATTTTGGAAAACATTACATTGCAGAACTTCATTATTCTCTGACAGTATTTAACCCTTATTATTAATAACTGTAATAATAAAATTAATTACTTGAATTGCAGTTTAATTAGTTTTAAAAAAGTACTTAGTTTTCGTATTTTACCTTGACAAAGCCAAGAATTATTGACGAGGGTTGTATTTCACCAGTGAAAATTTGTGTAGAATAGAGAATCCAAACGAACACTGTTTTTGTGTGTATGTGAAACCATGTATTGGGCTTGTTAAGAATATAGTGTCAGTAAGTTAGTAATAGAAATAGTTCCATTGCTAACTCTAAATGTAACCTGTATATTAAAACATTACACAGCACCCAAATAAACAGTTATTGTCGTATGTTTTTAATATACAAATAATAACAATGAAGGTTGTAATAAAAGTTACTAAGGTGACTGTGAACATTCTGAATTGTATTGTTTAAAAAGTTTTGATTTATGATGCTGTAGGCCTAACCGTACTTTGTTTTTAACAATACAAACGTAGAATAAATCATTATTCAAGGTGGTATTTCAGAGATGATGCACTTCTGTTATTGCCTTCCAGTGACCGAAGCCCAAATGGCTTCTTCACGGTCGAGTCGTTCTGTTGGATAAGAACAGTTATCCGGATAAACTCTCACACGCCTCTGTAAGAAAAATATTAAAAGGATTGACATTTTTGTATAGTATAAAATAAAATATCTCCTAGAAATATCTGTTGAACAATAATCAAAATATAGTTTGATTTTTGCAAACTTCTACTGATTACCATAAGTTAAATAAGATACCGGGTGTGTGACGTATTTGGTCACTCTTGAATTTTGACCATATATTATTCACAACTGGTAGTAGCAAATTGAACTTATTAGAGGTTCAGTGTAGTGCCTGTTTATTAGTATATTTAACTTCACTGTTAGTTTTATTATTAGACTACGTTGTACTGAAACTCGTCCTATCTCAGCAGTTGATGTTTACAATCAAAATGATATTATGTTAAAAGTGTCAGTAGCATATGTGCATATATTTTGGGATTAAATCGAGTCGTCGTTAGGCTTAATCTCCATCTACTGATTATGTTATGTACAGTGACAGTAATTCAAGAAAGAGACTGATAAAAGTTCGATTGTAATATGTATCGTGAACTGTGAATGTTGTTGTATGATGTTTTTCAGCTAAAAAGTAGAAAATAAATATTATTCTGTATCTATAGTAACTGAAAAGTTTAGGCTGATGATATACGGACATCTTTGTAAGACGTATAAAAAAATCAAAGGCCATTAAACATCACTAAAGATAATTTGTGGAAAATTTTTCAAAAGTAAAAGCAGGAATAATATTTAAATAGGACATTAAAAGCTGTCAACATTAACAGACTACATTTAAGGCAATCTTGTGCTGAAACATGTTGAGTTTTAATGTTGGCAGTTTGCCAAAAAAATTATTGTGTATTTTCGATATCGTTCGTGATTTCAATATTAGAGGTCATTACTGCTATTGTGAGTTATAGGGAGTCTTAAGTCCATTAGTACAATGTCCATCTAGTTAAAATTTTCTCTGAACTTGTACATTGTCCCTCTTCACACGCATAACGTATTCTTAAATATGATTGAATGTATTCATGAGAAGCCCTTTTTTTGTAAACAACCTCTGGATATTTCCACTATTTTGACTTTTGCATTTCTTCATATAACTAATTAATTTACAAGTACCTTTGCGTTACGAAAATACTAAAGCAGTTAGATAAATTCTCGTTCATCTGCACACTGAAAATTGTTTCTTGCTAACAGATGCTCTTTGAAAATATTTAATGGCAGTTTTCCTTAAACTAGTGATGAATAAATATAAAGTGTGCAGTCAATCCAGTCTATTGGACAAGAGTGTATATGCAAAATGATTGTCCAGTGGGCCATTTACAATCGTCTTTTGTCATTCTTTGTGTTATTTCAGTAACAAAAATTGTATTGCGGCGTTGTTTTTTTTTTCTCTTTTAATTACAGTACATTGACTAAAATGCTTTGCTGGCAAAAGTAGATGGTTTTCGATTCAATGAGTGGAGCCGGCACATTATTAAAAAACATTAATAAAGCTTCGCTTTATTTCCCTCCGTAATCTGAGGGTCGCGGGTTCGCATCCCCGTCGCGCCAAACATCCTCGCCCTTTCATATGTGGGGGCGTTATAATATGACGGTCAACCCCACTATTCGTTGGTAAAAGAGTAGCCCAAGAGTTGGCGGTGGGTGGTGATGACTAGCTGCCTTCCCTCTAGTCTTACACAACTAAATTAGGGACGGCTAGCACAGGTAGCCCTCTAGTAGCTTTGTGCGAAATTCAAAAAAACAAAAACAAACAAAACCTTTTAATTTTTTCTTTACTTAACTCTTCAGTATTAATATTCTCGCTATATAGTAATAAGCATGAATACAAAATTATATATTGTCTTGAAATATCTTACTTTCTTTTCCTTTCTCATTTCCTTCATATAAATAACCAGCCAACTTCCGGCTACAACCAAAAGGCTAATACCGATTCCTCCACTCAGACAGGAAAATACACCAATCATGGCATTAAATGCCAGTTGATAGTTTTCTGATTTTCCCTGTGAAGCTGTAAAGTTGATATGTCAATACAAACAACACCAGAAAGTGTAATCACATAAATATCAATATTTTCTCCTTTTTAGGATTTAAAACATTGTGAAATGAGAAAAGTTCGAGACGATGGTAACCTAACAAAACTGTCACTTTCTATCTTTAAAGTTAAGCACAAAACTACATAATGGGCTATCTATACTCTGTCTACCACGCGTATCGAAACCTGGTTTCTAGCGTTATAAGTCTGCAGCCATACTCCCACTAGGGGCGTCACTTTGCTCTTATAGCTTTCTTTGCTCTCGCATTTACTCACTCCTTGCAATATTTTTTTCATTTAGAAATAATTGCCCCCTTGCGGACTTATACTAATAGAAGCCATGTTTCGATACTCGTGGTGGGCAGAACAGAAATAGCCCTTTATGTAGCTTTGCACTTAATAACAAACAATATCTTTTAAAAGAATTAATTATTAAAAACAGGTTAAGAAAGTGCTTGTTTTGCTGTTATCATTTGTAAAAATTATTTTAAGGGGAGGGGCGCAACGGAAACTTTCCTGAGTTAGTGGGGCTTTCAGAATGTAGAATTCTGTTAGGGTTGTGTTGGTAAATCATCCCAATTCCTTCCTGAAGAAGACAAATACTCCCAGAAAGTGCTAGGGTTATTAGGGTCCTTGAATTGTAATATTTGAATCCTTAGAGATTTGATTTGGTTCTGACCATCTTTTTATCCCTTTGATCTAGCCCAGGATTAGCAATGAAAGATGTTCTACCTATTATGTGTGAGTGACAGAAATATCTTTCATTTTGACGTACATTATTGAAACTCTAATTGCCAGAAAGCAATAATATTTAACAGATTAACCGATGATATGATGGAAAAGACAATTCTATTCTTAGACGTAACTGTCACAAGGGTTGATGATTTGGAAATACGCACAGCCCACGCGTTAACGGTTTTCGTTGTGGTCGCTCTTGGCTGCATCGTGAGAGAAAGTGATACACGTTTGAAAAAAACTATTCAATATTCAATTATTAACAGTTCTACTTGGCCTCGTATGTTAATTGTCAGATACGCCATGATAATGAGATTATCAAAATACACCAGTGATTTGAAGTGGTCATCACAGTCAAAATTCAATATGATGTGACGTGGAAACTTAATTTGTCTTGAATTATGAAAATGTCTGATAAATACGCGATTCCTAGGGCTGTGCGTGACCCAATGGTTGGCGTACCTAATTGTTAAACATTTGAACTACAGTAAGCTGTTTTATAAGCATTTTCAGCTGCATAGGCATTAAAACCATGATAATCAATCCCTCTATCCCCCTAAGCGGCGGGTGTTAGTGATTGGTTGCCTAAGTGCCTCTGACGTATCTATTTAGTCCATGTTTCACACGAGGTGATATTTTGAGCAATGTTTTGACAGTCCGTACAAAATAAGCTAAAATACTATTTTACACGAAGATTGTCTCGGTCAAAACCCCTCTTCCATGCAATTCAGGAATTCATTCTTATTAGATGATTCTTATCAGCTTCCGATAGAAATAAGCATGAGTTATATCACTCAACTGGTATGAAATACGAGTTAACAAAATACAGTTTGATGAGAAAAGGGGAAGAACAATCTTGTTAGGTTCAAGTTGGCTTCAGATATGAAATCTGTGTTAATTCTTGTGGTGCCCACCGAAATTCTGAATGACATTCAGTGTGCATGTTACAGCTTTAGTACCTAACGTGTGTTGTGTTAATTCCTGTGTCGCATCAAACACACTCTTTAACACAGGTGGAGTATGGGAAATTTGGCAATTCAGAATCTGAATGTTATAACATTTGTTATACTAGTGCTTTCAGAGAAGGACTAAAGCGCCTACAGATGACTATTCCTAAAGGTAGATTATATCTGGCATATTTCATTTTTAGCACTGCAATTGCGTTTGTAAGTGTCTTATTAGATAAATGTTAAAGTTCTCTGGACATTAGCATGCTCACTCTATCAGCCATATGAGCGTTATAATGTTCCACTCAATCCCACTATTCGTTGTTAGAGAGTAGTCCAATAGTTTGCGCTGGATAGTGTTGAATAGCTGCTTTCTTTCTAGCCTTACACTCTCGAGTACTTTGCGCGAACTTCAGAAACAAACAAACTCTGATCATTAGGGTTCAAGTTATAGGCGTTAAAGTACGTGAGGTAATTTTGTATTAAATCTTTATCTTGGATTGCTATCACATACCAATAACGTGGCTGCATATTCCCTTAAACCATCGTTCATACAGCATTTCAAAAAATCCTTCTTTTTTCAGCTTCAGGATACCAAGGCTAAACTTTTCCTCATAGGGAGAATCTTTCTGTAGACCAAAACCATAGTTTTGCTGTGGTTAAGAAATAACGGTTGTGAGTAATATAAGAATATTTGGGGTTCGGTTTAACTTGGACATACCATTAAGTCCTGTGTTATGAATTAACAGTAGTTTTATATATCGTTTACTTACTAGTAGTCCATGCTATTACAGACAGAACACTCTATACCTATAAGTGTCAAGAAGAAAGAATAAATAATTAAACTGAACTACGGCAGGCGACAAAAAATAACAACAACAAAACGTGCAATTCAAAAAAAAAACTTTGAATATGTAATTATCAAATATTCTACATTCACGTAGCGTAACCAAAAAAAAATAAAACATGATAACTCCTAAAATATATATAGGAGGTGTACAACTAAATAATACAGATTGAACTAAGTTATGTTGTTTAAAGGCGTTTTATCGATTTCATTTACTTCAATTAATTCCAATAGGGAAGAACAGTTTAATGTTTTCTGTAATAGCACTCGATGGCTGAATCAATATACACAAGTGCAGATACAGCTAGCGATTAAAAGCCACTACGTTAACAGAGGGGAAGATAAAATCAAAATAAAATGATAACAGATTATAGAGAGAAACAAAAACAAAACAAAATGGTAAAATATTATAGGGAAAACAAAACCAAATTGTAAAATATAGGGAAAACAAAACAAAATGATGATAGATTTTAGGAACAAATAAAAATAAAATTGTCATAACTTCTAGGGAAAACTAAAAATGAAACGAAATGGTTACGGATTATAGAGAAAAATAAAATGGTAACATATTGTAAGGAAAATAAATCCAAAACAAAGTGGTTGCAGATTATAGGTTTTATTCGCACAAAGTTTCAAAAGTATAATAATTATTTTTAATATAATTTGGGCCGTTCTTAATAAAAACGACTTTTAACTCACTTTGAAACAAATATCTTAATAATGTTTCCGCTAGATGGCGAAATAAATTCGGAAAATAACTTTCTTACAGGTGCGAAAAGTCCAACAGTTTCGGTGTTACATGGCTCTTGCTGAGATGCGAAGTCTAACACAGGAGAATCGAAAATGAAGGCATAACGACCAGAAGCTCCTGGTTATTGTAAATAATTGGAATTTTTAAATGGATTATTATTGCCTGTAAGCTTAAAAAAAGAGTATTTGATTTTATATACAGTAATAGTTCTGATACTTAATTAAACATTCGTAGTTGTGTTTGAAAACTAAAATCAGCCAAACAATAATGTAACCAATTAACTACCAAAAGGATATACGGCTTAATATGGTCTTGATTCCAAATTTGCAGGTCGTGAATATATTTAATGTAATTTACAAACTTATTATCTTGTTTTCCTATTGTTAAGCGTTAGTTCTCAGTGCTTATGACGTTAAAAGTTGGGTTTCGGTACCCACGGTGATCACAGCATAAACAGGTCATTATTTAACTTTGTGCCTTGCGACAAACAATGCTTATCCTACGTGTATTTTACTACCATGAATATTGTTTTAATTATTATATATTGATGTTTTCCTCTTTCAAAATATTCGCTGAAGAACAAAATATCCTGCATTTACACCTTTCGTTACTGATTTAATCTTATTATCGATATTGACATAGAAAACATTTTTCAAGTAAACAAAAATATTGATAACGATAAGTTAAAATTCCAACAGATGGTGCTAACGTCTTTTTTTTTTTTACCCAAAATATTTGCTGAAAATTTTATTCCCACCTAGAGGTATAGATGATGTTTGGCGCACTCTCTTGATGCCATCTCCGGCTGTATGTACGAAAGTATCTTTGTTCCTCATATTTTGGAAAGCAATTCGAAACAGCTCCATCTGGTGGGTAGCAAAGAATTCATGTACCACAGAGTTTTCCACGGTTCCGTAGTCTATGGCACCTTGAGTTACCAAATCCTCTATTGATTTGATTTCTAAAGGAAATAAGTGAACGATGGTCAATATTGTGGTCATGGTCTTTCTGGAGTACAAAAAAGAATAAATAGAAATTATGTAATTACTCAGAAATACCATTGTAATGATGGAGGGGGATTACACTGTGTAACTGTTTCTTTATATTTATTAATCACAGTCTAGGAAGCGGAGGAGAGCTCCACTCTTTCAGACTTTTTCAGTAAAAATGGACCAAAATTAGGAAAGTTATTCTCAGCAGGAGAATCCGTAGAAGCTAGTCCAGTGTCCAAGAGCTATCAAGGTCCTAAAGCGAGCGCTGGACTCCTTCCATAATAGGGGCGCCTGTGGAATAAATTTCCTTGATTTGCTCGGTTTGGCTTGTTCCACATTTCGCGCTAAACTACCCAAAGGCAAATCTGCATTATCCGTTCCTAATTTAGCAATAAGAGACTCGAGCCAAGGCTGCTCGTCATTACCGCCCAACGCCAACCCTTGAGCTACTTTTTACCAACAAATAGTGGAATTAACTACGAAATTATAATGCCCCCACGACTGAAAGGGCAAGCATATTCGATGCGACAAGATTCGAATCCACAGATTGCGAGTCAAGCATCATAATAAACTGGTATGCCAGGCTCGTGTTGCTTGTTCAAAGAAACCTTAGTCCACGACTTTTAGTTTGCTTCTTACACATTTGTTAGTGTACATTTGTTGTAATATTTAGATCAATACATTTCAAGACATTACTTGAAGTATTGTTAAAAACAATATTAGAATTTCACGTAACTACATTTCGCATTCATTACGTTCTTTACGCTAACAGACAAATAAGTTTTTAAGTTTTTCTCCTTTAATTACTTTCCACATTGTCTCCCAGTGACATAATGGTTTATCTGCGGACTTATACTGATAGAAATCTGGTTTCGATATCCGTGATGGGCAGAGCACAAATAACCCTCTGTGTATCTTTGTGCTTAATAACAATAACTTTCCACGTTTTGAGTCTAAAGGAATACATTTCACATTATCTTAATATGTTTTGTCATAATTAAGGGCTGTTTAAATTACGTTCATTTGAGATATTAAAGTTAATATTATAAATAATTAATCATTAACAATTCTTAGGCTGTAAATACACTTGATTATTTGAATCTGGGAGGCACCTTATGTGATGTGTAGGTTAAACAACTTGGTTAGAGATCCTAAAGTTGTCTTTAATTTTGAATTATTAACCATATGGAGGAAAACCGACGGAATTGTCTGTCAACATTACCTTCTGCCTAAGTGGATAGTCACTTTTTTAATATACCCGTAATTGAAAGGGCAAGGCGTATTCGAACCTTAAACCTTTCAGTTCACTGCAGGGTATGGTTATGTTACTTTTAGTTACACTGATTTGACTTAGAGTAATCCGGTAATTTCCATAGCGTAACAGGAGGTTCGCTAGCAAATGCGTTACAGAGTATATTCGAATTCTTTGTCCTCGACTGAATGTGAAGCAAAGAAAGAGTCTGAACGATAAAATAATCTTTATTTAACACTTAAAATAATAAAAGGTAAACAAGTGGATTTATTTGCGCCTTTACTTGAGAACTTTGTAACGTGTATCATGAATCAAGAACTAATGCTATAAATTGTTCCAGACGTAGAAAACATAGCAGTATATACAGAAAATAATACCACTCTTCCACTTGACTGGTTGTAACTCTCACTGTAATATAAAGACGATTTATCCTTGGAGTATCAAATGACCAGTCTGTGAAAACGATTGGTGACTATTTCAGTAATGCATGTTCCATTTTACAGGAATCTTTTCCCTGAGAAAGTCCAGTTTGAAAGGTAAATACCGCCAGTGGAATGTGAAAAGAACATAATGGTTCCCTTGAATGGAAAGTTTGATTTTTTAAAGTGGGGGGGGAGGCAGGAAGTATGTGTCACGCCTGCATACAACAAGTTAGCCACTAGGCCACGAAGCTGCAAGTGGGAAGACTTTAAATTCTACCTAGTTTTCAGATGTTAAACATATTATAGTCTGACTTAAATTTTAAGGGCTGTTAGTTTGTAAAGTGTCCAGTTTTACATATTTTCAAAGAAAGATGTCGGTAATCTTAATTTGACAATTGATGACAGTTTTTAAAAGCAGAGCCTATGCACGTACAAGGGTCACAAAGAATGAGGAATTTCAATTAATTATTCCACTTATTTCTATTGTAAAACATTTTTTACGATAAACAAAATAAAATGAAATAAGCTGTGCAGTGCACTAGTATTTCGTATTTGTTTTAAATGTAGTAGCTTATCTTTATTTTATCTATGTATGCCTGTAAACTTGTTTTGTTCCATATAACTTTCTTATTTTCCATTTTTCTCACATAGAATTGACATTCTATAATATTCTGTATTTTTTCTTTTAAGAATCGTTTCATCAAATTTGTCACATGCTTGGGATCACTCACTCAGTGTCATCCTGGAAGAAGAATGACTGTCCGGTAAGTCTTGTTTCTGAGGAAGTCATGGATAATAATGTGCTTGTACCTGCTAGCATTCAGGGTGCCATCAAATTTATCTATATTTTTCCAACATCATTGACTGAGATGTAGTTTACATTTGTATTGGCCCAGTCACTCTAGATTGTATGTTAATTGCACTGTTAATCTACTATCTTCCATTAAAATGACTATTATTGATTGCTTAAAACCAATTTGAATCATCTGTAACGAGCATCTTTATAAAGATTTCCTCATCCAATTGTTTGAAATCCAATGATGTTGTCAGCTTTTTTTGTATGTTTGTTTCTCTTAAGCAGCATTTTTTCTTAGTGACTAAACACCCATTGTAACATTCATTCAGACATGTATCTACAGCTGAGTCATTGGCAAAATCTCTACTGAACTGTTTCATATCTTGTAAAGATAATACTTTGAGATTCTTTAAATCTGGACACTTTTCTGTCATTTGGTACATGGTTGTTCATCTCATGCTTGAGATCAGTGACAGTCTTCCTTCTGTCCTGAAGGCTGTATAAACAAAGATACTTAACATCAGTATCACTGAGTTTAGGTGTTCTGCCTATTCCTTTACTATTTTCAAATTTACCTGTCTTAGTCTCATGTTTTAGGGTGTACTTGACAGTGTATGTGGATCATTTCAAGTTTG
Organism: Tachypleus tridentatus; assembly: GCF_004210375.1. Classification (NCBI taxonomy): domain Eukaryota; kingdom Metazoa; phylum Arthropoda; class Merostomata; order Xiphosura; family Limulidae; genus Tachypleus; species Tachypleus tridentatus. The sequence continues at coordinate 146,208,967 of NC_134834.1, forward strand.
AAGCAACTTGTCGTAGAGTCCAATCAGCATCATTTAAAGCTTTTATGCGAACTCTCAGCTCTACTGACAATTATCCTTTTTTTTTTTTGTCCTTCGCGTGACAACAAAACTTAATATATAGTGTTAAACACTTTTTATCAAGGCTTATTTGTGGAACGCTATTAGATTGATTTCTTTTAGCATATACTGGTATTATATGTTAGGTTCTCGCTAACTCCTTTCTGTATAGTTAAGACACTACATGGGGTACCATGACAGTTATTTCAGACCCTAAGTGTGACAACTGTATTCATTCAGTTAGAACCATTATGACATACTCAGTGATGTCGAAAAAACCCACTTGTAGAGGAAAATATAAATGTAAAAACGGCTCGTTTGGGTTGAGAAAATATTTTACGTAGAGGAGCGAACAACGTTTCGACCTTCTTCGGTCATCGTCAGGTTCACAAAGAAAGAAAGAGGTAACTGACCGTAAGCTGACCACATGCTTGAGAGGGGTTATGTAACTGAGTGTCGGAATGTAGAGGGTGGTGTTAGATGTTTGAATATATAATTTTTATATTATTTATTTTATTATTTTTAATATAGATATACAGGTGTTCCTTTGTATTGGTTTAAGTTGTTGTATAAGTAAGGCTTCTTTAATTTTGCGTTGTTTATCTTTGTTTCTTTATTTAGTATTTGAGTGTTCTCTATGGTTATGTTGTGTTTATTTGACTTGCAGTGTTCGAAAACGTGTGAAGGTGACTTTTTATGTTCTTTGAATCAGGTTTCCATTTTTCTACTTGTTTCTCCAATATAGATGTCGTGGCAATTATCACATTGTATTTTATAAATAATGTTGGTGTGGTGTTTGTCAGTGTAGTTTTTACATAGTATAGACCTCAGTTTTGTGCCTGGTTTTTGAATAAATTTGGTATTAACTGGAATGTCATATTTTGTTACTAATTTTTGCCAAATGTTGGTTATTTGTTTGCTGATGTCAGGAATATATGGTATACAGCAGTATATGGTTTCGTGATTTTTTGATTCGTGAGATATATTTACTTTTGTTGGTTGATTTTGCTTTCTGTCTAGGTGTGTGCGTATAATATTTTCTACAGTTTGTGGGGGAAACTTATTGATGTTGATGAAGTATTGTTTTATTTTGTCTAATTCATCGTTAATTTTATCTGGTGAGCATAGTTTTATGGCTGTGTTTATTTGGTTTCTTAGTATGTTGAGTTTTTGTTTTGTTTCATGTGCTGAGTCCCAAGGAATGTACAGTCCAGTATGGGTGATTTTTCGGTGGATTTCTGTTTTGAATTGTGTGTCGGTTCTTGTAATTTTGAGGTTAAGAAATGATATTTGATTGCTTTATTCCTGTTCACATGTGAAGTTAATATTGGGATGTATAGAGTTAATGTGATTGAAAAAATTAAGTGTGTGTTCTGTAGATCTGAATCACGCAACCGTGTCGTCTACATATCTGTACCAGTATATTGGTGGATGTAATGCTGTGTTAATTGCTTGTGTTTTAACTTGTGTCATAAAAATATTGGCTAGAACTGGTGATACTGGGTTGCCCATGCTCAGGCCATTTGTTTGTATATAGAATTCACCACGATGAAGACAAAACTTCATGTTCAACAACCATAACTATATACAAAGAAATGGCCTAAGCATGGGCAACCCAGTATCACCAGTTCTAGCCAATATTTTTATGACACAAGTTGAAACGCAAGCAATCTAACACCGCCCTCTGCATTCTGACACTCAGTTACCCAACCCCTTTCAAACATATGGTCAGCTTACGATCAGTTACCTCTTTCTTTCTTTGTGAACCTGACGATGACCGAAGAAGGTCGAAACGTTGTTCGCTCCTCTACGTAAAATATTTTCTCAACCCAAACGAGCCGTTTTTACATATACATTATGACATACTATTGGTACAAGTACATGGGTAAATGATAACTGTTCTCTGGCTCTTTCAGTTGTCGACAGGTATCAATGAAACATTACCACAGTGTTGAACTTTACATTATGTAATGACATGGAAGGATTAGCTCCATAAATTGGAAAACATGACAAAATATTCTCTTGTCCTAATACTTTAGCTCAGGACTATATACGTTTCCGTAATACAAATTCTTCTCTGATACACAGTATTACACTAATCTTTCTCTGATGCACAGTACTTCCCGTACATATGTTTCCCTTATACACAGTAAACACATACCGTTGCGTAACACCCAGTATTACCTGTTACAAGGCGTTCCGAGGTAAAAACAGCAGCTAGCTTAGCGGTGTAGGCAGAAATTAGTACAACGTTGGTGAACCACCAAACTCCGACGACAACTCGGGCTGGAAAGTTGATGAATCCAGGATCAATAGTCTAGAAATGAAATGTAAATCTCTTTCATCAACACCATCTTGTGTATTGTAGAAAAAAAATCCACAAAAAACAACAACAACTAAGCTTTCTAATTACAACTAAAATAATGTGAAATGGAATAGGGCTTTAAGGAAGACGGTCCGGTAATATCTAATATATAAGTCAGTTGTCTGTTGGTAACGCTCCATTCGTCTCTGTCATTTAGCAAGAAAACTGACCTATTATTATAGCCTTGAGCATGCGTATAATACATCGAACGTTCACAAAAGCTGGCATGAAAACCACTCTTTTAGATTCTTTTATGTTTTTATTAATGCATATACATAGCTTGACGTACACATTTCAACATTCTTGGTGAGTTTTAAAAACATCTAAGTTAGAGGCTAGTGACCATAACTGGTATGTTTTTTTAGGTTTTCGTGGAGTTTTTTGTTGTATTATTACTTCTTTCGATAAATCATATTTTTCTTTCTTCCATACGTATTGCCATAAGTTTTAATTAATGATAGCACTTGAAATTATTCTTTTTAGGCCCAAACTTTGTGATAGAATTTTTATAATAAACCTTAAGCCTTTCATTTTTGGATGCTTCATCTTTTTTTCAGCGTTTAGAAAAATACACACTGCATTTTTTTAACAAACCTCTAACCCATCATTTATTGAAGGGTCGGGCAAGGGTAGTATACAAGTATATCTGTCTCTTGATTTTACTGGCGTAAAATAAAATGAAAATGTGCGATAGGCGAATACTAAGTCATTCTTTACTTTATGGTAAACCATTTCAGGTTTACAAGCACGTCCTTTCAAACATCCTGCTGTTAGCTTTTCTCCTGATGTCCACATATTTTATATCTTCCATCTACATCTTTTCTGGCCTTTCTTTCATCTTCTTTTTCTAGATCGTGGTCTCGGATGTATTCAAGAACGTGTTACCAATTCGAATCCCTCATTCCTGATAAACTCCATCTTTCTTTTCGTATTCGATATTAAAAGCACTTTTATAACCTTTATCGTTTAAACTATATCTCCAACTGCTTTTTCAGAATTTTACAACTGTACTAGAATTCAAAGGCCTTAATATGGCTATTTTATTCACGAGTTAGTCCAATCTTCTCTAATTTTTTCATTACAGAGGTTAAAGCGTCGTCTCATTCAAAAAACAATATAACACCCATCAATTACAAAGTTCAAATCTGCAATGTTTAAAATGTTAATTACCAAGTTCAAACCTACGATGCCTACAATATCCATTACAAAATTCAAATATAAGATATCTAAAATCTCCATTACAAAGTTCAAACCTTCAGTGTCTAAAATGTTTATTCCAAAGTTAAATTCTAAGATGTTTAGAATTTTTATTACAACATTCAAATATAAAGGTTCCAAAATATTCATTACAAAGTTCATTTTTAAGATGTTTAGAATATTCATTACAACATTCAAATATGAGGTGTCTAAAATGTTCATTACAAAGTTCAAATCTAAGACGTCTAGAATATCCATTACAAAGTTCAAACCTTCAATATCTAAATTGTCTATTACAAATTTCAAACTTACGATGTCTAGAATATTCGTTACAGAGTTCAAACCTGTGATGTCTAAAGTGCCCATTACAAAGTTAAGACCTACGATGTTTAAAATGACCAATACAAAGTTCAAGACTATGATGTATGAAATATCAATGAAATTAGATTTAGTTTATTTACCTTTCTACTGAATTATATAAACATTCATTTCAGTTGCAGCGATGGTATGATCATAGAACTACTTACATGAAGCAGTTGAAAGATTAAAAACGTAACCTTGATCCATTTAAATATTTCTGTTTATATTTATAACCAGACGGATCTTTCGAAACGTGAGATCTATTCTGAAGTTACGATGCATAGATAAATTAAAAATCGCTCAATTTAGAGTTTACGGACGACTAACAACAAAACTGAAAATCAAGTTAGACTTTGATTAATTGTGTAAAAACCGCTTTCTTTTCCACTGGCCAGTATAAGCTTGTATTGGAATGTAGCTACGTATCATGATACCATTTCTGTTATGGTGATTACATTTTTTTTTTCGTGTTTTCAGATAAGAAATGTTCTTTCTATTCAACAGCAACAACGTAACAATACAAAAGCTACCTACCTGATTAACCAAAGACGAGAACCCTAACCACAGGGCCTCAGATAAAGGAATACCTGTTGCTTGATTCATTTTGGCCACTGGACAGTGACTTTTGTGGATCGAAGACAGCATCCTCTTTTGGTAATTGTCAGGAGTAAAGTTTTGGCAGAAGTATGTGGCTAAAGAAGCTCCAACCGTTGAAATAATAATCAACATCCACAGTAACGTATCGAAAGGAGAAAGAAAAGCAAACAGTGTATTGGAAACCTGTAAGTTTCTTCGTGGAAGTAGAATTGTTTGACCCAAATCGAAAAACGGTTTGGTAAAAGTGATGACCTTCTCGCGCTCGTGACTAATCGTGAATGAAGTCACAGCGATATCCGCCCTCTGAAATACGGAAAATGAGGAAATCGTCACAGGTAAGCAATAATATATACTATTTCTCACTGTTTTCCTTAAACTATACAAAATATAAAACCTGGATTTAGTATTCAGTTAAATAGTTTTAAGGAAATCGCTTACTTGTCAGGAAGCGCATGGAGGTTCTGAACTCCTATATAGCGAAAAATTTTAGAAGTAATTCGAATACATTGAGGATTATGTGTCTACATGTATAGAAGCTAACCGATTGTGAGAACTTCAGGTGTTGTTTTTTTTCTGAAGTTGCAACTCATTTACAGATAGTAAACAAAAAAATAAGTAAATGCTATGCTACTTACGTCATCAAGTAACTCCTTTACTAGTCCGTTCCATCGTTTGGTAATCGGATGTTTACGACCGTATTGCCTAACTTCATATAAAGTATACTGGAAATTGAAGAGTGTTTGGAGTTCCATTAGAAGGTCCATGCAGTAACCTATGTATCGTTGGCTCTGAGGATCTTTTGGGTCGTATTCTTGATTTTTCATGACAAACGGGGGTTCCTTTTGAACAGGAATAAGACAAAAGAATCATTAAATATTGAATCATATTTCCACACATTTATGATAGTCAATTAGTGTTCTCATTACGGTATTTTACTATTCATTAAACCCAGTATACAACAGACTTTATTAATAACACAAGAGAAACTTTTGCTCACGGTTTTAAAATTTCTGATACAACATATTTAAAGCGTAGCTTACTCATATGGAATAATTTAGGGCATGGATTTGCCCCTATGGTAGAATTCTGAGTTGGTGAGTCGGGTTCAGATGTGTGCGATGTCAAACAAATATTCCCCGTACTTTAAATTGTGGATACATCATAAGAGTGACGGTCAGTTCCTTAGTGTAGCTGGGTTGTGGAGTGCTGTTGAGGCCTAACACGGTGTGAAAGTCAGGAACCTCACCTGTAATCGGCGTTCGTGGGTTCGAGTCCTGTTACCGAACTTGCTCAGCCTTTCAGCCGTGGGGGCATTATAATGCTCAATCAATCCAACTTTTCGTTGGTAAAGAGGATCTCAAGAGTTGGTAGTGAGTGTGTTCGACTTTCCTCTAGATTATCACTTCTAAATTACGAACTGCTAGTGGAAATAGCCCTCGAGTGACTTGACGTGAAATTCAATGAAACAAAAGGTTGCTATTGACTACCTGATTTTTATTTTGCCAACATTAGTTCAACATCATAGCTGACGAAAGGTAGCCTTAAAAGTTTTACCATGCATACAAAATGCAGACGAAATTTCTATGTTTTACAAAACTTATTTATATGATAAGTACATCCACAAACTTTTTATATGGCAAGGAAGCCTAACCAAGTTCGAATTATGTTTTTAATGAAATGCATAATATTTTGAGTATACTATCTAGGACGTTTCTTTACCTGTACAATAATTGCAATAAACTCACACAACTTTATCTATAATGAAGGATAATCCATGCTCGTCCTATACAGTTGTTATTGTGGGGTTGGGGGATCGCAGTTTTCTTTACTGTTGTTGGTAACTTTTTACCCCAGCTAGGATGGGGAAAAGAATTAACCTCATCACAACTGCAGGGTATTAGTTTAATAGACTTTAGTGGTTAGTTGCCATGCAATTAAAAATCCCTCGAATATATATTGGCAGAAGGTAAGTAAATCTATCACAACTATCTGCGACCTTATTAGACTTGAATGTAGTTAACTCAATTTTAGCAATACAGTAAAACCTTCATATTTTGGGGGGAATTAAACCTCTAACGCTCGGCTGTGTCGTTGTTAGATTTACTACTCTAGTTTCCAGTTGGTTTGTTGTTTTTGACGGCTATTCGCATAGAGTTGCATATGGATTTCGTACCTTAGCGGTCTCTAATTTTAAATAAATAGAATAGATATTTTGTTTTTGAATATCGCGCAAAGTTACACGAAGGCTATCTGCGCTAGCCATCCCTAATTTAGCAGTGTAAGACTAGAGGAAAGGCAACTAGTCATCACCACCCACCGCCAACGATTGGGCTACTCTTTTACCAACGAATAATGGAAATGATCGTCACATTGTAACACCCCCACGGCTGGAAGGGCGAGCATGTTTGGTGAGATGGGGATTCGAACCCGCGACCCTCAGAGTACGAGTCGAACGCCTTAACCCACCTGGCCATGTCGGGCCTAAAGTATAATAGAAAAATGGCAGATAGATAACAGCGCCCACTGTAAATTCTTTCATCGAATAGTTGTATTTGCTCTTTAAAATATCCAAGACACTAAAAGTGTAGAGGGCAATTTTTCGTTTACGGGACGTTAGCCATGATTTATATTTTAGCAAGTTAACCACTAGCTCACACCTACTATTTTTCAGATAATCTTATTCGCATTGAGAATAACTCCATGTATGACAAGCTTGGTGGAAGAGTTTTCATGGTATTTATTTTTGTTGATTATAATTCCGAATTTATTGCGTATATCTGTTATAAATGTGGTAAACGTTTAGTCACATATACAAGTCTGTTGTAATAAAAAAACAACAGATGTGTTAGAAACGTATTTATAGTCAAGATATGCTTGTGAATTGACAACGTCAGTCTGACTCACAGTCTGACAAGTCAGAGTTCAAGGCGATGTTCTTGTGAAGAGTAAACATGTATTTTCATATGTTTTCCTGTCAATATCCCTGAATATACTTGATGACGAGAAACCCACTTGAAACAAAAATGTATCTCAGAACAGCTGGTATGGGTATTAACACTATTATTGATAAGTAGAGAACAACGTTTCGACCTTCCTAGGTCATCTTCAGGTTAACAAAGAGAGTTTGCAAGTGATAATTGCCAGACACATGTATTAGGAACGAGAGTATAAACGGGTACGTTGCAAGTGGATGTTAGGTTATTAATTAGCATAAGTATAAGGGGGTTCCTTTTATATTGGTTAAATTTTGGTTTTAGTTACTGTATAAGTTGGGCTTCTTTGATTTTGCGTTTGTTTATATTTGTTTCCCTACTTAATATCTTGGTGTTTTTTATGGTTATGTTGTGTTTATTTGATTTGCAGTGTTTAGAAACGTGTGAAGGTGTTTTTTTTTGTTATTTGAATCTAGTTTTCATTTTCTACTTGTTTCTCAATATAGAAGTCGTGGCAGCTGTTGCATTGTATTTTATAAATTATGTTGGTGTGATGTTTGTCAGTGTAATGTTTACACAGTATAGACTTTAGTTTTGTACCTGATTTTTGAATAAATTTGGTGTTTACTGAAATGTTGTGTTTTGTTATAAGTTTTTTTCCAAATGTTGGTTATTTTTTCGCTGATGTCGGGAACATATGGTATGCAGCAGTATAAGGTTTTGTAGTTTGTTGTATCGTGGGATTTACTGTTGTTTGTTTGTTGTTGGTCTTAGTGTGTGGGTATAATTTTTCCAGGGTTTTTTGAGGAAATTTGTTTATGTTGATGAAGTGTTGTTTTATTTTGTTGATTTCATCATTAATTTTATCAGGTGAACATAGTTTTGTGGTTATGTTTATTTTGTTTCTCAATATGTTGAGTTTTTGTTTTGTTTCATGTGGTGAATCCCGGGAATGTATAATACAGTATGGGTGATTTTTCTGTGGATTTCTGTTTTGAATTGTGTATCAGTTCTAGTGATTTTAAGGTTTAGAAATGCTGTTTGGTTAGTTTTCTTGTTCACAGGTGAACTTAATGTTGTGGTGTATCGAGTTAACGTGATTTCAAAAAACGAAGTGTGTGTTCTGTAGATGTAAATCTAACAATTGTATCATCAACATACCTGTACCAGTATAGTAGTGGGTGTGAAGCTGAATTGATCGCTTGTGATTCATAAAAGTGTTGGCTAGAACTGGTGACACGGGATTCCCCACACTTAGTCCATTTATTTGTAGGTAGCTTTAATTATCGAACATAATGTTAGTTTTGGTGGTAGTGTAAGGGTTACTAATTGGTTGCTGGAGATGTGTATCAATGGTTTGGGGTCTTGGATATAAAGTTCTAAAGCTGTCTTGCAGGCTTTAGTTGTTAGGACTTCTGTGAAGAGGGAGATTACATCAAAACTGGCCATTAAGGTTTTATGATATTGTTGATTAAGAATAGATTTAAAATCAAAAGAGTCGTTGAAAAAGGAGCCAGATGATGTTACATATTTAGAAAATGCCCACGATATATATTTACCGAGGTTGTAGTTAAATGATTCGTAAGTTGACATTATGGGTCGTAGTAAGGTTTGGGGGTGCTGTAGGGTTGAGGTGTGCTTGAGTCAGTCTTTCGTAGGTAAGAAAAGTGTTTTCTGAGATTGTGTTGGGTAGTGGGTCAGAGCACGCTCTGACAAAGGAACAGTAAGGCGCTCCTTCCCTCCGCTAGCCCATGGGAGGTCCTTGGGCAAGACCGAGTACCCATTTAGCCCCCCGTGTCAGGGTTACGATGAAGTCATGGAAGGCAGGTGGTGGATGAGTGCAAGGCAACTGACATAATGTCATTAATGGCGCAACACTTAATCTGGCCAGGCAGATGACTCCAATCTAAGGAACAATGGCTGGGCAGAACGGTCCTGTATGGACACTGCTCCTATAGCAAGTAATTGCAACCTACTATAGGTACCATTTTGCAAAGAAAAACCTATGGCAAGCCAAACTAAAAATATGTCAGATAACAGCGTGAATGGGGTTTCCAGAACTTCGGGAAACTCCTCGCTCGGTAGGGTAAGTCATATGCGACAGGTGACATCAGACTGTCATCAAGCGACTGTCAGCAACAGAAAAAACTAAGAATTGGAGCTTGGAATGTTCGAACAATGCTGCAAAAAGGTAAATTAGAGAACATTAAAGAAGAAATGAGAAGAATGAAGACGAACATACTCAGATTTTCGGAGGTGAGATGGAAAGGAGCAGGCAGTATAACATCAGATGAGTTCACGATTCTATACTCAGGAGGTGATGACCATCAAAGAGGGGTTGGCATAATATTGGAAGTGGAATGTGCAAAGGCCCTGAAAGGTTTCTGGTGTGTCAACGATAGAGTCATGGTTCTAAAACTTAGTGGAAAACCATTTGACATTGGCATTATTCAAACTTACGCTCCAACTGCAGACAAGGTCATGACAGAAATTGAAAGATTTTATGAAGACATTGAAAAGGCAATGAAACAGCTAAAATCACAAGATATTAACATCATTATGGGAGACTTCAATGCAAAGGTTGGAAAGAACAAAATAGACAAAACAGTGGGACCATTTGGAATCGGAGAGCTAAATGAAAGAGGAGAGAGACTTGTTGATTGGTGCAAAGAGCATGACATCGCTGTAATGAATACTTGGTTCAAGAATCATCCAAGAAGATGTTGGACATGGAAAAGCCCTGGAGATAGAGTGAGAAACCAAATTGACTTTATCTTGATGAAAAAACGATACCGTAACTCCATAACATCATGCAAATCTATGCCAGGTGCAGACTGCAGCAGTGATCACATCCCAGTCGTAGCAACCATGGTAGTCAAACTGAAAAAGTTAAAGAAATCCAAAAAAGAACCAAGTCTACAACTGAACCTTCTAGAAGAAGACGAAGAGCTGAAGAAGAAATACATCGTATGTGTGAAGAATAAATTTGATATCCTTGACAGTTTGAATACTGCTGAAGAAAAATGGCAAAAAAATGAAGGAAAGCATCCACGAAGCTGCTAAAGAACATATTCCTACTATTAGAAAAAGAGTAAAGAAAAAATGGATTACTCCAGAAATCCTTAATCTAATGGAGGAGAGAAGAAAAGCTAAACCTAATAAGGAAAAATACCAAAAAATAAATAGACTTGTGAAGAAAAAATGCAATGTTGCCAAGGAAGAATGGATTAACACCCAATGTACAGAGATTGAAAATAACAAGGTAAAAGACAGCAAATATATGCATAAGAAAATTAGTGAAGTGACAGGAAAGACTCCATCAAAAAAAACAGGATGCTTAAAATCTAAGAATGGAGAGATCTTGATGGATAAAAAAAGATATACTTAACAGATGGTCAGAATATATTGGGGAACTATATAACGACAACAGAAGCCCAACCCCACACATAGAAATAGACACAGAAGGCCTTCCAATTATGTCTGATGAAGTGGAACATGCAATGAAGAAGATACATAAAGGCAAAGCAGCTGGTTCAGACGACATACCCATTGAACTTTTATTAGCCCTAAAAGAAGTGGGAATCCAGGAAGTGACAAAACTACTGAACACTATTTATGACATGGGTGAAATACCGGAAGACTTTAAAAAATCAGTCTTTATTGCATTGCCGAAAAAAGCCCGGAACAACTGACTGTGAACAGCACAGGATAATTAGTCTAATGAGTCATCTTACCAAGGTTCTTTTAAGAGTGCTCATGTCTAGAATGAGGAATAAGATAAGACCAGAGATTTCTGATACTCAGTTTGGATTTATAACCGATAAAGGCACTAGAAATGCAATTTTCGCTCTAAACATGCTCATGGAAAGATCACTGGAAGTACAAAAGGATTTATATCTATGTTTTATCGATTATTCTAAAGCCTTTGACAAAGTGAGACATGGTGACCTATTCGACATGTTGTCAGACCTGAACATCGATGCTAAAGATCTAAGAATCCTTAGAAACCTTTACTGGCAGCAAATGGCAGCTATCAAAATTGAAAATGAATTGAGTGAATATAGACCAATTGAAAGAGGGGTGAGGCAGGGATGTGTATTTTCACCAGATCTTTTTAACTTATACAGCGAAATAATCCTACGAAACATCAATGAACATCAGGGAGTCAAAGTAGGCGGATGCAATATCAACAACTTGCGCTACGCTGATGACACAGTCCTCATTGCGGACTCCGAACGAAATCTACAGACTCTCCTCACAACAACAGTAGACGAGAGTGAAGAAAAAGGCTTGCAGTTAAAGGCAAAGAAAACAGAGTGCATGGTTATCTCAAAACAATCAATTACACCCACATGTAGCATAACCGGCAAGGACGTGAGAATAAAACAAGTCGAAAGCTTCAAATACCTTGGATATACTGTAACATCAAATGCAAAGAGTGACACAGAAATAAAGAAAAGAATTGCAATGTCCAAGGATACCTTCTATAAAATGAAGTCCATATTCACAAACAGGAACATAACAAATGTCACTAAAATTAATACCTTGAAATCATATGTATGGTCTGTTCTCTTATATGGCTGTGAGAGCTGGACACTGAACAAAGATACAGAGAAGAGATTAGAAGCTGCTGAAATGTGGTTCCTTAGAAGGATGCTAAAAATATCATGGACTGAAAGAAAAACAAATGTGGAAGTCATGGAACTGGCAGGATACAAAAGGTCCCTCATGAAAACTATAAGAAAGAGACAAATGGAATTTCTAGGACACATCTGTAGGAAGAATGGGATAGAGAAACAGATGCTATGTGGAAAAATAGAAGGGAGGAAAAGCAGAGGGTGTCAAAGAACTAAATATGTCAACAGCCTCAATAACTATGTCACCAAGAACTCAAGAGCAACATCGAGTTGATAAGGAGGATTGACAACAGAGAAGTCTGGCATGCCATGGTCGTCGATGTCTGCCGCAGATTTGACACATGAAGAAGAAGAAGAAGTTGGTATTTTTCATATATAGTAGTATTTTGTTTAATTGATTTTCATGTGTTTTGTTGGATTTATGTTTAGTAGTTTAAATTTGTTTGTATCTGATAAGATGTCCATTTTTTGAATGTATTCATTTATGTTTACTATAACTATAGCATTGCCTTTATAAGCTTTTAGAATTTTGATATAAATTGTCTTGTTTTAAATTGTTTATACAATTAACATCTTTTTGTGTGAGATTGTTCTTTAGTTTTCTTTTCTGTGAAATTATGTTGATAATTTTGTGTGAAAATTCTTTGAAAAGGTTGTTTAAGATACTGTTTTGAGGTGTTTCAGGAAAATAGATGTTTTCAGTTCTGTCTTGAAAAGATAGGTTGTTGGTTGTCGGTGGAATTGTTATCGAAGTTGAATGTCACCCTCTAAATGGTCATAGCGTTGGCACAGGGTTAGACTTATTGAATTTCAATATAAATCTTGTGGAGATGAAAAAACCTCAGATCTTAAGCATTTGTGAAGACTAGAATTTCGTTTCAAATTAAGTTCAAACAAAGAAATTGGATAATAATTTATAGTAACTTGGAAGGTATAGTTTACAATTGATTATCTGCATTTGTCCTTAGCTTTCAAAAAGCACCCACTGTCTTAAAAATAAATGTTTGTGTTTATGGGACGTGAACCATCAGATTAGTAGTTCAACACACCAATAAACCACTGTGTTTTCTTTTTTGTAAAGATTTTCTTGTTCTATAGTGTATAGAAATACTGGTCTTTTTATTTCTTTTATATTCTCACTTGTGTTTTTACGTGATTAATTTAATTTTCCACGTTTTACTAGGCTTATTAGAAGTGTTTAATATATTGTTATATTACCTCATACACGTTTTCATCAGTTTACTCTTTTATAATAACCAATGGCACAGTGGTAGAATCCGGGTTTCGATACACGTGGTGGACAGAGCATAGAGAGCCTATTGAGTAGCTTTGTGCTTAATTACAAAGAAACAAATACAGAAGTGATGTGACCTTATTGGACTTAACTCAGGTTGTTAGGTTCTATACATACATTGTGTTTTTATTTATGTATACATTTTATTATTACTACTTCTTTCAGCTATTTCAAACGCATATAATTTTCCTATTGGTTTCTGAGTAATTATTATATAAAAATTAATAATACACACAGAAGACATCTTGTTTTTTTCAATCTTTTTTACAAAAGTTCAAAACACTCCAGTTAAAACTTGTTCAGATCGATTTTTTTAGGAATTAGTTTATCTGCCCATCTAACATAATTTATCGAACTTTGATTCGCTCGTGTGCATAATACAACACTCTACAGATTGTATTAAATACTGAATTTTATTAAACTAGTGTTTGTTTGGTTATCATGCTGATAATTTCCGGACTCAAAGCTCTCACTGTCACACATGTTGTCACAATCTGATACATAAATTAGTCCGGATTGTTAAACCTCTTATAAAAAAATAAACAAACTGCGTAATTCTATCGTTTTTCTCACAAAAATATATTTTTGATATTTTGAGGGGGGAGGACTGATGAGCAAGTGACTTGGAGTATCTATATATACATATAAAACTCAGTGACGCTTTAACATTTCGAGGAGGGGAGCTAAGTGTCAGTATCATCTTTAAGATAGTAAGTGAAAGTCCTTTAGGTACCAGTACCACTTCCAAAGAGTTGAATTGTAGTTGTTAAACGCTAAATATTTTAGTTTTAGTACTATAAAATATTTATGATTTATATGTTATTATACTGAAATAACATTCACCTCTTAATCAGCTTAACGGTTTTAACAATTCTCTGTTTGGTTCCGTCTTTGGTTCTGTTTCAAAAGTCTTTTCGTTTTATACCATTAATGTCTCTTCACAGGAAGACGATAAAAGAGGAATCTTACCTCAAGTACTACAACACGAATAGTTTTATTAGTTAATTCATACACAGCGTCGCCTGGTGGGGACTTGATCTCTCCGGGAAATAATGGTGCAGACGTGATTTTCAGCTCTTCGAAACCGTGGGACATGGTCCAGTTTCCAATCTGAAAAACAAATAATTACAGCAACATAAATATCATTTACTTATTGTTATTCATTTATTTATTGGACACATTAAACTGTGTAATATGGATTATTCGATGGCTTTAAAAACTATATATATATATATATATATTCACTTTGGGCGATTCAAAGGCATTTTTATTTCCGCTAGTAAACACGTGAAGAACAAAGTTTGTATAATGAACATTAATAACACAGACCTACAAAGTTAAACTTCATAAAAATTACTTTAGATCTAATAACAGATTTTACATAATTTGGCTACAGAGATTTCGAAAATAATGTTCTTTTTTATCACATATGGACGTTTTTACAAATCGAGAAGCATAAAAACCCTTACTTAGATCAAATTATTATTTCGTTTACTATTGTAAACAAAAGTCAACAAAAATACAAACAAACTGAAGACGAGAGGAGAATATTGATGTTAAATTAAAATCCATTCTCATTTGTCGTGGTATTTTGTGTGTAAAATCTACGTCTTTTAGTCTTAAAACTACATGTTGTGGTATTTCTTTTACGTGTTGCATCTGGAGCATCTCGTTTCATTATATATATGTAAAAACGCCTGGTTTGGGTTGAGAAAATTTGTATGTAGAGGAGCGAACAACGTTTCGACCTTCTTCGGTCATCGTCAGGTTCCCCAACATAAAAATTTTCTCAATCCAAATCAGGCGTTTTTACACATATATTTTTCTCTACAAGTGGGTTTTCTCGTCATCACTGATTATCATCACGTTTCATTGAACATAATTAATCAGCCATCATGCTGATGTTCCTCTTTTATTCATGCCTCCTTTCCATTTTCCTGTTGTTTTGGTGAAACCTTTCTTTTTGTTTTTTACTGATGGCACCCAGATTTTCAGGGAAATGGTCAATATATGAGTGTAAGAAATGAACTTTCAAGCTCATATTACAACCCAACACTTTGAATTAATCAAGCACGTTATTAATAATATCATTGTAATCTGGATTCTTGTTGTTTCCTAAAAACTTGGAATCACATTTTTAAGGTAATATACGTTTTTTTAAACTTTTTTCATTATCTTTTCGAACTGTTTATCCAAAGACAATTTCCTGATGTGAGGCCGAACAACGATTTACCACAAACATAACAAAATATGTTTGGATCATTTACACAACTTCTTGTTGCCATAGCAACGAATAAATACGACTAAAAAGAAAAAGAAAATAATATCAAAATGCACACACAAACAAATACTATCCAGAAATGATAAGTAATGTAGCCTGTTAATCGTTCATATATTAACGGTGTGCTTCTTATGGGTTCTTGAAAGATCAATAAGACTTACGTCGCTATTGGTCTAGAGAAGTCTATAGCTAGTGGTTGTCAATATTTTAAATATAAAATATGACCCGATTCTATTAAAAATGATCTTTTGTGTAAAAGTACGTATGACTCTTTGTGAAATAATCTGTATGTGATAGGGAAAAAATGGATATTATTTTCGGATTCAGCATACAGAAATTATTGAAGAACATACAGAAATCTCATGAAAATAAAACCGTCGCATGTCACTGAAAAGTTTTTAACGCTTTTATAAAAACACATTGGTTCAAGAAGTCTTTAAAAACGCTTGGGTTATAAGGTCTATATCATTTTACATTAAGTTTTTAATACATTCACCTCAGTAAATCCGGTTGTTTCAAGGTTAACCAGACTGTAAGCGATGTTTGAGTAAAAGCCAAAGTCGTTGAATTCCAAGTTTCCTTGAAGACCTTTTACATTTTGAATTTCAAGAATGGATCGAAAAAGTTCTTTGCCGTCATTCCAATGGTTCACTGTAGCATTGGAGCATACGCCAGGTGGAAAAGAAGGAGCACTGAAATGTTGATGGGAAATCAGAGAGTGAAGCCCATAGGCAGCTGCAAGAACAGCATCATATACGCGGGCTGCAGCGGGCTAAAAAACAGTTCAAGAATTAACGAAGCATATATATCTCTCTCTATATATATATATATATACACACACACAAAATATTTACGACTTTTGTTTGTTTTCATTCAAGTCTAACTGAACCGAGTTAAGTAACACAATGAAACGTAAACCATTGAACCTGCATTGTATTAAGTATGTTTAGCCTCCAGATGGCTCAGCGGTGAGAGCACAGGCTTATAATGTTAAAATTGGGATTCGATACCCGTAGTTGACACAACACAAGAAATCCATTTTCTAGCTTTTCGAACTGTTTGTTTATATGACTATTTCTCACATGTGTTAGGTAGAACAAGTCCTAATATATCGATGGCGTCATCAGTAATTCTTCGTGATGAGAAAAGGGTTCGCTTGTAGCCCTAAGTAAACCGTGAACCTGTAGCAATGCAACATGTGCTTCAAGGAAAGGTTGAATTGAAAAAAAAAATAAACATCAAGAAACGAAAGTGTTAACGATTTCTTTGTTTATTTAATTTTGCACGAAGCTACTCGAGGGCTATCTGTGCTAGTTGTTTCTAATTTAGAAATGATAAACTAAAGAGAAGGCAGCTAGTTGACACCACCAACCTACGGCTCAAGAGTTGCTATAATCGAATGTTACAGTTGGCCTTCATATTATAAACGCCATGTTTGTCAGTCTTTGCAGTACTAGAATTAATATTTCTTGACCATCAAACCGTGATTGAGGTTCAGTTGCACCTCACTCTGTCCCAGGAGATGCATGTGCATTTATTTATAAAGTCCAAAAAGAAACAAATAAACATGTAATCATGAGAAGGATCAGGTTATGCGATAATGCATTGCAACTACTAATAATATTGGAATTGATATGTACGGATAAGAGACATGTTTAAAACCAGAAGCATCGTAACACGATAAAATTCTTCTACGGGTCGGGCATGACCAGGGGATTAAGGCGCTTAACTCGTAATCTTAGAGTCGCGGATTCGAATCCCCGTCATAACAAACATGTTCGCCCTTTCAGCCGTGGGATAATTATAATGTGAAGGTCAATCCCACTATTCGTTGATAAAAGGTTATCCCAAGAGTTGGCGATGGGTGGGGATGGTTAGCTGCCTTTCCTTTAGTCTTACATTGCTAAATTAGGGATGGCTAGCGCAGATAGCCTTCATGTAACTTTGCACAAATTGTTTAAAAAATCCTCTAAAAAACGTTCATTTAGAGAGCAAAGCCGTACAATGGGCTATCGTACTGTGCATCCAATACAGGTATCAAACTACTAATTTTGTAGTTTGATTTGGGCTACAAGATGTTGGAAACTGCATGTTCGCATTTACTTAGTTTTTAATCATTACATTTTAAATTTTTTTGGTCTACCCCGTATATTGCACATGCTTTTCCAACAACTAAGCACATATAACAGCACATGCTATTGACTTTTTGACTACAGCTCACAAGTCTTTTTACCACAACTATGTTACCGTAACGAACGGAATCAACCTCCTTCACTTACCAGCTCTGAGATATCGACAGTTCGGCGAACTTTAACCTCTAAATCTTGCTTCATTTTCTTCAAGAGAAGAT
The DNA here is from genome assembly GCF_004210375.1 of Tachypleus tridentatus. Classification (NCBI taxonomy): domain Eukaryota; kingdom Metazoa; phylum Arthropoda; class Merostomata; order Xiphosura; family Limulidae; genus Tachypleus; species Tachypleus tridentatus. The sequence goes on from NC_134834.1 coordinate 146,227,038, forward strand.
TTTCTTGAAGTGATGGTTGAGTACCAATGATTCCTGTCAGATAATCCGGAATCTTCCCATTTGGCTCAAACAGTGCCTGACCGCCCTAAACATGAAGGTTGCAAGAGTGGCATTATTCACGTTTGCAAATTATTTATGCTGAATGTTTTACAAATGGGATTATAAGTTTTTGTACACACAGACAACTAGCATTTTGATTATTATAATAAACTAATTAAAATATGCACTTACTAATCGATAGTTTCGTTTATGGATCTTTTAATATAAAGTAACCATTGGCTGTATATTAAAAGCAAAATCAGTACATATTTCTTACACACTAACCATTGCAATAAATGAAGAAAAATATACCACTCGGTACAACTCTAAATTTGAGTTTCAAGTGAAGGGACTATAATGTTAATACTATAAAGTATTCTGTTATATTATTTTAAAATTTTATTGTCTTTGCTAATGTAATACATAATTTGAAATAATTAATGTATGAAAACATTAAATTTTAAATGCCTAAGAAACTTTGTTACACACAAAATAAATTCAGTAACTCAATAAAACAACTCAGTCCTTTATAAGAAGTTTTTAAGTTTTATAAATTTTTAACAAACTCGTCACTTACCGAGAGAGTAACCCCATCAGTGACAAGCCATGCCCACCCCTTTTTCAGCATTCCTAATTGGTGAGCTTGTCTAAGGATGACTTTTGCGTAGTCAATGATGCAATGTAAGGTAACTATTCGGACACCTTTCCCCTAACATAATAAATATATAATTTCTCAGAATTATAATAAAGATCCGTCCATATTGAAAATGATTATAAAGTATAAAAATACTTGTTCTAAGAAAAAACAATCCTAGACAGGTACAAGAGTATGTATTTATTCCAGACAGTTTGCTCCAGGATATTTTAAAAACATGTTATATTATATACATAAATCACTTTGCTCGTAGACTATCATCGCCTTTATCTCTCTTCTTGTTATTTCTCTTATTTTACTGTCCCGTAGCAAACTGATATATCTGTGGTCTTACAATGCTAGAGTCCTGGTTTCAATACCCATCGTGGGCAGAGCACATATAGTCCATTGGGTAGCCTTCTTCTTAACTACCAACAAACAGATTCTTTCATTTTCCAGCTGTAAAAGATCGATTAAATTAAATGTGTATCAGTATGCAGGATATTGTAGCAGTCGGTGATCACTGTTCAGCACAGATGATGCGTGCAGTGATTCAGATTGAGAGTTAAAACATACTGACTCCTGTGATTCTCTTTTTTAAAAAACATGTTTTGGACAGAAGGAGAGAAACCCTTTTCAGTAAAAGATAGATGTGGTGGGAGGAATAATGGTTTAAGCCAAGCCTGGCCAGGTGATTATTGTGCTTAAATCGCATTCTGTAGATCACAAATTCAAATTTTGTCCTACCAAATGTGCTCTCAAATTTAGCCGTGGGGACATTATAATGTCACAGTCAATCCTATTATTCCTTGGTAAACGAGTGGCCCAAGAGTTGACTGTGGATGATGATGTGTATCTGCCTTCCTTCTAGCCCTTCACTGCTAATTTAGGGACGGTTAGCGCAGATAGCCCTCGTGTAGCTTTGCAGGAATACTCAAAACAAACTAAAACCAAACCAAAACAGTGTTTTTTATGAGTGAATGTTGATAAATAAATATGTAAATATGTAAGTCTATTCACGGAACTTGGTTGATTTCGCTATCACTAAGGGTATATATAAAAAGAAATATATGTAACAAAGCCATATTGGACTATCTTCTGTGCCCACCGCGCGGAATCAAACTCTGTCTAAAATTCTCGCAGATCTATTGGGGACACATAGTAATGAAGGGTATAAAAACAGAAATAAACAAAAGTATATGACTTGATCAGTTAATAGATAAAGTGAGCTGATTTGTTCAATAGATGGAATTGAAGGAAAAGAGAGACAGATAAAAAGTGGTAATAGTTAAAATAAGTCAGATGTGTGCAAATGATGTTCTTAGCTAGTTAGTTTCGTCAATTTGTTATTAACCTGTTATTTATTGACCTGTCATTGTGTCGTCTTATAGTATAACAAACCCACTTTCGATAGGTCACAGTTGTACAAGTGCTACTGTACATTGAAGCAGTCAGTGTTGGACTCGAAATTCCTGTGCAAAGTATTTCAACCTAATTATCTATTGAGTTCTTTTTATTAACTATAAGCTTGATACTTACCCTGATATCTAGCAAGATATCAGTGACATCCAGGTTCTCAGGATCCTTTGTTTGAATAAATGTTTCTGCACTGACCACTGCGATGTTTCTAGAGGTCGCTATTCGCTGCAGCTCAATCAGTCCGTTTAGTCCTAATAATACATCTAGCTCTACAGTTCACATGTTTACTACCAATTTGAAAAATATCAACTCTTGACACTAATAAAGATCGTCATTACAATATAACAAAGATACAAAAAACAAATATACCGTCGCCTTTGTGAGAATTTTTTCAGAAGAATAGACAGAGAGCAAACATGCAATCTATATTTTATCTTATCTTCCGAAGATAAAAGATACACCTTCTTGGTCTTAAAATTATGCTTCAAAATTCTGATTAATTGTCATGAACAATTTGTATAGCATTGCATAAAGATAGTGAAACATAAGAGTTTCTTATGCTTCATAACGAGTTTAGAAACTAATGTTATTTAATGAGTGACAAGTTTCATGTACATTGTAGCCATTTTGACGATCAGAATAATTGTTATCAAAATATACGAAATATAAGTAAGCACAATGTTAAATCTTTCGTTTCTTCAAGAATATTTCAATTTTCTGTAAATTTCTTTGTCAGTAACGTAGCTAATATGTTGAGTAGTAATCTGTGTTCATTATTGGTTTTCACTTTGTACACCAGATCTTCGTCACTGAGATTCGTTTAGCTTGTACTGTAGCGATGTTTTGTCTGAATAATACGAAAGTTTCAATACGTAGTGAGGTTAGCTACTTGACAGGGGAAGTTTTAGTGCGCGAGGATATACGCAGATGCTGAAAACAAAATAAATTCCAGTTTTTACGAAGATGTGGAAATGTGATTTGGTCATTTCTTAACTCGTGTTATGAGACTTGAGTTTATGATCGAATCTCGAACTAGATTCAATGTTGACTTTTTTCCTAACAATCGCTGTTTCATCTCTCAAATTAACGAAAAACTGTTTGATACGTTTACTAAGTTATTGCTAAAAGCAAAGGGTAGGAAAAAACGACTTGTGCGAATTGTATATATATATATATATGGAACAAAAATAACTTATACTGTAATATTAATTTAATGTATCTTTAAGAGTCCTTGACAGAGTCGTAGCTAGGTATTGAGAAACGGGCCTGTGTCCCGATTCTATTTGACAATGCCCTGAATCTCCGGTTAGTGTTTTGAAAAAGTGCAATAGAAATCCATGGTCAACATCATACTGGGGAACTAAAACTTCCCGCACCTATGGGCTCGAACCTCAAATCTTTTAAGTGTCCATTGATGTCTCTGATCTTTGTGATACTAAGACCCATTTTCGTAAAAGAGAATACAGATCTTCACGTAGTTGAGTGTCCGAAATGTGAGGCCTACTTGCACTTTCCTATGATTAAGATCTGTTTACAGCTCCGAATAGCTATAGCTTACTTCCACTCATAATGTTTGAGGCTTAGTTGCGTACTGTAATGTATGAGACCTACGTGCAGTCCATAGTGTTTGTGGTCTATTTGCGCTCTCTAATATCTAAAGTCTACTTACACTACCTAATGTTTGAGGCCTACTTGCACTACTTAATGTTTAAGACCTACTAACACTCAATAATGTTCGAAGCCTATTTGCACTATCTAATGTTTGAATGCTACTAACACCCCCTAATATTTAAGGTGGCCAACTTGCACCACTTAATGTTTGACGCCTACCTATACCCCCTAATGTTTAAGGTTTACTTTCACTTCATAATAGTACCTTTCGTTTTCTTGGTTCTTCCTAATGAAGTTATTTTCAATTAATATATAATTTTGAAAATAAGACTAATGTTAAATATTATTAACATTCCTATGTGCTATGCACTTTTATATTTATTTGTACAAACTATTAAACTTTAAAGTTTAAGGGTAAATATTCTTTTTTTTGTTAGAAACATTTTCATCTGAAGTGAATAAAATTAGCCTTACCGTAATCCGTGCTTTCTGCTATAACAGCAATAGCTTTCCATTTAAACTTCAGCATGAAGGTGGTCAAAGCTGCCATCTGGAAACTGTCAGGGGGCGTCATTTTGATTAAAGAAGGATAAGGAGACTGACCAGCTTGGGTAAACGATAGGGTAGGGTCTGTTGCAGTGGGAGCCAGATGAGGTACTCGAAGATTTCCTATTGGGGAGTGGGCGACTTTAATGTGGGTGGAACTACTGGGCCCTATGATCGTTACTACGTTCTGTTCCAAGAGGTAACAAGCTAACGAAAAATAAGAAACAAATAGTTCAATGCATTCTGATGGTGATTGAAGCAAGTCCTTTAATGTGCATATTTGAAGATCTTTTCATTGACTACAAACAAAACAGGTTTTAACAGTAGAAGTATATAAACCGCCCAATAATAAAATATTCCTTTCAGCCAATTGCACGACTTGTCTCATTGCTTTTAATCCATCTATATAATCTCATTGTTTCTGTATGTTAGAGAGTGAACATAATTAGTTCCAGATATACACCTCGTTTTCAGGCAAACATAGAGAAGGAAAAACGAATGCATCCAATTGGTTAAATGGAAATATAATATATCTTAGTTAAAATGTGGAATAAAAAATACGGGAAAAGTTAAATTGAAAGTGAGTAAGGCAACAACACGTGGACAACGTTTCGACAAAATACCTTTTATTGTCTCGATGAAGAATATTTGAACAAAAGTTTGATTGCTAATTTTTCTTTTCCTTTTAATGATATTTTTCCTTCCAAATATTATGACACTGTTGTTGTAGTTATTACACAGAACAGTGCTTGTTGTATAAACTATTAATGTGATATTTTTGTATAACTATTTGGCTTAACACAAAATCGAATCTTGGATCAACAGAAATTTTCTCCATTAATACACGCATTATATTATTAAGTACGGGAATATTTAATAGTAGCGATCGACAAGGTTTCCAAATAATTTATGCTGCAAAACAACAACAACACCTTATTCAATTCCGAAGCGGAAAATCGGTTATTAAAAGTATTGGTTACAATATACAATACTGTGCAAAACTGTTAAGTCAGAAATTAGATTTCAGGCTATTTTCAAAGAACAGTGGAGGGTCAAACATTGAAAGTTTATTAATCTTCATATTTAGTACAACAGAAACTCTGTAGAATCCTTTACAAATAATAGACAAATCACTAGATATGCTTTAATAGTACTTGTGCCAGTCTATTATTCCATCTATTTTGTAAATATCAGCCAAAAAATACCCTAAACGATCGTGCTGCCTTCCTCATGTTTCATGATAGGTGTTATGTAATGAGGTAAGTATCCTTAACCTTTCTTCCACCGGACGTATATAACCCACGCTTTGAACCAAATATTTGAAACTTGGACTCATCCATCCATAACATCTTTTTCCAATCATCAACAGTTCAGTTTTATGCTTTTTTAAAACAAATTTCAGTCTCTTGACAATATTTGAAGATCGAAGTGAGAGTTTTTAACTGCTACACGACCAAATAAAATTTTAATGGAAAATAGGAAGCATTAGTTATAAGTAGAATTGTTATGAGAAGTATCCAATAAATGATGAAATAAAAAGTACAAAAGATTTCATTTAACCATTTATTTTGTTTTGGATACCTATAGCAATTTGAAGAATATTCAATGATCCCTGCTTTCCGTCAAAGTTTTAAATTTTTGTTTCCTATTATATCACGTTAAGCGACGTAGTTGAGTTATACCCATCACTTTACGGCACTGAGACAAAACGTAGTATCTCAAATTAGGTTATTTTGTTTTAGAATGTTTGTGCGAAAGCTACATAAGGGATACTTATTTGGGCACGATCGTCCCTAATTTTGAGCTCTTAGATTAGAGGGAAGGCAGATTATCCATGGTACCCACCTACAGACCTTAGGTTTCTGTTGACGAGAAACCGACTTGAAGTAAAAATGTATTCTAAAGACAGTTAACAAAGAGGTTAACCTGAAGATAACCTCAGAAGGTCGAAAAGTTGTTCTGTACTCATTAAAGTGCTAATACCCATACCAGCCGTCTTGAGAATACAGATCTTAGGTTACTCTACATGTCATTCTTAAAGTGTACTCACGCAGTTCTGTAGCAACAGGCCTGGCATGGCCTAGCGCGTTAAGGCGTGCGCTTCGTAATCTGAGAGTCGCGGGTTCGCGCCCGTGTCGCACCAAACATGCTCGCCCTCCCAGCCGTGGGGGCGTTATAATGTGACGGTCAATCCCACTATTCGTTGGTAAAAGAGTAGCCCAAGAGTTGGTGGTGGGTGGTGATGACTAGCTGCCTTCCCTCTAGTCTTACACTGCTAAATTAGGGACGGCTAGCACAGATAGCCCTCGAGTAGCTTTGTGCGAAATTCCAAAAAAAAAAAACTGTAGCAACAATACGCGAAATGAACATGGTAACCATTAGACCACGCCTGGCCCTCACAACTTTTAAGATCAAATATTAGGATGATAAAATTTAATTTTGTCTCGTGTCATATATTATACCATTTCAGATCATGGGGATTATTAGGGTCATTTCTACAAGAAGTAAGTTACCCAAGATTGACAAAGTGACTTATTGCTCAGACTGATAATTTTGTTAACCCGCTGAACATCAGACAGATATTTCACGTCGGGTCGAACAACCTCTTCATTTTAACCTTTCATAACCTACTTTATTACAGGGAAGCTGCTGGTTTAATAAGTAGCGCGTTCACTGTTGTATAGTGGCATCGATTATAAAAAGGTATTATGTTCAAATTTACAGTCTCTTAAAAACTAATTTTCCTGGGCGAATAAAATTTCACGAGGAGCATAGTGAGATCCACAAGTTTTATTCAGAAAACTTTGAACATGGGATAAAGTGTTTGAAAACTATATTTTACTGCAAACTAGCATTATTTTACTTATTTCGTTTGTGTGTTTTCTAACAATAAGATATTTGTAATATAAATGAGTTGTATGTTGATGTGAAGGACCACGAGGATGTGATCAAAATGTTATTAGTTTTACTTTGGTCAAAAGGCAACAAAGCGAAATTAGATGCCAACTTCCTTACAAGTGCCCTAAATATGTTCAAACAATCCATCTTTTTGAGGTAACTAGCGCCCAAAATATGTTAGTTGTTCTGAGTGGTCACCTTTATATACGGATATTGTTAAAACATCCTGTTGGTCCAGTAAATGGAAGAGGTACAGCCCAAAGACTTGACTTGCCACCAACGACAACGTAGAAATTTTGAGGAGCAGGAATCTACTTTTTAGGAAGTAAAGGTTTCAGACAGCTTGAATGGGTTGTGAGGGAAACTTTGTTTCAATGTACAGCGCTAATGTCAAGGTACAAGTACTTTACATAGATACAGGAAAGTACGTATGTTTGTTTTTTTATTTATGCACAAAGCTACACGAGGGCTATCTGCGCTAGACGTGTCCCTAATGTAGCAGCATAAGACTAGAGGGAAGGCAACTAGTCATCATCACCCACCGCCAACTCTTGGGCTACTCTTTTACCAACGAATAGTGGGATTAATCGTACCCTTATAACGTCACAACGGCTGAAAGGGCGAGCATGTTTGGAGTGACGGGGATTCAAATCCGCGACACTCAGATTACGAGTCGAGTTCCTTAACCACCTGGCCATGCCAGTTCTACGTATATACACAGTGAGGAACAAAAAAGTCACTTGACTGGATATTATTTAAAGTTTCACAAAGGCATCATAGTACTCGGACGTGTTAGTAAAGTGGAGCAATATTTGTTTGTTTTATTGAATTTCGTATAAATCTATCGATATTAACAGTCCCTAATTTTAATAATAATAATAGTAATGAAAGACAAGAGGGAAGGCAACTAGTTATCACCACCCACCGACAACTCTTGGGCTACTCTTTTATCAACGAATAGGAGGATTGACCATCATATCATAGTGCCCCTGATATATGAGGGGGCGAGCACGTTCGATTACAGGTTTCGATCTCGTGATTTCTAGATTGCAAGTTGAGCGTTCTAACCATCAGACCGTAGCAGAACACACTAATAAGACACTAAAGTTCAAAGCTTTTTACTTTAGTCGACAGCGTGTCGTTAAGGGTGGTGAATAACCCTTGCCCATTGAGGTTTCGTCAGTTTCATTATGTATTAAATATGTCTAAAAATCAACTTTCGGACAGAAGAAACTCGTTTTCATCTTAGTGGATATATCCACTCAAGAAATGCTATATTCCGTTATCTTTGAAAGAGTTGTCATGAACAAGTGGTTATGGAGCTTGACTCGCAACCTGAGTGTCGCGGATTTGAATCCTTGTTCCACCAAGACATTTTTGTTTTTTTTTTAGCTAAGTGATGGAAAGTGTGTTATTGAAACCAAAACAACTTTTATGAAGTTTGAATTCGCAGGTTTTGGTAATAACGAATGACGAAAATCGTATTGAACATCTATTGTGGTATTTATCCAAACTCTCTTTAACAACACTTATGATTCTCAACGTGCCTGGGATAAAATTTAACTTTGTTAAGACAAATAGGTTTTGAAATATACTAAACTGAAACATTGAGTTTTTTTTATAATAACCCTGTTTTTGATACAAATGGACTACAATAACAACACTATTGATGTACCAAACCAGTTTTGCCGATCGTTTAGAAATAGTGTTGGGTCATAAATGACAACTTGGAAACAATGCTGCGACACAACTGAACATTTCGGACCACTTTTAAAAGAAATCTTGCTAGGTAATCGAAATTTATCATGATATCATGTTATCAAGAAAACTCGTAAAAATTAAATATCTCGTTGTAAAACGTAAAACGGATATCATGAGCACTCATAGGTTTGATTGAGGTTTTTCGTATACATGTTGTCAACTTTCTTGGTTTAGTTTTACGAAAATTTAAACAAACTGATAAAGTTCTTTATTAAATGAACTTCTATTATAACATGGTCTGGTTAGGGGGTGTTCGACTTGCAATCTGTGGATTGCGATTCGAAACACCGTCACTGAGCATGCTCAGCCCTTTTAGTCATGGGGGCGGTATAATGTTACAGGCAGTACTATTTTTTGTTGGTAAAAGAGTAACCCATGAGTTGGCGGAGGGTAGTATTGACTATATCTGTCTTTCCTCTAGTCTATCATTGCTCAATTAGGAACGGCTAGCTCAAATAGTCCTCGTGTATCTTTGCGCAAAATTAAAACGAAACTTGCAAAAGAATTTTTGAAAGAACCAACGCTTAAGAAAACATTACATATTTTTTTTATTACTGTCATTTATATATGCACATATTATAACTGCATAGCTTAAATTGTCTAAGTACCATTTAATTGGGAAAGAAAAAACCTTAGTTACCGACGGGGTCCATCGGTTTTAGGAAAATGCTTTAAACTAATTGTGCATGAAATTTCCCGTGGATCCATAATTCTGTTACGGTGCCAGTTATGAGTCAGTTAAGGATGTAAATAAAACTATTATCAATACTCCAGCTAACCCCACGACATATATTAGATAAAAATATCTGTAACAAATAAAAACACAGGATTATAACAACAATGGTTAAGGTTTGAACATAAAATTGCCAAATATTTTGCAATATGTGAACTTTTTGTATCAAGAGATTGGTTTTAAAACAATTTGGTAATTTGAGGATTAACATATTTTAGCGTGGTAACCATTTTTTTCTTTTGTTGTTGTTAAATCGTAGCTGACTTTATCAAATACCTATTTACGAAACAGTCTTAAAATTTGCATATAGTAATAGAGAATTGATAACGGTTTACTGTTTTGAAGAATGTTAAACTTCGAATTTTCCGTTATATTGGTGAGTAGAGCCAAGCGGGTATCCGGAAGTATTGTTGGGTCATTGTTGACGTCATCTACTGCCAGTTCTCCCGCCAAAAGATTCCACGTATTGGTTGCTCGAAAAATGATCCCTGTGTGTTAAATAGCCGTTGTTAATATAACTAATAAAAACAGGCAAATTTTTCAATTATCAATTGTCAACAGTAAATTAACTTGGTGATTAACTCGTATTGTGATCGTATTTATATTTTGTTGCTATTATACCAATTATTGTTTCAAACAAATTTCCTCATTTACTTAGGCCAACATTTATATATCTTGAACTCTGTGGTTACTATGAAGTGGATTTTTCTGTCTGAAAAGTAGTTATTGCGCCTGGAGCCTAAATGGCCAGATCAGAGACCCTCGGATCCGTATTTTGCTCGACACGCAATCTGCGAATCGCGGGTTTAAATCTCTGTCAAACATATTTGTCCTTTTAGACGAGGACGCATCATAATGTGACCGCCACAGTCTGCCTCAGTTACTACGAATAAGTCTTGACTACCTTGTTTTATTTCAATTTTACGTCTGCTGGTGAATTTTCTTGTTTTCAGGAACTATTCCGGATTGATTAATTAACTTATTTCCACAAACGCTGAAGGAACTTTGAATACTATTTTCCCTCACCTTATGTTTGTAACAAATATCACATTGTTTGCATAAGATTAAGATAGAAATATTTCATAAAAAAAAATTAAAATTGATTGAAAGTTACAATGGACAGTGCCTATCCAATCAACACGAGAAGGAAAAAAAAAAACTCGTTTAATGATTTTGTTTACTTGTTAAGTACAAAGCTACAAAAGGAATTATGTGTGCTTTGCCCACAACGAGTATCGAAACTATTTTTAACGTTATAAACCCTCAGACTTATCACGAAGCCACTGGGTAAACTCTCGATTAATGGAAAGATAAAATAAATTCATTTAATTACACAGTATAATGAACCTTAATTTTGCAGAACAAACGATACTGTATAGTTTCATTCTAGATCTCAATTTCGACCATAAAGCTTTTCTTTACGCTACAAATAGTATATTTTATTGGAAATAATAAGTTTTATTATCTTAAAAATAAATTTACATATAATGTTACTATTTATGTGTGTAATACTCTTACCGATTGTGATCTGAGAAGGAACAACAGCACTGACTTCAAACCTGAAAATAATCCACACCAGAAATGCTATATGTTTGAACTTCATTTTTGCTATCAATTAAGTTATTAGAAGACACAACTACAGATTAAAGGTGTAAAATCACAAGCTTTGGTAACCATAAATTGTTAAGTCGTCTTCGTCAGTTTTCTCAGGGCTCACTTCATATAAGCTTCGGAACGGAATTACGCATGCTCGTAACTTTTGTTACGGCGTATTGGGATTTTTGTGGTGGTCTTGGTTACATCGCCAAACTTTTTTGTCTTTTACTATAAAGTTATGCCCAGTATACTCACTAGGTGGCGCTTAAGAGATGGCTTACACCTTCAGAATAATATATTGTGTTCACTGTGAGGACAGTGACAAAAGAAAAATCATATATGTATATATATATCACGTAGTATATAAAGAACAAGACCCGACGTTTCTTTATGTTTTATTGTTAGTACTCATATTCATACAATTCTGTTTAGAAGTTAATTTTAATTCTTATACAACAATTTTTCATTTATTTTCTCTGAAATTTTTTGCCGTATTTAATGGCCGGTGGAAAAATCAATTTGAGAGCTCGGCTTTGCGTACTAAGATACTTGCACGTTTGTGATGTAGTGGTCACCGTCACGCAATTTTGAGTTTAAACAGAACTTTAGTGTCAATGATATGCGGCCAATAAAGTAATGGAACAATTGCCAATTTACTGAAGCACAGTAAAAGTTAAGACTGTTATGTATTGGTTTCACGTTGAGTATGAAGGCAATCTCTTACAAGTTGACGTTACAAAAATCATTTCTTTTATGTAACAGTGCACTTTCCAATATGTAGTAAAGCTGTTTACGTTAATGATAAAATATTAACATATTCGTAAATTGAACTGTTGTCTCTACTGATGTAGTAAAATAGTGGGCACACTTTTCAAGAAATGTTGAAACTTTTACACTTTTTATATACATTCTTAATGAAGACTTTTGATGTATCAACTATTTTTAAGACACCTCAAAATGGTAAGTTTAACTTAATACTGATTTGTTTTACAAGTTAATTTAAATGTTAAAAAGTCATTATCTATGAACTTGTATATGTATAGATTTCTCAATATATATTGAATTCAAATGAAGGCTTAGCCATCCATTGAATTTTTTTCTAAGATTTAGTTACTAAGTGAATCTCTGTTCAGCATATTTTTTTCACTCTATACTATAGAAATTAAATCATGACTTAGCTGTTTGTACAAGTTTATTTTCAAAATTCAATGATTGTACAGGCTTGTTTATTTTTCAAACTGAGTGGTTGTACAGCCATATTTTCCATATTCGGTATGTGTGTATGCTTATTTTCAAAAGTAAGTGTTCATATAGAAATTCCGAGGGTCGCGGGTTCGAATCCCCGTCGCACCAAACATACTCGCCCTTTCAGTCATGGGGGCGTTATAATGTTACGGTCAATCCCACTATTCATTGGTAAAAGAGTAGCCCAAGAGTTGGCGGTGGGTGGTGATGACTAGCTGCCTTCCCTCTAATCTTAGACTGTTAAATTAAAGATGGCTAACGCAGATAGCCCTCGTGTAGCTTTGTGCGAAATTCAGAACAAACCAAGCCATCATTTAATAAACGTTTGGACAGAATTATTCATCCAGTGGATATTTCTTCAAACCTTTTTTACGAATAATCGTTAAGAGCTGGATTTCTTAGCAGACTTATTATTCATTACTTGCTCGTAATTAATATTTACCTTTTTCTTCTTTTTTATAAAATCTTCTTGTCCACTAGATCAGTATAAATCCTAAAAAGCATTTTGATATTCATTGAGATATGCTTATCCTTATTATGTTTCTTCGTATTTGATTAATTATTGAATACTTTATTCTCTACATAGTTAGCGTATTACACTGCTGAACGTATATTCTGTGGTTTAATTACCGTTACCGCTAATAAAAAGGTGCTTTGCCATGGGTGCGTCATAACAGTGAAAGCCAAATCCCACTATTCTATCTGCCCAAAAATGTCCATAGTTGGCAGTGGATGGTGGTTTTTAACTTCTGGTTTATCACTTCAAAAGTACTGAAAACTGGCGCAGACAGTCCTTGCACAATTTTTTATGATAAATACAACAAATATAAATTTTCTTATTCAACTGTGGTTTGTTTAGGAGGAGACACTGAATATATGTCAAAAATTATCATTTCAGTCCTTTTAACACTTTGTGTTCATCCAGCACATAGGTTAGTCATAAAGTTACAGTATCTTTTTCACACTTTTGCAAATTTTCAATGTAGAATGGTTCCAGACATTGCAAATAGAAGCACTTGTTCAATGAAAACCTGTACCATAAAGTGTGACGTTTCTTCGCGTATTTTTATTCATTTTTTACTCTGTTTACCACCTAATACCCAAGAAAGATCGAATACACTGATTTTGAATATGTAAGTGAGAACATAGTAAGATTACCGGAAAATAATGTCGTTTATTTTTCCATATACAGTAAAAGATATTTTTAAAGAAAAGTATTTATTTTTCAGTAAATTACATATCCTCCATTAATATTAATGACAATTTGTCATCTTCCATTTTCTCGTTAACAGAAGGAAACGTCCTTTGAGACAAAGAATTCTGCGAGACCAGTTTGATGTGATCAATATTTATTTGGAACCCAAACTCTTCGTCTATCCACCTTCTTAATCTGTTTAAGGACTCTTAATCACGAGACCAAGAGGACTTACGTTTTTGTAAGAACTGTTGGATGGTTTTACTGGGGTCTGACTCAACCTATGGCCTCATTGTCAAACACTACTGGTGTTTCTGAATAATGGTAATCTGAGAGATCAAAATCACCTACACTTTCTGAACCACAGCTGGTTATTGCGGGCACTGAAAGCATCTTCATAAACCCACAACTTTTTACTTGCCATTTTGCATTTATGAAAGTTACGGAGCATGCAATGTCCAGTGTGATTCTAGTTAGGAATATGGTCAGTGATTTTTTCTAAATGGAGAAAACTAGTCTTATTGATAGAAATTTGATAAACAAGGTCTAAATCAAATTCACCTGAAAAGAAACGAAAGTATTTAATTAGAAACATTTGAAGTTAAGGTGACAAAAACATCATTATTTTCTGATACTCCTAATATCAGTTGAAATTCTTCACGAAACATGAAGCATCAGTTAGTTAGAATGCTTTAACTAATGAATGGAGTGTGGTTTAGTTTTTAACGTATCGGATTGAGGATTCGAGAGATTTGACTTGGAGATGTTATGTTACGAAACACCCTTCTCACTTTCAGCTGACAGAGCATTATAAGATCGAGTACCGGTCAATCTCGCTATTCTATTAAAAGTGCCTAATTCGGGAGGAGGGTGCTTCTGGCTGATCGCTATCCTTCTGGTTTCAGTTTAAAATTAAAGACAGCTATACCTGATTTCTTTGTTTCGTTTGGACTATTTGTATTAGCCGTTCGTAATTATGAACTGATAAAATGGAAGAAAGGCATCCACCGGTATCTCTTGGGCTACCTTAATCGAATAGCAAGAATTGTCATCGCTCTTGTAACGTACGCATGCCTCCAAAATGCTTGACGCGATTTATCAGCAACGGAACGCAAACTTCGTGTCCATAGCCTTGCACACTAACCAGTGAGTCACGCCCGGCAGGCACGTGGTTAAACAGTAACGTTCTTATTCTGTCTACTTAATCCAAGTGACAGATCAAACTCTATCCAATGAGTTTACGGAAATTTTCCATTTTTTTTCCCAAGACATATTAAAAAACGACATTCGTTATGTTGAAATCAATGTTTCCAGAATCTGCTTCAGACTTTAAAAATGGCGTTGTTTGCTAATAATTCATTATTCCTAACAATGGAGTAATAAGTTGTTTTTAAAAAAGCATGCCCATTTGTTACACCCAGCTTTTTGTACCCCCCCCCCCCATGTTTCATTACTGGCACAGTTCTTTCTGGCATGACTTCATCTGAGTCACTGAAATTAAAATTCTTATGTAACCTCAAAGAAGTTACACGATCAGCCTTTCTCTCTCTCTTTCTCTGAAACACAATTCTGTTTTAGTATTTTGAGATGTTAATAAGGGGGGGGGAGAAAGGATATGCTGGTCCACTGAAATATACTTAGGATAAGCAGGTCCGTACCGGTCGTACTCCTCTATCTTCAAGTACACTGCGGTTTTATTAGAAGACAAAAAAGGTGAACCAGTTTATCAAATGTTCTTGTAGAGAAGGCTGTTATATATGATGTATTGGAACACTGATTATCTTTATTTAGGAAGGAATTTCGATAAAACAGTAAGCGAATCCTTGTATTATCAGTATACTCGCTTGCGATGGAAAACGTGATGAACATGGTGTTAAATGTTTTTTGTAATTCTTACCAGAAATGTTAAATAAAGTGACAGCTGCTGGATTATACACATTAACATTTTATTTTTGGGGCCTGGCATGGCCACATGGTTTGTTTAGGGGAAGATCAACCGAAGTCAAACTGAAATCTAAAACAAAATTGACCAGCGGACAGACCCGGGTGATGACCAAAGGTATTGGTAATGCGTTGTGAAGATCTTATGCACACTTTCCACAAAGAGGATCAAGAAAAATTGTTTAAACTAAAAAAAAAACAAACTATTCTAGATATTCTAATATTTTGAGGTTAAATAGTAGTCACTGACACAATACTAGCAAGACTCTAGATTTCACTTCTGTTTCCTTGTTACTAATAGGATATCAATGGGGATCTTCAATCTTGATACTGAAAGTCAATGGTTGCATTTGGAATGTATGGAGAAAACACGTGCTAACATTTTGATGATTCAGATTAAAGAAGGAAAAATAATTATGTAAACCAGTGTCTGTTGTAAATACTTTTACAGAACCTTCAAATATGAGAACATATCCGATCACAGTTCAACTTCAAACAAACAGGCTAGTTGGCTGAAGCTTTATAAAAACGCTGAAAAAAAAAAGATGTTCAATTATAAGTAAATACTGTAATTCATCGTGGATTAACTATGTGATGCTGTTGTTGAATTTTGAGAAAAGCCATTCCAGAGCTGTGTGCGCGAGATGTCCTTAATGGTGAAGTGAAAGACTAAAGGGAAGGCAGATAGTCAATACCATCTACTGGTAAATCGTTGCTACGCTAACTGATTAGTGGGACTTACGGTCACTTTGGGGCCATGGATGTGTTATAAGTTAGTAAGGGTCAAATATCACTAATTGATTAGAGGAGACAATGATTTAGCTTCCCTTAAGACAGGCCCGACATGGCCAGGTGGGTTAAGGCATTCGACTCGTAATCTGAGGGTCGCGGGTCCGAATCCCCGTCGCACCAAACATGTTCACCTTTTCAGCCGTGGGGGCATTATAATGTGACGGTCTATCACACTATTCGTTGGTAAAAGAGTAGCCTAAGAGTGGGTGGTTATGACTAGCTGCCTTCCCTCTAGTCTTGCACTGCTAAATTAGGACGGCTAGCGCAGATAGCCCTCGTGTAGCTTTACGCGAAATTCAAAAACAAATCAAACCAAACATTTATCATTTCAAATTTCCACAAACAAACAATGTTATTTTCTAATTAGCTGATAATTCTTCAAAAATATCCGACGAATGTATTACCGTGTGTTTGGCTTACTTTTCATATGTTTCGGGTTGGTTGGTGGGGGGTGGAACTGTATGTCTATGGTATAAATGCATAGATGATGGGTGAGATTCTATAGGACCTTTAATGTTAGCAAACGTTTTTAGTTGAACAACTACACCCCCTATACGTGTCTCGATGTTTCGTACTTGTTATTACTTTAAGTGCTGCAAAGTTATAACTCACCACCTCTCTCACACAGACACACGATTGTTTTAAAATGGTGCAAAAACATGTCTTTAAATTGTTTGTTTATAGTTAACCAGAAAGGTACATCATATAAAGGCAAGGAATGCTACAGTCAAGGACAGTTTTACTGTCTTCCCCCATCGATATCTGGCATTATAATTATTTTTCTCATAATTTAATTTCTATTTTATTTTATATTTTTTTTATATTTTTTGTAACGACAGCTTTCTCATTTCTGGTTGTAGACGACGTAATGTGGTAAAGATGTGGGACGGTCTGGGCTAAAGCACTCACGTCTGATCTCTCTCTTTTTTCTTTTATTCTTTGAGGTTTGTGAAATTGATGTTATACTGATTTGTTTGTTTTGGTTTGTTTTTGAATTTTCGCACAAAGCTACTCGAGGGCTATCTGTTCTAGTCGTCCCTAATTTAGCAGTGTAAGACTAGAGGGAAGGCGAGAATGTTTAGTGTGACGGGGATTCGGATCCGCGACCCTAATAAAAATATCAGCAAAAGCAGGATTGTATTTGTAACCTATAACAAAATGTTACTTTTATAACAGCTGTATTCAGGAAATTGTAAAACCTTTCAAAAATCTGGATGAAATTTACGGGTATGATACGTGCTTAGCGATCATGTATTTTTATAATGGTCCTATAATAACGAATAACTATGACAATGAACTCGTCACATTTTATTGGCTAAAATTTTCCTTACGTATCTTCGAAACTCAACGATTTATTGAGATTAAGAACTTCGATTATAGTTTTGGTTCTAAGTTTTTACCTAGACTTTGTCTCTTAGATACGACAATTAAGTTTTTATTTTACCTCAGTTTACGCTCATCGTGACAGGCTAGTATCGAATTACTATTTTTAAATGAATATTACAATGTTATCAGACACTTAAAAGCATTGATCACAGAAAGCCCAATAAACAAGATGATAGCACTTGGATAACGAGTGAGTTCTGGCTTTTGCATTTTTCGAAACAATAACCCACGTGCCACACTCGTTCCATACCAGGAACTGAACTAATAAAGTCAGGTGAAGTTTAATTTAGTTTCCCTGTCCAATATTAATTTTCATAGCAGTGTTTTCGGTTCTCTTCCAACGATAATCTATACAACCGAGCATTCTGACATTCCACGTGTTTTATGCCGCTCGCGTATCCGATGTTATGCTATTAATATGAGGATCCTTACTTGCATAATCAATACAAATTAAATATCGAAACCCAATACAATTAACATACGAACTGAGCACTACACGAAAACTCATCACATTAGTGTTTCACACGCACAAACAGTGTCTTCCTTTTGGAACAGGGTTTGTACCAGGAGCAGTCGGTTTCTCATGCCGTAAAGAGAGAAATTGTAACATGGGAAATGGAATAAAATAATTGTATAGTTTCGGTTGTGAATCATGACAACTGACTGGGCCAGTTATAACTTGATTGAAAATAAAAATGTTTATGTTTCTTTGTAATCATGTTGTGTGTGTGTGTACATATATGTCACATAACGAAAATGAATTTCTGTGTGTAATATTTCTAATCGATAAACAGTGAAATATGTGTGTGTGTCCATACTTTGATTAAACTTGTGACAAACTTTCAGGGTTTTGTAGCTTTTCCACGAACTAATACTACGTTAAATACTTTGATTGTGTAAGAGTAACGTTCGATCTCTAATAGCTTTTTGCTTATTTAATCCTAGAGGGTCCGGCATAGCCAGGTAGTTAAAGGCGCTTGACTCATAATTTGAGGGTCGTGGGTTCGAATCTCCATCACACCAAACACGTTCACCCTTTCAGCCATGGGGGCGTTATAATGGGACGGTCAATCCCACTATTCATTGGTAGCCCAAGAGTTGGCGGTGGGTAGTGATGACTAGCTGCCCTCTCTCTAGTCTTACAACTCTATATTAGGGACGGCTAGCGTAGATAGTCCTCGTGTATCTTTGCGCGAAATTCCAAAATCAAACACACAATTATAGAGTGTTGGGTAAGACAGCTACCAAATATTACTTGTGACATGCGTTTATATATGGATATTAAAGTAAACTCTACTGGTAATATCGACGAATATTTTATATGTGAACGAGTAAATATTGTTATGTTATAATGGAGTTAAATATAAATATGTAGATTACATTCACTGTTGAAATATAATATTTCACACTTTAATGAACCTGTTTGACAGTGTCACTTATTTATGAGAAGTTAAACCTATGTTAGTAGAATAACGGATAATATTGTTATCGAAAATTAATTCTAGAAGCCTAGTTCTTCGTCTGTGCAAATAAACGACTGTCGTAATCTTTATTTTACGAGAAGTGAAACAACAGTCACCATTATTTAAGAATACTATTCTACAAATGTATAGTTTACCGTAAGACCGGTTGTATATATATATATATATATTTATATAGTGGTACTGTCTGTTGTATGTTCATATTTCGCGGGGTGTAGATAGACCATCACCAGAATTGGTACAGAGGTTCATCAGGGCCATACTGGGGTGCGTACAAATTTTTAGTTTTGCTATTTTTATTTTTTCCGTTTTCATTCCACTAATTCGCCCCCTGTTGATGGATCTTAACCAATTTTACATGAAGGTTTATGCATATAAACATGTAGATTTGCGGTTTCACATTTTCTGTTTTGTAGTTTTTGTGGGCGTTTTTTTGTTTTTTTTATACAATTGCACACAAGAGTTTGTTTGTTTGTTTGTTTTTTTTTGAATTTCGCACAAAGCTACACGAGGGCTATCTGTGCTAGCCGTCCCTAATTTAGCAGTGTAAGACTAGAGGGAAGGCAGCTAGTCATCACCACCCACGGCCAACTCTTGGGCTACTCTTTTACCAACGAATAGTGGGATTGACCGTCACATTATAACGCCCCCACGGCTGAAAGGGCGAGCATGTTTGGCGCAACAGGGATGCAAACCCGCGACCCTCGGATTACGAGTAGCACGCCTTAACACGCTTGATCATGCCGGGCCCGCACATAAGGGCAACTTTTCATGTCATTAATCATGAATTCCCATAACTTCTGATCCAGGGACGGGTTATTCCGACTGCTATATTAAATAATTTGTTGGTTTTTATTTCATCAGGGGTGAAATTGAAAAGAGGATATTTGACTATATAGAGGCCTAATACATCATTATATTTGGGCGTACTCTCTGCTGGACTGCACTTTTACCTATTCAAGGCTTAACAGTAGAGATTCTCTTTTTCAATTTCACTTCTGGTGGAAAAGAAGACAAATTTTTAACATACATGTACAATCATTAAACAGTTGTTCCACTGTATAATATTAAATAATGAATTCCATGAAATGTCATAACATTATTCACATAATTGAATTAGTTTATTCTATGGTGAAATAAACGGCTTCAAAAACCCATAAATATGATAAGAACAATTATTGTTACAAAGTTTATCTGTAAATCTATTGTTTATTGTCATTATGTAATAATGTAACTTATCCAGAAGTGATGGCTGCCCATTTTCTGACATGAAATTTACAGATATTTAGAATTCAGAATAGGTAAAGCAACAGTTGTTGTTTGTTTGTTTTTGAATTTCGCGCAAAGATACATGAAGGCTATCTGCTCTAGCAGTCCCTAATTTAGCAGTGTAAGACTAAAGGGAAGGCATCTAGTCATCACCACACACCGCCAACTCTTAGGCTACTCTTTTACCAACGAATAGTGGGATTGACCGTATTATTATGATGCCCTCTCGGCTGAAAGGGCGAGCATGTTTGGTGCAACGGGGATTGGAACCCGCGACCCTCGGATTACGACTCGAACTCCTTAACCCACCTGGCCAAGCTGGGCCGCAATTTTGAAACTAAATTACAACTTAACTCAGTGTTAGGCTATTTGTAATACCTGACAGTTTTATAATTATCGTTTTGGTTTCCAGTGGTTTTCTGTCATTTTTATGCTACCGATTAATATTGCATAAAAGCCTAAACGTTTTAAGTTTGGTGCCCAGAATATTGAACCACGTCTAGCATTGTTTAAAATTCCAGATGTTTATCGTCTGATACCGAGTTTAGTTGAAAAATAATATGTATTGTATAAAAACTCAGATCTTATGAGTCTTATGGTCATTATGTTAATTTAAAGGCACATTTGCACGATTATGAAGAGAAAATGACATGTATACTATTCACTAAGCCTAATGTTATATTATAGTTTAATTTACGTGTTTTAAAATTGCTACCTACGAGAGGGTGAATTATAGTGTTCGTTTTTTCTAAACCTACTGTTATATTATAATGTAAAGTCTGTGTATTTTAAGGTTTCTACCTACGAAAAGGTAAGTTACAGTGTTCTTCTTTACAAACCTACTGTTATATTATAATGTAACGTCTACGTGTTAACACTCCTACGAAAAGACGTTTCTAGTCCTGATTTCTCCAAGCCCGTTCCCCTGGCTGTGGTTTCGCTAGATAGTAGATAGGGACAGTGGGAATCTCGTTAATCCATTCATTAATGGATTTAAATGGCAATTTCATTTAAATACAAAATTATTAGCCTAATATTAATAACCTTTCAAGTTGCTCTGGGGCCTATTAGGCTCCACTTTTCGTAGGAGTGTTAAAGATGCTACCTACGAGAGGGAGAATTATAATGTGTGCGCTTTCCTAAACCTAGTGTTATAATGCAAAGTCTGAGGTTTTGTTTTTTAAAGTTTGCTACTTTAAAAGATGGTGAGTTATAGTGACCATTTCGTTAAATCTACTATTATATATTGTCAAGGTCTAGACATCCAAGTTTAGTTTCAAGGTTACAGAGTCTTCTTCCCTACATCTACTTCAAGAATATTTTACATCATTGAAACATCCTTATGATTATTCCCTTGTCTCTGTATTATCAGTTGGTAGTTGTCAGGTAAGAATCCCTCCACTAATAACAGCGTAGCCTAATTCAAGACAACACGTGTCATTTTTCACATTTTAAACGTAAACCATGCTATTCGTAGATACATATTCAAGTTTATTAGTTATTTCTGAAAATTCTATACAATTGAGACATTTTAACTCGATGGTAATCTCTGTTTGAAGAAAGTGCCGTTTCGGTTACAGGCGTACTTTTTTTCGTAATAGTAACAAACTGTCAAAGTAATATATTTTTTGTGTTATGATACCGTAGAGACATACGATTTTTAGGTGACTTAGTATTAACTTATATATCCTTTCTGTATTTTGGGTTCACTTGTTAAACGTAATCACCTGTGTAGAGAATTTACGTTGCGGTCACTTTATATCTTATGCTTTCTTTTTGACGATTTATTTTTTCTTTATAGTTAAGCGCAAAGCTAAACAATGGCCTGTTTGAACTCTACCGCGGGTATCGAAACCCGGTTTTTAGCGTTATAAGTCCGCAGACATACCGCTGTGCCACTGGAGGAGTTGATGAGTTAATCGCACCTGTTTTTTTTTTTTTCTACATAATTGTTAAATCTTCTTTCAAAAGCTAGGGGAACGATTATGAAATACGTACGTACAAAACTCGTACATGAACTGAAATGAGAGTTCGATAACTAATACACTTATTTTATCTCACTTCTAATTGTTACCGCTACTCTAAGTCGATAATTATATGTCATTATATTGTTATGCGGTTAGCGGTATGGAGAGGAAACCCAACTGTTCAATATAACGAAATAATAATGGGCGTGAATAATAATAAATAGTGCTGTGCGGATTGAATATAATGTCGGATTCTCTTGAAAAACTATTGGTTTCTGTGTTGTTCTTTCATAAGTATACAAAAGAATGTCATTCAAAAAGCACCAGTACAATTTCCATTTTTGGAAGAGTTGTCATTATTACGAAAAGATTTAATCGGTTAAGTGTTTCACACAAATTATTCAAAATAAGAAACTGCAGAAATAAGCACCTAACAAAACACTGTGTTGAATACGTGTGGCGAGAACAACAATACCTTGGGTTCTGCTGTTGTTGGAATGTTGCGAAGCTTCGATATAATTACTTATCTTATTACAGTCCGTGTAATTAGTTACGCAATTTTCATTTAACCAAATTGGAAATCTTTATGTAATCATCTAAGTTTTAGTTCAACACATGGTTATTCTAATATTAAAACTAGTCACGTGATCAACACATGGTTATTTTGATGTTAAAACTAGTCACGTGACTCACACCTTTTGATAAGAACTTACATTTTTCGTTCGATAGAAGTCAAATATTAATTCAATCTATTTCACAACGATATTAAAGTAAATTTTACTCAGGTTTTTTACACGTATATTGTCGTCAGTTTGGAAACTTGAAAAAGTTTTAATTTGAATAACCGATTTGAAAGTTGGATAGATTTTCCATATCGTACCTGAAATATCTTATGAAATTAGTTCGTCTGATATCTGTAATTTTAACCTCAATGAAAATCTATGCGAACTAGGTTAGGGACATTCAAAATTTATACACAGCCATCTTTAATTTAGAACTGTGTGAACGTTGTGATATGAACATCAGAATCAGAAAAAAACTTCACCGAACAAAGTTAAAATTACTTGAAGTTTTGCACTACTGTCTGTTATGGCTACTATTGTTCGAATGGGTTGACCATCACATTTTATAATATCCCCCGCTCCAAAGTTGAAAGTGATGACCGTGGTTATCAACATACCACGGATCGAACCTTTGAGAGCATGATATTTAACCTGGCATACTAATTACTAACTCCATATTTAGTTTATCCTACCAAAATATAACTTTGTTTACAGAAATCGTAGAAATAAGTACAAATTAAGACTTCGTAATCGTTAAACATACAGTAGAAATTGTATTTACTCATTTCGAACATAGCTATAATGTTAAATTTTGGGCAAACCTAGCACAATTTTGAAGTGTTAAACTAGAGGGACAGCAATTAACCAATTCGTGGACTACTATAACAGAATAGAGAGAATCGACCGTTACTTTTATATTGTACTAGTGGCTTCAAATTGCTGAGCGCATTTTACTTTATTATTTTCGTGGTAACAGGTTGTTAACCACGGAAAACCGGATGCATAGTTAAGCGTGAGAACCACGGGACCATATTAGAATCCGTTTCGAACGAAAATACGTTTGACTTCTTTCAGACGCTCCAGCATTCTGTTTATCCACGCATAAGTTGTCGACTCTAAAATGTTTGAGTTTGATTTCTTTCTATAAGCAAGGAAAACAAGAGAGAGGTTTAAGATACAGATTAATGGATCAAATACAGATTAACGTATCAAGACACAGTATTTTATTTCACCCACCATCATGCCCCAAGTTAAACAAAAAAACAAAACGCGGCATGGCTAACTAGTGAATCAAAATTTGCTGCAAAATGCACATCAGTTCTCTAAGTGTGATTAACCACTTTGGTTACAAACTTAGATGTTATTCCTTTTAGTGTCACACTTAATCTTTTTTGTTTTTGCTGCATCTCTTTTTTACATCCAAAGTATTTTTACTAGATTTCTGTAACCTTAATTATTGATGGAAAGTGAATGTATTTTAAAATAATTAAAATGTTTAACAGTTTTAGTTTGTTTCAAATTTTGCGAAAAGCTGCACGACGGCTATCTGCGCTAGTCGTCTCTAATTTTGCAGTGTAAGATTAGGTGGAAGGCAGCTAGTCATCACCACCCACAGCAAACTCTTGGGCTACTCTTTTATCAACGAATAGTTGGACTGACCGTAACTTTTTAACACCCCCACGGCTAAAAGGGCGAACATGTTTAGTGTTACGGGGATTCAAGCCCACGACCCTCAGATTACGAGTCGAGTGCCTTAACCACCTGGCCATGTCGGGGCCATTTAGTTTTGGTATAGCAATACTTGGATAAATACTATACACATCTACTAGTGCCTTTTTTTTTTGGTTAATTTGGATTTTCGTAATAGTTGAAAAATCCCTTTTTATATTACATTTTATTTCAGTTTAAACTGATAAACCAATATAAAAAAAACTCTGTGTGTATTATAAGGCAGATTAGATAAGTGTTCAAATTCAGTGAGATTTGTCAACACCTTTTCAGTTTTCAGCGAGGAAAATTCATTGAACATTACTAATATTAACCACTGGATTAACACTAGTCACTATACGTAGTTTGTTGCCCTATATGGTAGTTGAAAGTTCTAGCCCCTTGTCAGTTAACTATATTAATTTCATCCAGATTATGATTACAGTCACCAGTTTGCACCTTCTCTTTACACGTGTTTGTTCAACTCGCTCAAGAACTTTTCCTCTATCGGTAAGTCCTTAAATACGTCCCTCGCCTAAACTAGGGTTAATTAACGAACTTCAAAACATGCAATAATTCAAATTATCAAATGAAGTTAACCCGAAAGAAATTATGGTTTTATTGAATTAATTCCACATTTTATAGTTGTGTATATCTCAACTTTTCTTTGCCCTATTCCTATTTGCCTACTAAAGTAGAGAGCATGACTGTTATAAATTATTCAGAATCTACCAGATTAATTTCTTTTAATAAAACGACGCGAGTTTTAATCCAAGAGGAACTGGATATCAGCCGCTACCCCCGTTGCACCAAATATGTTCGCCTTTTCAGCCGTGGAGGCATTATGATGTGACGGTCAGTCCCACTATTCGTTGGTAAAAGAGTAGCCTAAGAGTGGGTGGTTATGACTAGCTGCCTTCCCGCTAGTCTTACACTGCTAAAGTAGCGACGGCTAGCGCAGATAGCCCCCGTGTAGCTTTGCGCGAAATTCAAAAACAAACAAACAAATTCAGCCGCTACATTAAGTTTTCTCACTTCCCTATTCTAAGCTATATGTACCACACGTATTTGTTGTTCCTTTTTTATTGTAGAGGTAAATAACAATTCTGATTAATTTATATTTAAGTAACTGACAAATGTTTTATAATTTATTAACTGTAAAATATGTCTACTCTGGTAATCTGTAATAAATATATTATTCATGCAAAGCCCATTCTTATTATCCATACAAATGTCCATTCAGATGATATATATAAAACCCACTCATCCAGATAAAAGTAGATTCAAACAACTGATATAAAACCCTTAATTAAAGTAAAGTACAAAACAACATTTCGACCTTCTTAAGTCATCTTTAGGCTGACAAAAAACAATTTGTCAACCTGAGAATGACCTTAGAAGGTCGAAATGTTGTTCTGTACTTTAATTAAAGTTTCAATACCCATACCAGCCGTCTCGAGAATATATTTTTACTTCAAGTGGGTTTTCGTCATCATGATATAAAACCCACTCATATGATCCAGATAATAGTCCTTTTTATTTAGCTTATATCAAGTCCACTCGTACTATCCAGATAAAAATCCATTCACATAGCTTATATAAAGCACACTTAATAATATTCAGGTAAAATAGTCCATTAATAAAACTTAGGTAAATCCCACTCGTGTGATCAAGATAAGAGTCCATTCACATAATGTATATAAATCTCACTCATATTTTCCAACTAGAGTCCATTCAGCAAACATATAAAGGTGAGTCAGATAATCTAGATAAGTCCATTCACGTAAACCACATAATAGCGAGTCAGATAGTCCAGAAATAGTCTGTAAGTTGGAGAATTTTGAAGGTAAGTGGAAAAGACATTACTTGAATGTTTTATACAGCCAACATTTAGGAAATTACGCAGGCAACATTCAGTGAAATGAATTAAGTTTGCATTAAAATCTATTTATTTCATTTATTAATGAGACTAAAACTTTATACGTGACAACAGATATAATAAAATTTTTTACATCATTTCTTAACGTTTCACAAGGGTTATCAAACTTTATCATAAAAACATGTGATTTTAATTTTCATTTTTTATCCTTGAAAGTGTTAAATCAGATCAGTTACGTTGATTCTCAGCAGCGAACTGTGAATACATTTTAATACCTAATTCCTTTTATCTTAAAATCATCACTATACAATGTTAATCCGGCTTCTTTTTTAACATTTTGCAGTGCCATCTGTTTTCTTTTTGTTCCTTTCGATGTGCACTGACACGGATCCTGAAAATAGAAAAACATACACAAATATATACAATAAATATACCGTACAACAGAAAAATGACTCCCCGAGTTCACTATAGTATCAATCACATTTGAGAAAAATAAATTAGATATCCTGTGAAATTAAGAAAATAAACATACATTGAGACGGTTTGTTCGCTCTGAATTTTTGCACAAAGCTACACGAGCCTAATTTAGAAGTGTCATCATCATCCACCGCCATTTTTTGCGCGATTATTTTACCATCGAATAGTGAGATTGACCGTCACATAATGACGCACCCACGATTGAAGGGTGTTTGGTGGGATAGGGGTTGGAACCCTCGACCCTTAGATTACGAGTTGAGTGCCGTAACCACCTGGCCATGGCGAGCCTTAGATTAAGGTGGCTTATATAAATTAAATATATATATCAGTCGCTAGGTTAAATTATTAATAGAAAAACAACAAATTAATGTGTACGCTTTTATACATCGTTACAAAAGTCGATATATTTATCCTCTAAAATAATAAATAAATAAAGTTTTTAATATTTAATATATCTAATTAAATTACGAAACGTCTTCAGGAACTTTTTACTTGAAATTCGATAGGCTTATTTGGATTTTTGTTTTCTTTCACACTGAAGGACTTCAAACGACTAAGTCTTTGTTAATTCGTTATCATTTCTGTCATGCAAATTTTAGTTTAATCTATCAATTCAAGTTTCCAAAGCAGCTCGTACAATTTTAAAGACTTATTTCGCTTCTTGTTATCTAACTTCCTGTGGCAATTAACGCTTGTAAAAAATTTTATTGAAATACTGCGAAAGTTAACGTTCTACCTAACGTGTAGACCTACTTGTTAGGACTATTTGTCCGCAACGTGCCGGTTATGTGACCAAAACCCGTCACCGAAAAACATTCTTCTGTTCAGCCGTTAGGAGTTTGTAACGTGACGACAAATCTCACTGTTTCTTGGTGAAGAGATGGATGTTGGTGGTGTTTACTAATTACATTAACACTTATCTATCACTTCAAAATTAAAGATGGCTGGTGCAGGTAGTTCTAAAGTTGTTTTGCGCAAAAGTAAAAGAAAAGAAAAAGAAACGAGTAAAAGCCTAACTTGCACCTAACCGTCCATGATCCAAAACACAGACCGAATCCTGATGAAGATGAAGGGAACTCGATAGAACTCTCAGACAGGTTCCTACATAACTCGTTTCAATATTATAAAAATATATTAATAAAAACGAATTGATTAGCAAACTACACGACGAAATAAATCCTATGTACTTCTACACTCTAAACATCACATATATATAATTTTCGGAACAAAAAGCGCTGGGCTAACTGGACTGGTTCGGCATGGTCAGGTGGTTAGGACGTTTGATTCGTAATATGAGGGTGGCGCGTTGGAATCCCCGTCACACCAAACATGCTCACCCTTTCAGCCGTGGAGGCGTTATTTAGTGAGGGTCAATCCCAGTATTCGTTGGTAAAAGAGTAGCCCAAGAGTTGGTGGTGGGTGGTGATGACTAGTTGCCTTTCCTCTAGTCTTACACTGCGAAATTAGGGATGGCTAGCACAGATAGCCCTCGTGTATCTTTACGCAAAATTCAAAAACAAAAAGAAGAAACAAACAAGCGAACTCAATTCTAGACGTAAGCGTAGCTCTGTTTTAAAAGGATTTCGTGTTTAAAAAATGGAATTGTGTGTGCACACGCGCATATTACTGCTAAGCGGAACTGTATTGTGAACACGGACTAACAGTGCGATCTTGCATAAGAAAAGCTAGTAAGAATATACACATTCATGCTATCGCATGAGTTGAACATGGCACGAAAAGTGTTTGGGAATTAAAACTGTGGATAGTGAACAAACTAAAGATACTATGAGAAACGTAGCAAGAGTTATTAACTAAGGTTCAATCACAGTGTAAACAAAATAACAATTCGTCTTATTATTCAAAATTCGAGAAAAGTAATGAACTTTTTCCATAATTTGGAATAAAATGAGAAAAGGACAATCGAAAGTTGTGTTTAACAACGAAGAATAAAAATGTCACAAAATAATTTGAAGTTGGAAGTGGGAATTAGTCTGTAAGAGTTACTTTTACACAGAAAAAACTTGGATCAAGGGACGAGCTAAAGCGTTGTGTGTGGTAGTTATACAACATATATAAAAGTTGGATCAGAGAACGAGCTAACATAGCGTTGTGTGTGGTAGTTATACAACACAGATGAAACGTGGATCAGGTGACGAGCTAACATAGCGTTACGTGTGGTAGTTATACAACATAGTGAAAACTTGGATCAGGTGACGAGCCAGTCTACATGACTTTATATATCAATGTATGAGGTCAGGTTGTTAAAGTATTTTATCAAATTCAGCCCTTTATTTAAAGTTATTACAATAAATTAAGTATGTAATTGTATTGTGGTTCGTGAAGTAACTCTTATTTTAATTCTAAAAGTTTGAAAACACAGTGTTAAATTAACTGTTTTAATTTTAATGTTAAAACTTTGATTAATTACAATGTCTGTTATATGTACCTTACCTTAGACTTCTTTACTTTGCAAGTCATCGTTGTAGTCCAGCACATGTAGCGTAACCAATCAACAACCACCATTACTGCTGCTACGCCAATCCCAATAAGCAAACAATAAAACACGCCTATCATACTCCATATGTCCAACTGCCTGTTGTTTGTTGCCTTGCTTCCTTTACCTGGCAGATCAAACAAACAATGATAAACTGGCTACATTTACAAGAAGAAGCAATCTAAAGTTCGGCTGTTCGATATTTAAGTCATCAAATGAAATAAGGTGAAAGACAGATTTAATTTTAGTTTTGTGTGCCAATAATTTTAAAGGAATCATTGCATAATCATATTTTTATGATGTAATAGAAGCTTTCAAAGCCTGTGTTATATTTTCTCCCTGAAATTCACGAATTTCAGTGTTTCATTTTAACCCGGACAACATATTACAACAAAGAACTATCAGGTATTAAGTTACCTGAGCTATTATGTGTTAAATCATTTGATCTATTAATAAGGGTTAGGTAGCCTAATCCATGAGGTGTTATTTTATCTAAGCAATAACTTGTTAGGCTATCTGGGTTATAATATGTGGAGTGGTGTGAATTACCAAGCGTTACGTTATCTGGTCTACCAAGTGTTACACTACATGAAATCACGTTATCTTCACTATCAAGTGTTAAGTCACGTGAGCTATACGGTGTTATATTATCTCATCCATCAGGTGTCACGTTATCCAAACTATTATTTATCTTACTTATCTGATACTAACGTTTGTTGGTTTACCAGAATGATCACTTTTACTTTGCTTCAACAAATAAGGTTTAGTTAATACCAAATCAAACAACACTCATTACTCAACTTACTGGTACGTTCTAGATGACGTTGGGGAGTCACCCACCCCTTCACGTACCATCAAACTAAGTACCGTTAGAAATAACAAATAAAGAGAATTATTTTAGAAGAGTTCATGACTTCGTGGAAAAACAACCTCTCACCACTTTGCAAAAACAACAAAAATCCTGGGTTCACCAGTGTAACCTGAAGGACAGTTTTACCTGAGTGTTTTCTTTATCTGTAACTTATCCTGTTATCTTACCTGGACTGCTACATATCCCAGCAAACCATCTACGATACAAAGTTTCAAAAAATCCTTCCTCCCTTAGGCTTAGTATTCCTAAACTGAAATGTTTCTCATAGGGTGAATTTTTTTGTAGGCCAAGACCATAGTTTTGCTGCGTGAAAAAAAAGAAATACAACAACCAAACAACACTTTAAAAAATACCAATATATTTAATTATCTTTAGTACTGAAACATATTTTATTAAACCTTTGTAAATGTGAATTTCGAAGGAAGATTTTCTTTGATTTCAAATAATCTTATAAACGCTTAGAGATACGAAGCTAGGACAAATTTGATGACGAAATCACAGTTTAAGTAAGTTAGATTTCCGAAAATATGATTACAAACTTATCTAAATGGTGAGAACGTGTCCCAGCTGTGCCCTTACCTTTCAACAGGTTTAATGAAACATTTCCTCGATGAACCCCTCACGAGATGTTCTCAATCGCTTGTCAAGCTAATGTGATTGTGCAGATGAGCAAAGAGATAATAAAGCAAATGATACTTTGGATACAAAGCTACACATACTCATACTAGCCGCCCTTATGTTTGAACTGATAGTCTAGCGATAAAAAACATTGTCAAAGCATCCACTGTCACTTAGGTTACTCTTGTATACAATGGGATATGATCGTCATCACTATAACGTACCCAAACTTCAAAGTTCGTATATTAACCCCTGGGTCATACTCGACCCTACGCCACTGCTACTATTATCATGTTTAGATAATTGTTTTGTGGAGTCCAAAATCCAAATCACCGAATATGTCGAAAGCATTTACAGTGGCTGAAAATCTTATATGTTTCTATTCTAGCAGAAAATTAGCGCAAAGGATAAAATGCGAAAAAACAAATCACATATTTCTTTGATAAAGTAAAGATGATAAGTGTTAAAACATTGTTGATTGTTTGAAATAGCTAGGATTTTCTCAGGAGAGTAATGTCTCTTGAAGAGACGACCGAAGACAATCTGTAGCCGAAGTATTATCTGGTTTCAGAAGAACTGTTATCTCACGTATAAACGCCCACATGCCAAGTGGCACGTTAGATATGGTTTCGATTTTGTTTCGAATTTCGCACAAAGCTATAGAGATCTGTCTACGTTAGCCTTCCCTACTTAAATAGTGAAAGCCTAGTCATCACGGCCCGGCATGGCCAGGTGGTTGAGGCACTCGACTTGCAATCCGACGATTGCGGGTTCGAATACCCGTCACACCAAACATGCTCGCTCTTTCAGCCGTGGGGGCGTTATAAAGTGAGGGTCAATCCCACTATTCATTGGTAAAAGAGTAGCCCAAGAGTTGGTGGTGGGTGGTGATGACTAGTTGCCTTCTCTCTAGTCTTGCACTACAAAATTAGGGACGGCTAGCGCAGATAGCCCTCATATAGTTTTGCACGAAAATTATTCAAAACATACCAAACCAAACTAGTAATCACCAAATCACCATCCACCGCCAACTCTTAAGCTATACTTTTGCCGATTAATAGTTGGATTGACCGTCACATTATAACGCTCCCACGGCTGCAAGGACGAACATGTTTGATGTGACGGGAATTTGAACTCAGGACCCTCAAATTACGAGTCATGCACCCTAACCACTTGTTCGTGCTGGGTAAATATAACACTAGAAACCGGGTTTCGATACCCATGTTGTAGTTTTATGCTTAACAAGAAACAAGGAAGCAAAACTCATTATTATAAAGGTATGATTACTTTTGTTGGGATCTGGAGAGGGGGGAAGAAATGAGTGCGTTGTGTAATGTGTTTGACAATATTGGCAAGATAGTACTGAAAATTGAACTTTGTATCGTGTACGATGTTTCACAATATTGGCAAGATAGTGCTGAAACTTAAACGTTGTATTGTTTACTAAGTTTGGTAATATTGGCAAGATAGTAACGAAAGCTAAACGTTGCATTCTGTTGGACAATATTAGCAAGATAGTACTGAAAATTGAACTTTGTATCGTGTACGATGTTTCACAATATTGGCAAGATAGTGCTGAAACTTAAACGTTGTATTGTTTACTAAGTTTGGTAATATTGGCAAGATAGTAACGAAAGCTAAACGTTGCATTCTGTTGGACAATATTAGCAAGATAGTACTGAAAATTGAACTTTGTATCGTGTACGATGTTTCACAATATTGGCAAGATAGTGCTGAAACTTAAACGTTGTATTGTTTACTAAGTTTGGTAATATTGGCAAGATAATAACGAAAGCTAAACGTTGCATTCTGTTGGACAATATTAGCAAGATAGTACCGAATGTTGAACGTTGCGCAGTGTAATGTGTTTGACAATATTGGCAAGATAGTACTGAAAATTGAACTTTGTATCGTGTACGATGTTTCACAATATTGGCAAGATAGTGCTGAAACTTAAACGTTGTATTGTTTACTAAGTTTGGTAATATTGGCAAGATAGTAACGAAAGCTAAACGTTGCATTCTGTTGGACAATATTAGCAAGATAGTACTGAAAATTGAACTTTGTATCGTGTACGATGTTTCACAATATTGGCAAGATAGTGCTGAAACTTAAACGTTGTATTGTTTACTAAGTTTGGTAATATTGGCAAGATAGTAACGAAAGCTAAACGTTGCATTTTGTTGGACAATATTAGCAAGATAGTACTGAAAATTGAACTTTGTATCGTGTACGATGTTTCACAATATTGGCAAGATAGTGCTGAAACTTAAACGTTGTATTGTTTACTAAGTTTGGTAATATTGGCAAGATAGTAACGAAAGCTAAACGTTGCATTCTGTTGGACAATATTAGCAAGATAGTACTGAAAATTGAACTTTGTATCGTGTACGATGTTTCACAATATTGGCAAGATAGTGCTGAAACTTAAACGTTGTATTGTTTACTAAGTTTGGTAATATTGGCAAGATAATAACGAAAGCTAAACGTTGCATTCTGTTGGACAATATTAGCAAGATAGTACCGAATGTTGAACGTTGCGCAGTGTAATGTGTTTGTCAGTATTGGCAAGATAGTACTAAAAGTTGAATGATGTATTGTGTACTGTGTTTGACAACATTGGTAAGATAGTACAGAAAGTTGAACGGTGTATTGTTTACTGTGTTTGACAACATTGGTAAGATAGTACAGAAAGTTGAACGGTGTATTGTTTACTGTGTTTGACAACATTGGTAAGATAGTACAGAAAGTTGAACGGTGTATTGTGTACTGTGTTTGACAACATTGGTAAGATAGTACAGAAAGTTGAACGGTGTATTGTGGAGTAGGTTTTGTTTTTTAACCTTCCAAAAATGTACAGAAAGAAAGTCTTATTGATTACCAAGATAATGATAAACGATGTGGTTTTATCATCGTGACAGACAACTTTTACCAACACGACATCTGTATATACTCTCCAATCTGAGAAACTGACGAATAATCACTATTACTTCACTTTATATTTTTCATTAAATAGTTTTTTTTCTTATTGCAATATTTTTGCGTAAGTTTTCGTTTGCATATTTAAATAAAGAATTTAATATAGACGTTAATTAATGTCCGTATTTTACGCCCTTGCTTTGGCATGTTTTTTTTTCTTTTGGTTATACTCGTACCTGAAATAAGCCATTCCCAACTGTGTTCATAAGGTTTGTTATGAATTCGACGTGATGGCTATCTGCGTTAGCCGTCCCTAACTTAGTAATGAAAGACTAGAGGGAAAGCAGCTAGTCATCACCACCAATTGTCAACTCTTGAGCTACTCTTTTACCGACGAATAGTTGAATTGACTGTAACATTACAACGCCCTTACGATTGAAAGGATGAGCATGTTTGGAGGGATGGGGACTGGAACCCTCGAACCTCAGATTGTGAGTCGAGCGCCCTAACCACCTGGCCATGCCGGGCCAATATAACACTAGCAACTGGATTTCGCTACTCATGGTAAGCAGAGCAGAGATAACTCATTGTGTAGATTTGTCCTTAACAATAAACAATGAAACAAAAATCACCGTCATTCATTGGGAAAGAAGATGGTTGGATATCAGCGTGTTCATAAGTGGCATGACAGTTGGAGCCAAGATAACAGGGTTGTACATTAAGAAATTGGTTAAGTTGATAAAAGTGTCTATCAAGACAGTTTCCGAACTCTTCTTGTTCGTTTCTCCAATTTCACACAAGACTTCACTAACCATCTATAATTTAGAAGTGATAGATCAGAGGGTTTGTATCTAGTCAATACATCTACCGCTAACTCTTGAGCTACTCCATTCGAATAATGGGATTGACTATCACATTATTAAAACCTAATGGTTGAAAGAGCGAGTATTTTCAGTGTTGGGATTCGAACCCTTAACTTTAGACTGTGAATCGAGTGTCTTAACCACCAGATCTCTATTTCTGGCCATAGGTGACATGTTCACTACTGAGGAAAACTCTGGGCACAAAAGAAATGGAAAACACATTAGATGAATTATGAGAAGTCACAGGCATGCAGCAGTCTCATCTGTGTGTTCATCATTTGACAGGATTACACGATAACTGCACAGGTATATTTTCAAGCCTCCAAATATACACTGCTGGCCAAAATCTTAAGGCTAATGAATATAAGGAAAAAATATGCATTTTGCGTTGTTACACTCAACCACTTATTTGAGTAGAGCTTTGAAAGATGAAAATTAGAAAAGAGAAAATAAAAAACTTTTTTTAGCATTTAATAGGGAAAATATAAACACTATGAAGTTAGCCTAAATACTAGCTGGTCAAAAGTTTAAGACCATACTGAAACGAAGCGTTAATCGGTAAACACGTAAAGAAATTTAGTCATTTGTGTTCAAGCATTAGCGTTTTCAACATCTCCCACTGGCATTTCCTGTGTTACATTGGGTAAAAACATGGCAAAGGCTAAAAAGTTGACAGAGTTTGAACGTGGCAGAATTGTCGAGCTGCAAAAGCAAGGTCTCTCTCAACTTGCAATCGCTGTTGAATTTGGGCGAAGTAAAACTGCTGTTGGAAATTTCTTGAAAGACCCTGAGGGATACGGAACGAGAATTACAAGTGGTCAGCCCAAGAAAGTTTCGCCGGTGTTCAGCAGGAGGATTCGACGGGTTGTCCGGCAAGACACCAGCCGATCGTCGAACCAGATTAAGGCCCTTACGGACGCAGAATGCAGCTCAAGAACAATAAGACCTCCTTCCACACCACGAAACAGCTCGGTTAAACTTTGTTGAGAAGCACCAATCATGGGACGTAAAGAAGTGGACAAAGGTTTTGTTCTCTGATGAGAAAAAATTTATCCTGGATTGTCCAGATGTCTTCCAACGTTTCTGGCATGATAAGGATATCCCACCGGAGACATTTTCTACACAATACAGTGGAGGAGGCTCCAACATGATCTGTGGTGCTTTCTCCTTCCATGAAACAATGGAGCTTCAGATTATACAGGGCGTCAAACAGCAGCAGGCTAAATTGGCATGTTGGAGAGAGCACCTTTATTGACTAAGGGCCCTCACTTGTGTGGAAATGACTGGATCTTTCAGCAGGACCACGCTGCAATCCACAAATACTCGCAGAGCAAAGGATTTTTTCATGGCGAATATTGTGATTCTTTTGGACTATACAGCGTGTTCGCTCGAACTGAACCCCATTGAAAATGTTTGGGGGTGGATAGCAATGGAAGTCCATAGAAATGGACGTCAATTCCAAACAGTGCATGATCTTCTTTAAGCCATCTTCACCACTTGGTATAACACTCCAGCCAGCCTTCTGCAAACGCTTATATCGACTATGCGAAAACGAATGTTTGAAGTTATTCGCAATGATTGTCGTGCAACTCACTACTGAGACCTCTTGTTGGGCATTTCCTACCCTGTTTAGGACATTTTTTTGGTATGGTCTTAAACTTTTGACCAGCTAGTATTTAAGCTAATTTCATAATGTTCACATTTTCCCTATTAAATGCTAAAAAAGTTTTTTATTTTTATTTTTCCTTTTCTTATTTTCGTCTTTCGAAGCTCTACTCAAATAAGTGGTTAAGTTTAACAACGCGAAATGCATATTTTTTCTTTATATTTATTGGCCTTAAGATTTTGGCCAGCAGTGTATATATAAGAAAGAATTTCATGTATTCTGAAGATTGTTGCTTCAAACTGTTTTGAACACAGGGCTTTGGTATGATAGAAACCTTATGAATCATTGAACTTTGATTGGCAACAGTTCATGCTACTGGGTGTAGTTCATATGGTATGGTTTGGGTCCTCTTATCCTATTGGCGAGCCAAAAGCATATTCAGAGTATGTAGAATCTATATATAGTGGCCAACCCAGTTCTCCATTTAATGTGATTTTTGCATCCAAATAATGATGTGTTTCAGGACGTCAATTTCACTATCCATTAAGTCCAAGAGTGATTGCATGAACATGAGATATGGTCTGACTGCCACAGTCTCCAGATGAAAATACAAGTAAGAACTTTGGAATATGCTAAAACTCTGTATTGGGTATTGCCTGCAACGTACCATTCTCTTTAATACAACTATTCTATGTTCTCCATGGAGAAATGATAACAAGTACTGTGTTTTATCATTTGTGGAATTAATTCTCTGTAGCGTTGCTCGCGTCATTCAGATCAGGTGTGTTCCAACCAAATACTGGATGACCTTTGTAATATTTTGACAAGTGATTGCATAAGATTATTGTTAACTAGTATCAAAGAATATAATAAGATTACAGAATAACTAAAACCCCTGTTATTAAATTCATGCAAAAGACTTATTTTTCGGGTATTTCTTGACTGAGGAAGTAGTACAATGGGTGTCAAGTATGGGTCTGCCATGCAGAAAAGAGAGAGTGCTGATGAAGAATTATAGTATAGACTAGTGTAATGTATTTAGATGTGATTTATATATTTAGTGATTACAAAGAAAAATAATTAAGACTTACTGCTCCAAACAACCGTCCAGTAGTTTCAATATTACAAGGTTCCTGTTCTGTGGCGAATGTCAAGATGGGAGAATCACCAATAAATGCAAACCGTCCTGAAGTTCCTGAAATGTTGGGAATCAATATACTTAGAGCTTCTTCTCTCTAATCCTCTCCATAAAATACAGAGAAAAGTAAGTTAACTTAAGTTTTAGATAATATTTCTGGTGGTAATACTTGTCGGTACATATACTGTTATTTCAAAACTTTCACGTGGCAACTTCTGCCTTTTACATTTTGCTCTAATTTACAAGTACAGTATTAACTTGCAATTAATATTGCAATTTGTTTTTCTTCTTTCCTCTGCGACCTGCGAGTGACCTGATAAACTAAAGATAGTACTGTGAAAACGAACATAAATTGAAGAGGAATGGATAAGCCAAAATTTGTGGGTTGGTAAAAGCTTTAAATCAGCAACCACCAGCTTCTTGTACATTAATATTTAAGCTGCTACTCTTTCTCAGCTTCACTAACTGTGGTGAAATCGTCACGTTTAACAGCGATATTGCTTCCTGCCAAGATGTTCTTGTTGCATTCCAAGGCTTTCTTCATGTGTGTTCTTTTATACCATAAACAACTATTTGGTGATGGAATCTAAATAATCTTTTTTTTTCATTGCCTCTCAGTGGCACAGCGGTATTTCTGATGAATTTCGACGTTAGAAACTGGGTTTTCATACCCGTGTTGGGCAGAGCACAGATAGACCGCTGTGTTGCTAATTGCTTTATTTGAAACAAACAAAGAAACCTTCTTTCAGTCAGAATACGTGAGTTTATAAGTGCCAAATGACTGTTTGCCCTCAGGTTGTTTGTTTGTATTGAATTTTGTAACGAATAGTAAGATTGACAGTAACATTATAACGCCCCCACGGCTGGGAGGGCGAGCATGTTTGGCGCGACGGGGATGCGAACCCTCGACCCTTAGATTACGAGTCGCACGCCTTAACACGCTTGGCCATGCCGGGCCCAACAAGTTAGGCAAAAGCTACTGATAATATAAATCAGTTGGAGGATGGCATGTAACAGAATATTTTTTATGCTAAATTATGCGATGCTATCAGAAAATCATCTGTTTTAGAA
The DNA here is from genome assembly GCF_004210375.1 of Tachypleus tridentatus. NCBI lineage: Eukaryota > Metazoa > Arthropoda > Merostomata > Xiphosura > Limulidae > Tachypleus > Tachypleus tridentatus. The sequence continues at coordinate 146,265,757 of NC_134834.1, forward strand.
GGGCATGTAATAAGTACTTTCACGACAAAAAAAGTTGTGTTCAGTTCGATGATTTAGACATTTGAATAATAATGCAAAATATGCAGATCCGTAGGACCATGCAGAAAGATATGTGCAATAAGTCGTAGCTAAAACGTGGTACGAAAGCTGCAGCACCTAATAATAGTTAATAATTCACAAACATAAGGGCTAGTGTTAAAAGCTGTTTTCGTAACAGGTGGTGTTATCGTCGTAACCAAGAAGGATTTCCGTTACGAAAAGCGACGCAAGTCATGTGTAAAGAAGATGCTTCCGTGGCATTTCCGTTCAACTTTTTCATACCTTAACTGGTTGAATAATGAAACTGTAACGACGTGGTGAGGCTCCAAAACCATTTTAATATAACGTATTCTTTCTAAATACATATATAGAATATGCATTAGAAAGTTCTTTGCAAAATCCATTGTAAGTCCCAGTCGTCACCTTAGAGTCATAACGTATATTGCGTTCATTTCATTTCTACTTCAGGAATTACAAGAACTTTTAATGGTAATATCCTTTCAACAAGATGGCTGCAGACAATGAAAGGCAGTAGAGGTGGAGAAGTTGTGAGTGTAAGCACTCAGCTCCATACCTTTTTTTCCATGGTAGCTGACTAGTTTAACATCAGCGTTCAGATTTTGTCTGGTAAAAGGGTTATCCATAACGCATTTGAGAGTTATTATTACAGACAATATCCGTTATCACAGGTCACAACTGGGATTAATAATGGATTTAGCAAAACACTTCTTATTGGTTATTTCATATTAAGTTCGTTATTACTTCAAAGTGCTGATTTTAATCGTCTATTAACAATTAATATAATTAGCAATATTGGCACTATTTATTTCATTGTGTATGTATACACATGTATATATACATGTATGTATACATAGTAGAATTTGTGAAAACATTTCCTATGTGAATGAAGTGATTGTTGATATTATATATTGTTGAAGCTATATGAATGAAGTGATTGTTGATATTATATATTGTTGAAGCTATATGAATGAAGTGATTGTTGATATTATCAATAAATAATACGAGACTATTCAGAAGATAAAATACTACCAAATCTGAGTAGAATAAAATCTCGCTATTTACACCTAGATGGGTACTCAAACTATGTGCTCTACATGACACACTTAGATATACGTGTAGCTGCCTTCTAGAAAATAACTTCCATTTAGGTTCAGCTTTCCTTTTCGAAGAAGGATATTATGAGCAGGTGGTCTTGTCGCTGAGCAACAAGCGTTATTTTTAGTAAGCAAATTATATTCTGCCACTACTTTTTTACAGTTGCTAGTCAGCAGTTTATATTAATTCTATCAATGATGTTTAACTACAGTTTTGTTGCCACTTGTATCTCCTGTTTAGACCAACAAGTACTTTATTTAACAACAAAGAAATTTTATTATTGTTTACTTACCACGGGGAACATTAAATGAGCCTCGGACTTTTCTAATACCTTCGTGAAAAGAAGCAACTAAACTATTCATCTTCTTCATCTTCTGAAAGGCTTCTCGATAAAGCGCCATCTCGTGCTTTTCAAAGAAATCAACAACACTGCTGTTTTCTGCGCAGCCATACTCCATTTTGGAGTCACGCACGAGTTCCTCGAGCGACGACACTTCTGTAGATGTACATAAACATATAATTGTTAGAAAGCGTTGCGAACGCGTGCAACTCAAGAACAAAATTTATGTTCTATTTCCTCCTAAAGCGACAGAGAAAAATGTTTTACCTTTATCTGACCTCTCCACTGTCATCACGGAAGCTAGCTTGGCTGTGTAAGCTGACACAAGTACTGTTGTAGATATCCACCAAACAGCAAGGGTAATACGGGTGGGAAACAGAAGTCTTCCAGGATCAATACTCTGTTGATAGCAATAGTAAATCAACCAACGGTTAAATATTGACATGCAATTTTATTTTAATATTTGTTTTGGAAAAAAAAACTTATGACTCATAGAATTAACACATATTCCAACAAGATTACCGAATCTCAAATACCTCAAGTTTTCATTTTATTTTTAACTCCGTTCCTTTAAAGAAAAATTAAATAAATATATTCAAAGATAGACAAGGTGAATACTTGTGTTATATTCTGTTAATCTCAGCTACTATTAATAAGAAATAGGTTCTTATACCAACCGCTCACTTCTGTACAAAAGCCACACGCACACTTAAAGCGATAGTGCTAGAACGTGTTGTTTTAGTAGCTTCTAAATGACGTAGTACAGACTGTTTGACCAACCTGTTTTTTTAGTAAACTTTAATTATGTAAAACGAAGGAATAATTTGTTTCAGTAAGTGTTTTCGAATGTTCCTTCCCTCTGACTGCTTCCCTATGTTATATTCGTAACGTTATTCTAACATATTTCCAGTTACTCATCACATTAACTTAATTATTATAACCAAACATACTTTTACCTGATTCACTAACGAAGAAAACCCCAGCCACAGGGCATGAAATATTCCCATTGGAGCAACGTTTGGCTCTTGACGTATAGCGCAATGTTTGCGATGGTCTTTCAACAGTCGTCGACGTTGAACGCCCTCTGGTGTACAGTTGCTACATATTACAAGAACCAGAGATGTAACACACAACGCCACTAATATTACTGCCCATAGCAAGGGTTCAAAGGGTGAAAGAAATGCGAAAACATCTTTCTGGACTGCAGAATTGTAACGAGGTATCAGAATGGTTAGTCCAAGGTCGAAAAAAGGTTTTGTGAACGAAATAACTTGTTGACGTTCAAAGTTTATTGTAAAGGCTCCAAGTCCAAGATCTGCTTTCTACAAAGAAAACCAAAGAGTAGTTCAAAACATCAAAATGTTAAAATGTCTTTAACTTTTTTGGATATCTCATGCTTATATATTCATCGATTATTGTTTCTTGTTTACACATTTGTTTGTGATAGGAAACGACTTTTAGACAAACCCTTCATTCACTCAACACTTTAACTGTGACATATAGAAACTTAGACAAACCATTCATTCACTTAACACCCTGATTGTGACATATAGAAACTTAGACAATCCATTCATTCACTTAACACCCTGATTGTGACATATAGAAACTTAGACAAACAATTCATTCACTTAACACCCTGATTGTGACATATAGAAACTTAGACAATCCATTCATTCACTTAACATCCTGATTGTGACATACAGAAACTTAGACAAACCATTCATTCACTTAACACCCTGATTGTGACATATAGAAACTTAGACAATTCATTCATTCACTTAACACCCTGATTGTGACATATAGAAACTTAGACAAACCATTCATTCACTTAACACCCTGATTGTGACATATAGAAACTTAGACAAACCCTTCATTCACTCATAATCTTAATTGTGACATACAGAAACGTAGAAAACCCTTCGACATTACTTCATTCACACGCCAAATCCCCAAGTGGCATAGCAGAATGTCTACGGACTTACACTGTTAAAAATCAAGGTTTCAATAACTACAAACAAATATGCATCATTCATTCGGCATTTTAGTTGTGATGGACAGAAGCTCAGACAAACTATTAAATGCTGTTTTATTCACTCAACATTTGACTTGTAAAATCAGGAGATATTTCATCGTCAGTAACGTTTACTTGAAGTATTCTTACTGTTATACAATTAATTATCTGTCTTATTTCGTCCTTCTATTATATAATGCCTTTATTGTTTTCTACTGAACAGTTATTTCTCGTGTTTCGTCCTTCTATTAAATAATGCATTTATTGTTTAGTAATGAACAAATATCAGTTTTGTTTTGTCCTTACGTTATGTTTTTGTCGTGGTTTTGTAATGAACAGTTGTCAGTCTTGTTTCGCCCTTCTATGAAATTATGTCTATTGTTTTTTAATGAACAGTCATCTCTCTTGTTTCGTCCTTCTATTAAATAATGTCTTTATTGTTTTCTAATGAACAATTATCTTGTGTTTCATCCTTCTATTAAATTACATCTTTATTGTTTTGTAATGAACAATCATCTCTCATGTTTCGTCCTTCTATTAAATTATGTCTTTATTGTTTTCTAAACAACAGTTCTTAATATTATAAAAATTATATTGTTTGATCCATATACTTTTAGATTAAAATCTCTTCCTCTCGAATGGTGTTCATAACAATAAAAAACTATAAAATAAAATTTAACTGCGAGAACCATACTGGACGTTTTTTGCGAAAATAAGATTGTTTGTTTTTTGGAATTTCGCACAAAGCTACTCGAGGGCTATCTGTGCTAGCCGTCCCTAATTTAGCAGTGTAAGACTAGAGGAAAGGCAGCTAGTCATCACCACCCACCGCCAACTCTTGGGCTACTCTTTACCAACGAATAGTGGGATTGACCGTCACATTATAACGCCCCCACGGCTGGGAGGGCGAGCATGTTTGGCGCGACTCGGGCGCGAACCCGCGACCCTCAGACTATGAAGCGCACACCTTAACGCGCTAGGCCATGCCGGGCCCGCGAAAATAAGAAATATGTGGGGGCTGACATTATATATATATATATATATATACACACTATGGTGCGTGCTATTTTTACCATATAACAAATACTCAGTGAAAGCTTATTGTTTAAGTCTCTTAGTGTCTCCAACTGGTGATTTTCAGCCTCAATGTTTAGGCCTTATTGACCAAAATACGGTGTTTGATCCCTACAGAAGGCACAACACAGCTAGTTCTTATGCAACCTTATGCTTTATAAAATGTCTCAACTTTGAGTCCCCTCCTCCTTCTAGTGACTCAAAGGTGAGTTTGTGGGCTTATACCAATAAAATTCGATTTCGATTCCTACGGTGAGGATTGCTAAATGTGCAACTTTGCGCTTAAAAACGGAAAACAAAAGCATCACTTGTTTTCCATCTATCGAAAAATCATACGCGGACCTCGCTGAGGTTAACTTACGTCTTCCATCAGTTCTTTGACGATCCCGTCCCACGATCCAGTCTGGGGATCTTGACGACCGTAAGTGGCCCTTAGCGACACAGTGAACCGAAAGCTTAACATTTCTTGTAATCTCAACAGTAGGTCTATACAATACCCAGTGTAGCGAAGGCTGTTCGGATCATCAGGTTTGTAATCCGGGTTGTCCACGACGAAAGGAGCATCCTGAGAACAATATAGGTCCATAATTTTATCTTTCTTACGCTTATAATTCATTACCTTAATAGCGTACTATAATTAAAGTTTAGGAATAGGCTTAGCACACAGTAATAAAACAAAGACAGAAGAACGATAGACTGAAAAAATAAAAATAACTTTATACAAACAGATTAAAGTACAGAAAGTAAATATATACAGAAGGATAGTATCAAAGATTATATAAAGGAAAATGAACCGCGAGAAAGAAAATCGAACACCGAACACAGAAGACGCACCTTTACTGTCACTACACGGAGAGACATGTTAGACAAATCGTAGATACTGTCAACGGGTGGATTTAGGGTATTTCCTGGAAAGACAGCTTTAGAAGAAAGTTCTAACTCTGAAGACATGTTTCCCAATTTCCACGTTCCAATCTGAAACGATATACGTTGAAACAATACATTTCTTTCACTAATTTTGTTCGTAGACATCATAAAATAATATGTCTGAATGTTCAACTCTGTTTGTTGGTGTTAAAGAATATTTATGAATTGTTGATTTTGGTTAATTTTATTCGTGGGTATTATTAACATGTCTGATTGACTGACTTTGGCTATTTCTGTTTGTGGGCATTATAAAAGAACTTACCCGAATGGTTAATTCTTTTCATGGGTATCAAAGAACATGTCTGAATGGTTTAATTTGAGAAATTCTGTTTGGGAGTACTATTAAAGAACGTACCTGAATGGTTGATTTGGCTAACTCTGTTAGAATTATTAGAGAATATATTTGAATAATTGTTTTTAGCTAATTCTATTAGTACTGTAAATAACATGTCTGAAGTGTTGATTCAAGATGGACGTTTATTGGTCAGCTATTACAAAGGAAGCTATAACAGCGAACTTCCATGTTGCGAAAGTTTGAGAAAAAGTATTTGGTCTTCTCCGTTACTGTAGTTAATACATTAGTCTTCGTTGTTACTTAGAAAAACATAAAAAATAAACCAGCAACTCCTGTAACGTCTTCACTGACCGAAGATTGATAGCGAGAATGAATGTTCTAAGCAAAAAGTACTCCTTCGAGAATCAGGTTTTTAATATTCTACTGAATTCTTTGCTGCTGTCTTACCTTGATAAATCTTTGAGGGATCAGGTTTTTGATATCATGCTGAATTCTGTTGCTGCTGTCTTACCTTATTAAATCCTTCGGAGGAGGGGTAGGCTTTGAATACCGTACTGAATTCTGTTGCCACTTTCATACATTGATGAATCTTTGAGGACTCAGGTTCTTAATATCACACTGAATTTTGTTACTGTTGTCTTATTTTGATGAATCCTTCTAAGGGGGGTCAGGTTTTGAATACCATACTGAATTCTGTTGCCACTGTCCTACCTTGATGAATCCTTGAGAGATGAGGTTCTCAATATCATACTGAATCGTAGTATGGAATCCGTATTTCGTAAAAGTCAGATGTCCTAAAGTTCCTTGAACTCCTTTCAATTCCTTGATGTACTGAAATAGCAGCTCCCCCTGTGGCCAAATTTGTAATAACTCGCTGGCACAGAAATTCGGAGGGAAAGATGGTGGCTTCAACAAATTGCCCTCTTGTAAATACATATGAAGTCCTTGAGCAACGGCAAGAACAGCATCGTATACACGTGCAGCTGTTATCTGTGGTGTAAAAGATACACAAGGTATTAGAAGAGTTATGGAGTTATCAAATATCAACAAATTTACATTATCAGGTTCATGTTGAAAAAATTTATCTTTGATAGAAAAACAAAATTTCAGCCAGAGGTGTCGCAATGTAATTAAAACATTCAGAGAAGAAACATTTTCTAGCTTTAAACCTCTTCTTCGATTACAAAGACTATAGCTTCTCCTCCCCTCACAACTTTCCTGATAAATGCAGTTTTGGTTTTGTTATTTTCTGCCATGAATTGAATACTTTAATATTTCTACCTGTTTTCACGTCAAGACCTTATGTCGTTGATAAGTGTAAGAATAGTTAAGTCGACCGTTTTTCCTTCCAGATAATATTCGTCAGAATGATACTATACTAAATTAAAGTCAGTTATTACAATTTTGTTCTTATCAATTATAAGACATACTGGTACAGTTTTTACATATAAAGATTATGTGTTGCGTGACTCAGATAATCGATTTGTTTTCACTGTTCACTACAGGTGTAAATTGCATGGAATATTTACGCATAGCTGTATCCCTAATTTTCAGCTTATAGACAAGAAGCAAGCTAACTCGTCAATAGCACTAACACTCATTCTTATAATACTGACATAGCCACCAATTGTAGAGAGCGTTTTCTCGGCAACAGACATGAACTCTAAACCTTCATTTTTAAAGAGCAAGGTAACCACTAGGCCATGTCTGGTTCCACTCAATGAAAAACTGACGAATAAAATTTTCTGAGACCACTTACTGTACTTGTAAAATAGTTAAGAAATGCTTTGGTTTGTTTTGAATTTCGCGCAAAGCTACACGAGGGCTATTTGCGCTAGCCGTCCCTAATTTAGCAGTGTAAGATTAGAAGGAAGGGAGCTAGTCATCACCACCCACCGCCAACTCTTGGGCTACTCTTTTACCAACAAAACACACGATAATACCCACACATGTTGCGCGATACAAAATCTGGCTTTTCAGCTGTATAAACCATTTGCTCCACGGTTTTTGTGAGTTGTATCGAAAGAGATGGGCGAGGGACTGAACGAAGTTACTTACGACTGTAATGTGATAAGTGCAGTATGTATTTGAAGTTGGACTCTTACAATATTTTGTACAATTGAAATACGGTCTGGCCAACCTTTTTTTTTTTTTTTGGAGCTTTTGAAATAGATTTACGAGCTCTTTATCAGAGTATTTTTGTTGTTGTTACAATAACTAAAATACTATAAACTGTGACACTTCTATTAGCCCACTAAATCACCCGAACTTGAATTCATTGACTCGTGTGCTAGATGTTAAAATATTCGAAAATTATGTCATGGAACTAAATGCATCCTTTGATATGTAAATCACGAGTTTGATTGGTGAACAGTTCTGTGAAAGCTTGGACACTTTCCGTTTTCTCTGTTCTCTTAATCTACTGCGTCAAGTGTTTTAAGTCAAAAGAAATAAATTTCCATTGAAATAAAGCGTGTGTGTGTATGTTTTCTTATAACAAAGCCAAATCGGGTTAGCTGCTGAAATAAAGCGACCAGTAAGAAACGTTGTTTCATTCACTGAAATATATTAGCCAACGAAATACACTAAACTTACCAAAGGTTCGTCTGAGGCACTTTTTAACGATTTTGTGAGCCTCTCCCTTAGGAAAAGGAACTGGTCATTTTCGTCAGTTGAAGGCAACGTTCCCAGCAGGCCTTGCATATAATTGGGAATATGGCCGTATGTATCGGTTACTGCCCGTCCACCCTGTAAGGTTCGAATACTTACAATAGGTATAACTCATGATGTGACTTACAACAAAATGTATTTGTTTTTCTCACTTTACATTTCCAATTGTTGAGAGTATCTAAAAGGTGTGCTTCAGCTTTAGATTAAAGTGAGTTCGTGTTTAGATAAATATATTTCAAGATCAACTTCTTTACTTTGTAACAATGGCGATGCTCAGTTAGACTTGGTTTAATGATGGAAGAGGAAAGACTAGAAACACATTGTACGTGTAGCAGTATCGTTTTGACGATTATCTGTCTTTTATTTTTCTCCAGAAAGGTAACTTTCTTGTGTAAAACATTATATTTAAAGCTGAATATACGCAATTGAAAGTTCAATAATTATAACGAACACTTATTGATCAGGCTACGGTTAAGATGCTCGACTCGCACTGTAATGTGTGGGTTGTGGGATTGAGGCTTTTTATCGAACATTCTCGTTCTTTCAGTAGTACATATATTATAATGTGATAATCACTCACAATATTCGTTGGTAAAAGCGTAGCTTAAGAGTTGCCGGTCTGCTCATTATTTAGACTTCCTCTTGTCTTTAACTTCAAAATTATGGGGGCTTGGGTTCGAATCCTCGTCATACCAAACATGCTCGCCCTTTCAGCCATGGAGGCGTTATAAAGTTACGGTCAATCCCACTATTCGTTGGTAAAAGATTAGCCCAAGATTTGGCGATGGGTGGTGATGACTAGTTGCCTTCCCTCTAGTCTTACACTGCAAAATTAGGAACGGCTAGCGCAAATTGCCCTCGTGTAGCTTTGCGCGAAATTCAAAAAAACAAACAAACAAAAATAGGGACTGCTAGTTCACACATAGCCTTCGAGTAGCTTTTTGTGAAATTTTACAAAACAATTATTCTGCGAAAACACTACCATAACACACGAGGCTCTCGTGTTTGATTCCCTTTCATTACGGGTTGGGTCGAATTCACTCAGCTCATAACCACGAAGTTATCCATGATTTTTGATGATATAAGCATATGTTTACAAAATTCTGCAGGTTATTAGAAAATATTACAAGGCCTTAGTACAAAATATATCAGGTTTTTAAATTAAATATTAAAATATTTTTATTAAAGATTCGTAATTTTTTTCTTTCAGAATATTGACTAGGCAACATAAAGAGTAATTTTGATTTTAAGATTAAAAATACTTTTATGCATTAATATGTGTTTTCTTATACCAAAGCCAATACGGGCTATTTACTGTGTCCACAGAGGGAATCGAATTTCCTGATTTTAATCCGAAGGTTTACCACTATCCGAGCGGGAGACTTTATGCATGAGAAAAATTTTTAAATTTCACATGTTTTGCTTGTCGTATCCGTCAACTTCTGATGTCTTTACTTGAAAGAAATATTGTTAAAATCTACCACAAGAGTCATTTACAACTTACTTAAACTTTAAAATTGCCAATAAAAAGTCACCTGAATGAAAAATATACACGTAAAGCAGTGACAACCTACACAGTTTAAAATTGTCTTGTATAATCTTTTAAGCGCAACAATCTTACCCCTGGTAATAGTTTGTCCATAAATTTATATCCAACCCATGATATACTTGTTCCATAAGTATATAAAAAAAAAATTAAAGACAAAAGGTCTTTCCATAAAAGGCTCGGCATGGCCACGTGGTTAAGGCACTCGACTCGTAATCCGAGGATCGCGGGTTCGAATCCCCGTCGCACCAAACATGCTCGCCCTTTCAGCCATGGGGGCGTTATAATGTGACAGTCAATCCCATTATTTCTTGGTAAAAGAGTAGCCCAAGAGTTGGCGGTGGGTGATGATGACTAGTTGCCTTCCCTCTAGTCTTACACTGCTAGATTAGGGACCGCTAGCGCAGATAGCCCTCGTGTAGCTTTGCGCGAAATTCAAACCAAACCTTTCCATAAAACTGTGACAAAGAAAACCAACAATTTGTAATGTACAGATTGTAATTGAATAAAAAGTATTTATTTCATTAATAATGAAAATATATTTTTATGTACCAATAAAAACAAATGCTGGCAGTAACTGTGTAATGTCAATAAAAGAAAATAATTTACGTAATTATCAAATAAGGGGAGTTTACAACCTCATTTCATAAAAAATTTGTAATTAACTCAGACATTAAACTGAACAGTATCTTTATAAAATGGAAAGTAAGCTGTCTGATACTTTAGACGCATCCCTCATCACTTTGTATTCAATTAATCACTTTTGTTTCTCGTGCTAACAATAATACATTTTCAAACGTTAACTTACGTTATTGGTGATTCCTTCCGTGACTAGCCACGCCCATCCCTTTCTGAGCATGCCTAGTTCGTCTGCTTGACGTAAAACTGGCCTGGCATATTGGGAAAGACAGTGTAGGACTATGACTCTAACGTGTTGATTCTTGAAAATAATACACATATATAATAAGATTCCTGAAACAAAATAGTTTTTAATTTGAAAACACAACACCAAAAAGAGTATCTAAGAGTTTAGCTACGAAACCGATGCATCATTATGGAAGTATAAATATACCTAACATCCATTAAATCTGATAGGATTCATAAATGGTGTGTTACATTCTAAGAGATATTCCATTTGGATTTATTTTCAATTATTAAGTATTTTACAAGCTTTCAAATACTTTAGAAATATTCCGTTGGAAATAATATGTGCGTCTTAATAGGAGATAAGAGGGAATCCTCAATAGCTGCGGCTCTGGTAATTCTTTTAGGCAGGATTAGAGTAAATTAGTGTGTAATACATTTGCTTTCCATTTAATTAGCTATGCGTTTGCGCACCAGCAATATCAAGCGTGAGGGTATGCGTATACCCGATTTGATTTTATTACTCATCCGGGTCTCTACCAGCCTTCCCTCAAGTTTAAATTATTTTAAGCAGTATTATATTAAAGTATTCTATGATATCTTTGACGTGGTCAAATACATCAATCGAAAGGGTTTGAACTTCTAGGTCGAAAACTGTAATTAAATCTCTAAGCGGTTAAAGAGATGACGAATGTATAGGATATATGTTTGTACTTGGTTAAAAAAAAACGAACTCAGAGTCGTTCTGTGAGCCGTTCAGCCCTCGGCTAAACATACGATCTAATCAAAATCAGTCATTAGCGTAAATTTTTCTACAAAACATTGGGCGTTAAAGATTACACATTAGCCACTAAGTATAATATACTAAGAATTTTCAGTTTTTGAAAAGATGTTTGTTTGCTTGTAATTATGCACAATGTTACACTATAGGCTATCTGTGCTCTGCCCACCACGTGTATCGAAACCCGGTTTCTAGCGGTATAAGTTCGAAGACGCCGCTGCGCCAATGGAGGAGGGGGGCGTTTTGCAAAGACCTTGAACTTTATAACATTAGCTCCACCCTTCACGAGATAATCGAGTAAAAACGTGAACAAATGATTGAAAGTAAATATTTGTTGATTTAGCAACATTAACTATCAAACCTGACTTAAGATTCATCCATATATATAATATTAAACAAAATACCTGCGTGGTATCCGCCTCCCCCAAAAAAAACAAAAATAGTCGGAAATTAATATTTCCGTTGACAAGCTCACACAGAAACAAATATAAATGAAGCAAACCCGTTGAAAATTGGATTGGCCCCCAGTAGTAAAGAAAAGACAACAAATAAACCATGTATTTTATGTTTTTATGTTTATCTACGTGGCTATAATTTTTAGGGGCCCCCTACCTAATTTTGGAGGCCCTGGTGGTTCACATATTGTTATTGTCCTGTAGACTGGGTTGGGGTGAATATCTTATTATGTTAAACAAAGGGATAATAATATCATTGTAAAATATAATTTACAGTTTCATTATATGAATAATGAATCGGTACAATCAAAACGTTCTGTACAGGGCAATTCATAATTCGCACAATGTTGTCTGAGTAGCGCTATAACTGGAGCGTGATATTCACATAAAAAAACTATCCATGACATATAAAGAATGTCATAGTTCACTGAGCTAATTTTGCTGTATGTCAGAAATGGACGTGACATTGATATAACATTTGGGCTTTTTGTTGTTGTTGTTGTTAGAAAACACTCTCAGAAGCACAATTCTAAGACCAACAGTCATTCAGAGAGGATATGTAGAAATTGGAATTATCCTGTCCCCTGGTGGTCATTTAATGCATCACTTTCATATCGGTATATAACCTTCTATATGCCCTAGAGTTGTTGTGATACTTCTACATTTCTGCGTGATTTATGAAGCTTTTTGTGTAACAATATTTTCAAATGTTCTCAATGCCCTGAAATGTCTAGGAAACCCGAGTGCTAACCCTATCATCAAAGATGAATGATTTCCAATTTTATTTCAGTGCGAGTTAATAAAAAGCATGCATATGTTTATACATCAAACCAATTATTTGTAAAATAGAGTGGAATTTTAGTTCCGAATCGTTGTTATCTGTTTCGTACGTCAGTGGGTGGGGATTTATTTGTTAATCTAAACATGTAATACTGTTAAAGTTACACAAATTATAACTTCATTTTATGAACAGTGCAGGCTTATTACATATTAAAATTATGCGTAACAAATGTGTGTAACTTTTTACTGTTTTTTTTTTTACTTATCTACAATAAAAATACTAATTAGTTCATGAGGAAGTATAAGGACTTACACTATTAAATATCCGGGCTTGATCCCTGCGCTAGATAACCCACTGTGTAGCTTTTTCGCTTAACAACAAACAACAACAACTTATGTATTTGAGAGAAAATGAAATCTGGAAGTAAAAAAGAAACGCGAAACTAACGAAAAACATGTTCATTTTACAGAAGCATAGACGTTTCGGCGTGTAACTGATCCCATCATCAACGAAGCCAACAATGACCTAGCACTACCGATAAAAGAAATATTTGACCTTGAACAATATTCCACTAGACTTAACAATGTACAGTCTTCCTCCAAGATATATATTTTGTATTATATGTAGTGCATACAGGAAGCATTTCGTCAATGCTTAATAAAAATAATAACGTTTACTCTACCCATTAAAACAAAAAAAAAGTTATTTCAGCCAACGTTTTGCCTTTGTGATTTCATTAGGGCTAGTAATACAAAAGCTGTTTCAGTTTTTGTATTACTCATCCCGATAAAGCCATAAGAATAAACCATTGGCTGAAATTAAAAAATATATTTTTTTTTTCTGGGAGACAAAGGATTTTTTTTCCTAATTTTTATTCCCAAAATATACATTGTTTGATATTAATTTGAACGTCTTACAAATTTTCATTAATTGAAGATGTTATTATAATGTCTACGTTCTTTTATGATTTCCTTATCTCACGTTTCCCTCCTCGATTTCACTTGTTGTCGACTGTAATTACACACACACACGTATTATGGGTGAGTTTAGCGTTTTACGGCGCAAAGCAACTTGGCTATCTGCACACACACATTATCTTGAAATATTTACATGATCGACAGAAATTCCTTTACGCTGTCCCAGAAAATTATATCCATTTTTTCCATCACGTACAGATTTTCCACAAAACATCACACATACGTTTACATAAGTAAATCGTTTTCATTGAAATCGGGTCGCTAAGTGATGTGTGTGTTTTTTTATAGAAAAGCCACATCGGGCTATCTGCTGAGTTCATCGAGGAGAATCTAACCCCTGATTTTAGCGTTGTAAATCAGTAGACTTTCCGCTGTACTAGCGGAGGACTCGGAGTGAGAGTCTTATTGACTCTTCTAGAACCCAGATATAACAAACATAATAATAAAAATGTTAATTGTAGTAAACGAAATAATAATTTGATGGAAGAGTTTTTTTCCCAATTTGTAAAAAAATCTTTACCTGATAGAAAACAATTATATTATTTTTGAAGACTGTGCAGCTGAATTATGGAAAATTTGTTATTAAAACCAAAATAACTTTTATGAAGTTTAAATTCGTAAGCCTCTGTTATTCCTAACGGGTTGTGTTACGTAGTTTGGTTAGTTTTGAATTTCACGCAAAGCTACACAAGGACTATCTGCGCTAGCCATCCCTAATTTAACAATATAAGACTAGAGGGAAGGCAGCTAATCATCACCACCCACCACCAACTCTTGGGCTACTCTTTTACCAACGAATAGTGGGGTTGACCGTCACATTATAACGCCCCCAAGGCTGAAAAGACGAGCAAGTTTGGTGCGACGGGGATTGGAACCCGCGACCCTCGGATTACGAGTCGAACACCTTAGCCCAACTGGCCGGTTGTGTTATTACAATATCTTTAGAATGAGTTGTTTATAATTAAAAGAAATTATATTTTTTGTTTGTAAGTAGTGGATGGAATCTGTTGTATTTTGAAATGTTGGTTTTCTTTCTCTGTTTCTTTGTGTAAAATAAACAGGTTGTGTCATTCTTACTTTTACTGCCAAATGGCACCAACTTTTACATTTTTATACCTTCTTCGTTTTACTTCCTAACAGCTGGTGTTAAACACATCCCTTTCATACCACTCCTACAAGTCTGTAAACAAATATTTTACCTTAATAGCTTGTAAGTGATATCGGACATCTATCGATTCACTGTCGGTACTCGTTTGAAAGTTTTCAACACTCACTACTGTCCAGTCGTTCCGGGTGGCGATTTGCTGCAATTCCAGTAATCCGTTCCGCCCTTAAAAGTGAGGTTCAATATTACATAAAAATTTATATTTGGTTATTTGTATCCTACACGTACAAAATCTGAAAAAAAAGTAGTTTCTCTCAATGGAAAACTTAATTTTTAAAGAAAGTAATACACTGTAGTAATAAGGCAATAATATACCTAAAGTTATATTCGATAAAGAGATATATTAACAGTGCAACTTGAACATGTTTCTTGCTTTAATTTAGTTAAGGCCGAATTTTACTGTATTTAATACTATAAATAAATGGACTTGTAATGTTATTCTACGACTTAACTTTAAAGCTTTCTAAAAAACGTTACTAAAGTATATTTACAACCGATTATTGTTTATATACTTGGAAAATGAAGTGAGTGCTCATTTTCAGAACAGACAAAACCCGAGTATCATTATGACAGATGACATAACCGCTTTTTGTCCATATTGACATAACAAATACATAAGATTTGAATTAAAAATACTCTTGCTTTTTAACACTCTAACGCTTCAAGTTTCTAAAGAAGTCTGCATTTAGTGGCTCAACTTTTAAAAGATGGTAAACTAACATGATATTTCAAATATTGGCTAGTTTTTAACTGGGAAGAAAGCAGTCTGTTTGAGCCCTTCCAGATAAACCTTCCAGGTCTGTATTGTTTTTTTGTTTTTTTTTAATTTCGTGCAAGGCTACACGAGGACTATCTTCGCTAGCCGTCCTTAATGTAGCAGTGTAAAACTAGAAGGAAAGCAGCTAGTCATCACCACCCACCGCTGAATAGTGGGATTGACCATCACATTATAACGCCCCTATGGCTGAAAGAGCGAGCATGTTTAGTACAATTGGAATTCGAACCCGCGACCCATAGGTTACGATTCGAGTGCCTTAACCACCTGGGTCTGTACTGTAAACCTGCCTATCTTCAATTATTGCAATGAAAAGTTCCGTTAAATATACACGGATGTTCATTTTAAGTGTTATTTAGTTTAAATAGTGTGAAGGTTAAAGTAATTAATTTTTAGGAACGATAGTTATGGCAAATAACGCCAAATAACTATACAAAACATTTTTTGTATAGTTCAGTTGTTGTGAATTACGTCATGCCACTCGAACTTTCTCAGTTTTTCTTGTTGCTTTAATCGAATACTGTTCCTCCATCATATAATATATAGTAGTGTATAGACAGTGTGTCTGTGTTTTCTTTTGGCAAAGTCATATCGGGTTATCTGCTGAGTCCACCGAGGGGAATCGAACCCCTGATTTTAGCGTTGTAAATTTGAAGACTTACTGCTGTCCCAGCGAGGGACATATAGAAAGTCCTAGATTGTTGTCGAGAGTATGTATATATATATATATACACACACACACACACAGAAAAGCTATATACACATACCCAAGTAAAGAAATTATACCAAATATATCTATATATATACACGTGTCGACAATTTAGTGAGAAAAAGAGGTAGCCATAAAAATGTACAGTGTGATTTTTAAAGTATAGTAATCGCACACTGTATTTTAATAACAGAGTAGAGAAGATTAATTTGTCTTCTCCATTGAGTTCGAAAATAAGTGAACTCACTCTATATGGAATTTTGTGTTGAAAGAGAATTATTTAAAGCTCTAAATTCAATTGCAATAACCCACGGTGTAACTTAAATGAATTTATCACAGTTTGTATCGTGATAACAGAGTGCAGAAGAATAATTTGTCTTGTCAGTTGAGTTCTAAAATAATTGAATCAGCCTGAGAATTATTTAAAGCTCTGCATTCAACTGTAATAAATAACCATTTAATGATCATTTGACAAAGACATTTAGAGCAGTGGTCCTATAAAACCTGACGTGCACAAAAATTACCACTGGTTTTACTTTTGGTTTTATTGCAAAATAAAACTTATATTATAAAACATAAAATTGTAAAGAAAGGTATTTCTTTAATATGTATCACCATATTCACTGTTTTCTGTCAGGATAGCCACAGCCGACCACTCAAACTCTCGCAAGAGGGCGCTAAGAGCACGACTTTGAAAACTGTCGGGAGGTATCATCTTCAGAAGTGAGGGGTAGAGCCCTTGTCCTGATAAAGTGATGGATAAGGTAGGATCTGTTGCTGTAGGAGCGATATGGGGTATTCGAAGATCCCCTAATATACTCTGCGCCACCTTGGTTTGTGTAGACGTAGAAGGACCAATAACTGCAATCACACTCTCGTCCACCAGGCGGCAAACTGTAAAATAAAGTGTTTATAAATCGTAAATCAATACAGATAATTATAGTAGAAATGATTACCAATTGGATTTCTTAAGAAATGAAAATAAAAAAGTGAAACATTATTCCACATTCGATTTAACTGAAAACACAAAATCTTGTCTACTTCAAATGCAGCTTTTTTCACCGGATGTCAGTAGGTGGAGAAGGGCGTCAGGTAGATCTCATAACCTCAGTAACTATATGTACGAAATATCTGTGTGCATGAGATTTGAAATGCCTAAATGTATTAAGGCGTATTTAGCGAGTATATGCTTCTTTGTTTTTAATTTTGTGCAAAGCCACTTGAGGGCTAACTGCACTAGCGACCCCTAATTCTGAAGTGAAAGACTGGAGGAAAGACAGCTAGTCAATACTTCTCACTGCCGCTAATTCTTGGGCAACTCTTTACTAATGAATATTGGAATTTGAAGACGAGCATGTTTGGTAACAGGATTAGAGCCCATAACCCGCAGATTGCAAGTCTAGTCCCTTAACCACCAGGCAATGCCAGGCACAATTGGTGTAACAGCTTCCTCTTCGAAAGCATCACTGTAAATAATTTATTTGATTTATGATTTAACTCTGAATTTTAGAAAAATACTATAGAACAACTGATTATAAATAATCTTTGGCTTATTATATAACTTTATAAAACTTAATACAGAGCTGCAAAATAAGAAAGATATTATAAAGTTATACTTTCATCAAGCTATTACGGATATATTTATCATGAACCTCAATAGTAGTTCATAATAGGGATCACCCAGGAATTTCACAAGAATTCAAATAAAACATACAGGTAAAATCCATCTAAAAAGCAGACTTGTTCGTGAAAATCCTTCTATCTCAATGATAAAGCTGCTAAAATATTGTAATAGCAGAAAGTTGATTTTCCAATTGTTAGAAAAAATTCGTCCATTTGTTCTTCGTACTATTATTCATTTTGTTCTTGTTTCACGAGTGTACAGAAAAAAAAAAAAACGTCAATTAATATTTTATTCAAACCTAGGTATACCTTCTAAAAAAACTCTTGTGCATGATATAGGGCTGTTTTTATATCGTTTCTTGAAAGAGGAGGAGATATTTTATTGTTTTTGTTTCATCACTATATCTACTGTCCAAATTTTTATTCAAAGCTATTCGAAGACTATAGTAAAAAAAAATTACTTATACTGGGCCAAAATCTGCTCACAACTACTAAACAAACTCCTGCAAAAGTTGTTCTTAAAAACTGAGTTTTCTACCCATAAAATTTTCTACGTTTTTCTGTCCTTCATCCATAAGCTTTTCGAAGCCATTTAAGCATTATTATACCAGTCAGAAGTGCTTCGTTTCATACTAGCTATAAAGACTTCATTTTATTAGGGTAAACAGTATGTATATTTATAACAGTGTCTCCAGTTACTGAATATCAATGGCGCATCCACTTTAAACCAACCATAACAGAAACAAATAAAATTCCACAACGCAACTGAATCAGTATTTACAAAGACTACATTTATACAATTCTCACCTGTTTTTTTTAAAAAAATAGCTCTGTGTATCAATACAGAAAGACTATAACAAAAACTTACCAGCACGTACTACCTCCAGGGAATTGTCACCCTCCAAAACAAGTGGAATGAGTTGAGTATCAGGTAGTATACTTGAACTGTTATTAATGTCGTCCACAGCTAAAAGAAAAGCTTCCTTTCTGGTTAGATCCAACGCCCTCATAATACCCCCTATCATAACGAAACGAAAAGAAAGTTTCTATAATATTCTGTTGTAAGGGCTGGATTACACTATAGAAAGACAGAACAAATTACACGCCAACAACAAGAAACAAATCAAACGAGACAAACTCATATAACAGGTAGAATGATTTGGAACAGAAGTGCGCAAAGCTAGATGAGAGTTCTATGCACAAACAATATTTGAATACTACTAAAAGATAAATGTTTTTGGTAAGTGTCAGGCTCGGCATGTTAAGGTGGTTAGGGCACTCGACTCGCATTCTGAAAGTTGCGGGTTCGAATTTTCGTCCCACCAAACATGCTCGCTTTTTCAACCATGGAAGCATTAAAACGTGACGATCAATCCCACTATTTGTACTTAAAAGAATAGCCCAAGAATTAGCGGTGTGTGGTGATGACTAGCTTTATTTCCTCTAGTCTGTCACTGCTAAATTAGAGATGGCTAGCGCAGATAGCTCTCGTTTACCTTTGCACGAAATTCAAAACAAACTCTTGGTCAGGGAAATACTTAACACGTGACTTTCACGGTAGGGGGCGTGCAATTCTGTAAAAAAAAAGCAAGGGACATTGGTTTTGAATATTGAATAATGGGTTGTAATCTATTCCGTTACTATGTGCACAACGACAGTGATGAATATATCTCTCTGTCTGTACACCAAGAGTTTTAGCTTCAAGTGGCTAATACCAAGCCCCATATTGATCATCATGTAACATTTGCAACTGAGAAGTCTGGAAAGGATTCGATTCTCCGTTCCGCGAAACGACAGGAGTAAATGCTATTTGACTTCGTTTTTTTGATTGACTTAAAGATCGACGTGGACCACTGTTACAGATAGCTGGTAGAACATATTAGAATTTTATTTAATCGATGTGATGAATATCGGGAAATAATTAGGACTATATATACATATATATCCCAGAGGATATTCAACTGAATCCCTGACAGTATTGATATGTGTTTGATGGTTGTAATAAAATAAATTGAATCTTTTTACCGAACCGTCTTCGTATCCATTTTTGAGAAATATTGGCGATCAGTGATTAGCTCAAACGTCACCTACTGTGCTGTAGTTTGATGTTTGTTTTCTTCTTTAACACCGCGTGGTTTACTGAATGATAGTAGAGTTAAAATAAAAATAAAATAAATAAATGAGATGGCGTTATTCACTTACTGTCCCAGCCAGCCTGATGAGCCCTAGTATCAGGCGAAAGGCCTCGTCTGTAATAGATATGGCTTAAATAGTGTTGTTGACATGTTGAAACATGTTTTTAGAATTTATTTTCACATATTATAACAGTTGATCCCTTTGATTACCTCCCCTGCTAGTACAGCGGTGTGAGTCTACGGATTTACAATGCTAAAATCAGGGGTTAGATTTCCCTCGATGGGCTCAGATAGCATGATGTGGTTTTTCTTATAGCAAAACCACACAAACACACACTAATTTGATTAAAAATTCTAATGTAGTATGAACACATACAGTAGACCCAACAATGTTGTTTTTTTCTTGGAATGTTTTGATACTAATTTATCACCACTACTAATTTAAAATTAATGTTAGAAAAAGAAAACAAGTTTTGTTTTTCCTGTGTTATTTGCTGAACTTGACCAGTTTCAGGTCTTACAGTGCTTTGTTTGCTTTCAATTAAGCGCAAAGCTACATAATAGGCTATTTGTGTTCTGCTTGCCACGTGTATCGAAACCTGGTTTTTAGCGGTGTGAGTCAGGAGACATACCTTACAGTGCTAAAATTCTGGGCTCGATCTCTGCAGATTAATTTAAGAAAATAACTACTAAAGGATGACGGATGTTTATTTATTCGTTTTTCCCAATAACTGATGGTGGAACTTGAAAGTTTAAAAAAGTTAATTTTATGCGCGAAATTTAGAAATTCTTTGCACTTGAGACCTGGCGGTTAGGGTGCTCGACTTGCAATTTGCGGTTTGTGACGGTCGATACACTATTTGTTGGTAAAGAATTAGCCCAAGAGTTGAGCTATGAAGTGAAAATCATCAAGGACTCGCCCAGTAGTGACACTTTTGACTTTAACCCTTCCTCTCTAGTGAGTAGAGTCACCTAGTGACTACGAAGTGAAGTCCATTGAAGACTCATCCAGTAATGACAATTTACAGTTGATATCTCTCTGTAGTGAACAGAACCATCCGGTGGGTAGGAATTGAAGTCCACTAAAGACTCAGCCAGTAGTGATAGTTTAAAGTTGCTTTCTCTCTATTGAGTAGAGCCATCTGGTGGCTATGAAGTGAAGTCCACTAAGGACTCACCCAGTAGTAGCAGGCTGATTTAAAGTTGCTTTCTCTCTATTGAGTAGAGCCATCTGGTGGCTAGGAAGTGAAGTCCACTAAGGACTCACCCAGTAGTAGCAGGCTGATTTAAAGTTGTTTACTCTTTCCTCTCAAGTGAGTAAAATTATCTGATGAACAAGAAAATTCGACTAATAATTTACCCAGTAGTAAGGCTGATTTAAAGTTGCTTTCTCTCTATAAAGTAGAGCCATCTGGTAGCTAGGGTGAGTGAAGTCCACTGAGGACTCACCCAGTAGTACAGGCTGATTAATAGTTGTTTAGTCTTAGACAGGGTGAGTAAAATTATCTGATGAACAAGAAAATTCGACTAATAATTTACCTGGTAACGAGAAGGTCAGGCTATAAAGAGTAGTGTTAGACAGGGTGAGTAATACTGAGTAGTGTTAGACAGGGTGAGTAATACTGAAAGTGTTGTCCTTGATTACGCTTTGTAGAAAATTCAAGGTACAGTATGGAATGTTTACGTAAAAAGTGAAATAGCAGGCTTCAAGAAACGATATTCAATTAAACTGCTCACTCTTTTAACTCGAAAGACGCATTTGACATGTCAGAAGAAGCGTGCATGAATATTGAAGTTTCATGACATTTACGACTTTTAAATAGCAGGTTATTAGATTACTTTAGGTATAAAACTTTACACCAAGCTGGCACGTACCCCTGTTATGCTCAGGCGATCTTAACATTACCATACAGTTCTGTTAGGTCTAAAATGATCAAAAATGTGATTGATTTGATCGAAGAATGACTTGGTAACACACCATGATCTTAAGTTTGCGTGATAGTTGTCTTTGTAAGTTGCCATGAGTGCACTACATTCCACCTTCCTTTTAACCAATCAAGCAACGTTCGAATTGATTCATGCTTTTCTGAAAAACACACGTGCTCTTCAGAGGAAGCTAACACGACAAAGCGTTGAGAAAATAGAAGTTCGTATGAATATAACTTGTATAATTTATTCTTGAAATATTTAAAACATATCATTTTATATTAAATTTACTGAAACATGAAATAATATTTGTACTTATTGAACCTACACTTCTAAGTAACGTTGATCATTTGGCTTCATTTCTGCTCAGTTAGTATAGGTTTTTCTAATATGGTTACCACACAAACCTGGATACAGACAGATAAAATATTCGATTTCTTCAAACTGAACACCACCTTGTACGAATACAGACTAAACGGTCTGGCCAGAGACACTAGAGGTTACAGCCACTCTTGAGTTAGACGCATGTTGATCAGAGGGAGAACAATAAGTCAGTGTCACCCACGGCCTATGCGGCTACTGTTATTCTACTAGTAAATATGAATGTTTCAGTAGAATGCTCCTACAGCAGAATGTGTGAAATTAGTTCGATACGTCGCAGCTTGAACCTTGTACCCACTAATGCGCAGCATCGCATGCTAACAACTAAAACATATGAGCAAATATATTTTGTAACTTTAACCAATTTGGACAGAATGGACCTTTAGAAAAGTTTTAATTTTGATGTTGTTGTTTTTCACTGCGTTATTCTTTATTCACAAATATTCGACGAAAGACTACATAAAGCTCCAATCAATTTGCTGTTTCGACCCGAAGTTAAAATTCAGGCAGTTTTGTTGAATGCGTGATGTAACATAAGGTTTAATTTACAATCCAATAAATGTTCGTACACAACATAAAATTTAAACTACGGCTACTCAGTACTTATACATATATATATATATACATACATACATACACATATATATGTATATATACACACAGTTAACATTACTACAATCCAATGAATATATGTTTGGTTTGTTTTGAATTTCGTGCAAAGCTACTCTAGGGCTATCGGCGCTAGCTGTTCCTAATTTAGCAGTGTAAAACTGAAGGGAAGGCAGCTAGTCATCACCACCCACCTCCAACTTTTGGGCTACTCTTTTACCAACGAATAGTGCGATTGAACGTAACATTATAACGCCCCTACGGCTGAAAGGGCGATCATGTTTGGTGCGACGGGGACTCGAACCCGCCACCCTCAGACTACGAGTCGAGGGTCTTAACCACCTGGCCACGCCGGGCCATGAATATATGTGCATACGGACTTTAAACTACAACCTAATGAATATATGTAGAACACTGAATTTAAACTACAATTCAAAAATATATATAAACAAGAGATAACTTAAATTACAACCCAATAAATATCTGTATACAACACAAGGATTATACTACAACCCAATAAATATCTGTACACAACACACAGTTCAAAGCACAACCAAATTAACATATGTACACAACACGGAATTTGAACAACCTTATGCCACACGGAATTTAAACTACAAACCAACGAATATTTCTACAGGGCACAAAGTGTAAACCATAACTCATTTAATATATGTGCAATACACAGAGTCTATACTACAACTCAGCCATTATCTGTACACAATTTAAACTACATTTCAATAATCATATATACACAACACAGAGTTTGAAATAAAACTTAAAAAATAAATGTATATAATACGGAGTTTAGACTAATAAATAAAAATATACAAGCGTTTTAGATCTACAATTCAGGAAATATATGTACATGCTCAAACCAATAGATATATATATATACACACACAGTGTTTAAACTACATTTCAATACGAATTTGTACACGATATAAAATTTAAACTACAATCAGTTTACATGCTTACTATTGTAAATACTAAACATCCTTTAACTGTCTTCACAGTTCGTAGTTCAGTAATATTCAATTTCTTAGCAAAACTAAAACTATTGTGAAATTAAACCGTTGGAACTAATTTAAATACGTGAGAACTAGTTACTGGCTTAACAATATTTATGAAGTATTTTACGCTTTAATTTTTCTCGTGGGAATTTGTTATTCACTTTCTCGTGATTAAGTTCTAAATCTTTGGGGTTATAACATTAAAATCAGGTTTCGATACCCTCAGTGGGCAGGACAGAGACATTGATAAGCCATTGTGTTGCTTTGTGATTAGTAATAAAACTCATACAGAACGAACTACGTACAAATTTTAACTCTGGACTAAGAAGTTTGTGATGATAATTGTACCTTTATTCCTTTAAATATCTCACTCAACGACCACAAGACAAAACGGAAAGATGATTGGTGCGCTCAAGTAAGGACACAAACTAGCAAACGAAATATGGACGCCTCCGAAATTCACACTTACCGATTTTCACTTTTGCAGATTGGGCGCATAAAATCCAAATAAGTAAAACTGATACTTTGAGAAACGTAATTTCCATAGCTTTTATTGACTAGCACCAGTACTATTGTAAACTCACGTAACACAAAGAAAACGGAAATGTGTTCTCTCGGTTTCTGGCCTCCAAACACAATGCCGTCTTGGCATGTGACGTAATATTAGTCCGATACGGAGATCTTCTTGTCAATATGAATGATTAGCACGTGCACTTTATTTCCCTGGCAACGGATTTTATATCCCGTATTGCAGTATGATTTTACATTCTCTTACCCTTAATACGGAATCATAGAAGCATTACTATTTAGTAGTTTGAAATTGTTGAACCACGCTGACACGATAAACGAAAACAAAACCTTAACTTTTAAACTTTTAACGAACTTGCAACAGGTTCGGTAGTTAGAAAGGAGTAACGTCATGATGAGGTTTTTGATGGTTAGGGCTTTTGACTCGCAATCTGAGGGTAGCGGATTCGAATCCCCATTCTACCAAATATGCTTGCTCTTTCTGCTGTGGTGGTGTTATAGTGTAATGGGCAATTCCACTAGTTGTTAGTAAAGGAGTTACCCAAGAATTGGCAGTAAGTGTTGATGACTAGCCAAGCTGTTATATTAGTATAATATTGTAAAGTGTATAAAAGTGAAAACGTAGAAGAGGAAAGCATGAGGCCTGGCATGGCCAAGCGCGTAAGGCGTGCGACACGTAATCCGAGGGTCGCGGATTCGCGCCCGCGTCGCGCTAAACATGCTCGCCCTCCCAGCCGTGGGGGTGTATAATATAACGGTCAATCCCACTATTCGTTGGTAAAAGAGTAGCCCAAGAGTTGGCGGTGGGTGGTGATGACTAGTTGCCTTCCCTCTAGTCTTACACTGCTAAATTAGGGACGGCTAGCACAGATAGCCCTCGAGTAGCTTTGTGCGAAATTCCAAAACATCCTAAAACATCCTCGGAAAGCATGATGACGTCAACTGATCATGGTCTGTATCTTTCATAAGGGTTTCTATGAGGGACGCGCTGAATACATCACAATATCAAAATAGCAACTGCGCGAGAATTTTGAAGTATATGGTTTAAGTAGGTTGTTACAATGGAGAGTGAAAACACTGTATGCATACCAAACCAGTTACATTTGTTTCTAGCTGTGCTCTTGAAACAGCTATACGCTGTTGGATTAACGATACCAAACCTGCATTTTACCAAACTCTCGTCGCGAAGCTCATAGAACGATGAATAAAATTAATCTTTACTTTAATTCATTAATTTTTGGTTTTCCACATCTTCACCACCATCAGTGTACATTGTTTGTCCACATCTTCACCACCGTCAGTGTACATTGTTTGTCCACATCTTCACCACCGTCAGTGTACATTGTTTGTCCACATCTTCACCACCGTCAGTGTACATTGTTTGTCCACATCTTCACCACCATCAGTGTACATTGGTTGTCCACATCTTCACCACCATCAGTGTACATTGTTTGTCCACATCTTCACCACCATCAGTGTACATTGTTTGTCCACATCTTCACCACCATCAGTGTACATTGGTTGTCAACATCTTCACCACCATCAGTGTACATTGTTTGTCCACATCTTCACCACCATCAGTGTACATTGGTTGTCCACATCTTCACCACCATCAGTGTACATTGGTTGTTCACATCTTCACCACCATCGGTACATTAGTTGTCAATCTGATATGGTTGGCTTATAACTTTCTTTGTTTGTTTTGAATTTTGCGCAAAGCTACACGAGGGCTATCTGCACTAGCCTTCTTTAATTTAGCAGTGTAAGACTAGAGGGAAGGCAGCTAGTCATCACCACCCACTGCCAACTCTTGGGCTACTCTTTTACCAACTTATATGTAGCAACTTTCATGTTTTCCTAAACATTGATCGCACATGCCACTAACATGCGTATTTTTTGATAAAATATAAGAATAAAAATACTCATATTTTGATGGGAATGTTCCATAAAAAACGTAACAATTCGAGATAATGGTCGTTTTGAGTATATTTGAATCACGTGATTGGATTTATGGTTTGTGGTTACTTTTGCGTTACATAGAAAATATGGAATCTTTTTTATTAGCAGAAACTCCGATCTACGAGCGGCTATTTGTGCTGATAATTAGTAATCTTAGTATTTATACTTTATTGTAAGAAACTGTATAAAAGTGAACAATTTGTTTAATATGTGTTGTTTTTTTTTTTTTCTGGGAAGTACTGCATGGGAAAGATGCTTTAATTACGTTCTGTAGTGAAACACAACTCATTGAGTAAAAGTTATTAAATATAGAGAGCTAAAATTTGTAATCAGTGTTACTGATATAAACTGTAATTTTTTATATATATTAAGTGCTATCCTTTATTCAAGAAAAAAAATTAATAATGCCAGTTTTTAGTGCTACATTTAAAAATTATATCAATAAAGATATAATCAAACCCTCACGTACAATCTTAGTGACAATCGTGTTCTTGTTGAGAGGAAGGTACTTCTATATAAACTCGTGTTCTGTGATAAAGAAATGGTTGTCGTACATATCGTAGTTATTTTTCTGTGTGGATTTTGAATACCTAAACTGTACATTTTTTATGGATTTTTTGTTTGTAAAGCTATTCAATAAGTGGTGCTATATTTCATAAGGCATAACTACCACTTCTGGCATTTGGTTCTTGTTGTATTTCAGCACAAAAGATGGCACTATCGTATTTATTATTTCGATCACACGCACACACATAGACGGCTACGCCATTTCTCAGTTATAGTAAAATATTTCGACAGTTTCGCGACCCAGGTCATAATGCACTCTATTCTATCTTGACAAGCTCATTTCCGATTCATCGGGGCGTATAATTTTATGTGTTATTTGTGCAAGAAATCAGCATCAGCGTTGTTGCATGTTACATAATTCTACATTTTAAAACGTTTTACAAAGTGTAGCTAAACTTATATCATAAGTATGATAGGATTTAAAATCGAAAAGTAAAAAATATATTGCTTTCTTTGTTAAAATTAGACAATGTGTGGAATGTTTATAAATTCTTTCTAAAGAGTATTAACAATTCTTTATGACAACAAAACCTAAAAAGTTTCACGACAAGGCAATATTTGTTCCTAGTTAGGCCTAATTTAATGAAAAAATGGTGGTTTGAACTATTTGATGTTAAGTGCATAGCTAAACAATGAGCCGTCACTGCGGATATTGAAATCCTACGTTTTAGCTTAATCACCAGTTTGTTTGTTTTTCTTTGAATTTCGTAGAAAACTGCACGAGGACTATTTACGCTAGCCGTTTCTCATTTAACAGTAAAAGACTAGAGGGAAGGCAGCTAGTCATCATCACTCACCGCTAACTCTTGGACTACTATCTTACCAACGAATAGTGGGATTGACCGCCACGTTATAACGCCGCCTTGGCTGAAATAGCGAGCATTTTTGGCGTGACGGGAATTCTAACCCGCGACCCTCAGATTGCCAGTTGAGCGCTCTAACCACCAGACCATGGCAGTTAAACATGGTTGAACTATTGTGGTTACTACAGAAAGGACGATGTACAGCTCGCATTAAATTATTGCGTGTTTGTTTTTCATTTGGTTAAAGACTAATTAAAGTTGAGACAGGACTGTTTCTTCTCCATTAAGATGATCATAATGTTTTCGTCGGATTACCTACCAATAGATATTTAGTAATACTCTGGGTCATCACCGTGCTGAGTTGTGTTCACATTACAGGAAATTAATTACTCTCATTTCTTCATTTCTATTTGATATTTTAACAGGTGCTCACTTGTAAGATGAAACTGTCGTGAATTCTCCTACAATTAAACTAACAAGTTCAATAATCTGTTGGTAAAAAGATTACGAATCAAAGCTTCAGTTAGATTTGAACAAATCATATTTTGAAAATTTTCAGGTAGACTTGGAAACACTTTATATGGTAAAACTCCTTAGATTAAAATTTCAGCTAGATTTTGGATCATTTATATGATGAAGTTCTTCAGACTAAAGCTTCAACTATGTGTTAACTCATTAATATAATGGAAATCTTCGGATTTCAAACCATTCATATGATGAAAACCTTTCGATTGAAACTTCAGCTACATTATAAATCATTTATATGATGAAAACCTTTGGGTTAAAGCTTTAAATAGATTTTAAATTATTCATATGATGAAAATCTTTGAATTGAAGTTTAATATATATTTTAAAATATCTCTGTAATGAAAATATTAAGATTACAAATTAACTACATTGTAAATTGTTCATATGATGAAAACTTTTGGATTGGAACTTAAGTTAAATGTTAAACTGCTTGCGAATGAATAACTCTTACTTGTATGTTAAACAAATTTAGTTACGTTGTGATATTTTTATGTTATAACTGATAGGCCCGGCATGGTGGCACTCGACTTGTAATCCAAGGGTCACGGGTTCGAATCCCCGTCGCACCAAACA
Organism: Tachypleus tridentatus; assembly: GCF_004210375.1. NCBI lineage: Eukaryota > Metazoa > Arthropoda > Merostomata > Xiphosura > Limulidae > Tachypleus > Tachypleus tridentatus. The sequence goes on from NC_134834.1 coordinate 146,294,927, forward strand.
TACTCGCCCTTTCAGCCGTGTAGGCGTTATAATGTGACGGTGAATCAAACTATTCGTTGGTAAAAGAGTAGCCCAAGAGTTTGCGGTGGGTGGTGATAACTAGCTGCCTTCCCTCTAGTCTTACACTGTTAAATTAGGGACGGCTGGAGCAGATAGCACTCGTGTAGCTTTGCGCGAAATTCAAAAGAAACCAAACAATTGTAGCTGATAAATGCACGTTAGAAATATTTAGTTCAAGGGAATTAGGCCATTGTATTTTATTTTTATTTAAGATTCTGTTGTTGCAGATGTACTTTTATGTGTTTTGATGAACAGGAAATCTTACATTTAATACAAAACGCAGGATAATGCTCTTTGCTAGTGACCTCATTTTAGGCTCAGTAAATTCTGTTCTGACGTCCATTATTCTTTGTATTTTATGTTAGGTTATTTTTAAGTGCTGAAACAATAGCTTTGTTTTATTTTTTATATACGTATATATTAGTTATCAATAAGTTATTGTTACTTTTAGTGTTTCGTAGTGTAAAACAAATAAAATATTGCTTGAGATAAAGCGTATAATTGACAATTTTACCAGCTGAAAACAAAACAAAACCGTCAACCACCAGCGTTGTTGTTTCATTTGATGACAAATACTAGCATCAATATCATTATACTTTCATATTGTACACCGAATATCTATTGTTTTAACTTGTAGCAAACACTGATCTTTGATTAAAGGTTGACTAAAGTAAACGACAGTAGTGGGTTAGTTTTGTATTTGTGTTTTGTTGCAAGACTGCTAAGGCTATCTATCTATCTACCGTCACTTCTAATTTTAAACTACTGACCAGATGGAAGGTAGCCAACGCTGACACACCAACAGCTAAAAGTTCGTGGAATGTTTTGTAAGAACACGTGGATTTGAAGCTGACATGGCAGCTCTGACATCTATAGCTCTACTGAAAAGTCAACTCGTCCTCTTCGTGAATAAGTATCGTATATTTTTATACCCGCTTATTTCATTCGAAATGATTTTTTTTCGACTAATTCATTTTTTGCAAAAGTTTGCGGATAGAAATTGGGATTACGAGTATCATTTATATAAACGTATTTTTCTCCATCTTTCAGCCTTGAGGTCATTATAATGTTACTGTCAATCCCACTATTCGTTAGTAAAAGCGTAGCCCAAGAGTTGGCGGTGGATGGTGGTGACTAGCTGCCTTTCCTTACTCTTACACTGCTAAATTAGGGACGGCTAGCGCAGATAGCCCTCGAGTAGCTTTACGCGAAATTAAAAAACAAACAAACAACGTTTTACTTCCCAGTGGTACAACGGTATGTCTGTGGACTTACAATACAAAAACCGGCTTTCGATACCCATGGTAGGCAGAACACAGATAGCCCATTGTGTAACTTTGTGTTTGATTCAAAACAACAACAACAACAACAATTAATGTTTTATTGAGATTCCTTCGCACACCAAGTTTCAATTCACATAAAATAAGTGTTTAGAAATAATGGTAAAATATAAAGAAATTGTTGATGAGTCTTTAATTAATAATTCTATAAGACTCAATGGCTATTAAATGAAATTCAAAATAATTGATTATAGTATATCATATATACACATTTTATGATTGCTGCTATAATTCTGTTGGTCTCGTATACAATTAAACTATTAAAACATTTTTAATATAAGCAGCTATTTGCATAAACATTTTGTTGTTTAAATTATAAATGTAACACTCGACTACTATTTGAAGTAAGTACCAACTTAGGTTTCGTATTCGAAAGAAACAATTCCCGATTCGAAGATATCACCTTAAGTTTCATCACAGTTGTTAGGCTTAGTTCAAAAGTCGGCTGCTGAACTTTTCGGGACGTACAATAAACACCCTATATCACGTTTAACAAATGTTGTCACACATTAAAGAAATATGTTTACTTCTTCGTCTCCAACACAATTATTTTCATTTGTTTGTTTTATAGCCTCTATCTAATACATGGTGTTCACTAATATTGATTTAAAAGTTTCTTATCAATGATGCTAACACTAAAATAGTAGCATCTCTCGAAACTACATAGGTATATCTTCATTAATGTGTGTGTAGCATTTTTCTCGAAGGTTTTTAGTTCTACCTTTGTGTCCTCCTTCGTCTTGTTTTGGGTTTCAAAAAATTACCATTCTTTGAATTGGTTAAGCCTTATTACTCGACGTCCGTAATTTGCGGTCCTCCGATCGGTGTAAAAATGTTTTCGTTATCAATGTTCTTAAAATAACCATTGTCGTTTTCAACTATCGGCAGTGAAGGGTACGTAAAGGTTTGGAAAGATTTTTCACCTATACTTTTTTCACTTGATGTCTGGAGTTCGTTATTACCATTAGCTGTTGTAACTGTATAATCCCCAGTGTCACCAACGATATTACCATCTTCACTATTCACTTTTGTTACGTAATAATTACCTAATATAGCTACGTCATCAGTCACTTCCGTTGTGGACGTTTCACTGTTTGTGGTATTACGAACTTTTTTATTCAGATCTAACGAATCTCTATCGTTATTTAAAACTGGTACAGAAGTGTTGTTTTTTTGGTTTTTCAACAAGTCAGAGGAATTGTTGAGCACACTTTTAAGTAAAGATGCAGTTTCTGTCTCAAGTATTTCTGGACTTTGTGTAAGAGGTGCGCCATGTCCAAGTATCGATTCAGGATGAAGTCGTTCTTTAGAAGGTTCTTGTGGATCGAACACAAAATAGTGAAGTTTCTGTTTGGTTGAAGTTTGGCTTTCTGTACTTTTATTTTTGTCGTTCATAAAATAATCCGCTGTTACAAAACCTGAAGGAGACCTGATGTTGTTGCTGTCAACAACATTGTTATCACCTTTCACTTCATTCTCTTTTCTTAATAAGATATTGGATCTAGTGTTTTCTTTTGCTGGGATTAAAATGTCTGATGCACTTGAAGTAAAGACAGAACTCTGGCTTGATAGATCAGAAATTATTTCTTGAAAACTACCATCCTCTTGTTGTGTGTCGCTTATGTTAGTAATACCCTCTTTATCTTCCTGTCCCGATGTTCTAGCTGAAGTGTAATTCCTAGAAGGCATATTTTTCTCATCTATTGATTGGTTCGCGTTATTTTGTTTGTTTGGTCCTCCCTTTTGGGCACTTGTTTCTTTTACGTATTTTATAATTTCGCTTTCTGGAACCACATGAAAAGCATTCGAGTTGCTTGATCCTGCAGAATTATCTTTATACCCATGTGATTTTAAGTTATTCTTAGGTATTATATTTTCTCCCGAAACATGAGTGGTATTGATTTTAATACGTCTTTGGATTTTATTGGTATCTGGCACGACTGTTTTACCTTCACGTCCAAGAAAAGCTTTACGATCATTTTGTTCCTGCGTTTCTTTAGTTAATAAATCTTCCCCAACATCAGAGTCCTTATGATTTGAAAAATTACTCGACAAACCAGATTCGGTTTCTGATTCTGTTTTGGCTTGATCCTTGGCGATTATTCTGGATACAGGAGATAACTGTCTTTCCAAAACTGGTGGATTCTGTTTTCCAAAAGAATTTGATATACTGCTAGAATATCCTTTAGTAGTTTCCACTTCAGAAAGATTCTGTCGTTCTAGCACATCAATGCGCCCTCTGACGAATTCAGCAGGGTAATCGTTTCTTGTAATTTTTTCGTGGTTTTCAGGTTTTGAACTTATATTTTTATCACGTTCTTCAAGGTTTTGTGTTTTTACATCAGAACGTCCTTCTCTGTTAGTCGAGTGTCTGTAACTTTCGGATTTCTGCAGATCACTACGATCTATAGAGGGTTTTACAAAAATATGTTTATTACTTTTTACACTGTCAAAGATATGGTGTATTGGCTGAGGAATGTTTCTATTTGTATCGCTGCTTTCGTCATTTTCATTCTGATGAAAAGAATTTGTCCTACTATGTGGTGCGGTCTGGCCTAGTAGAGAAACAGAAGATGAACCAAAATTTTCTCTGTACTGGTGTAGAAAAGCGGGATTTGATCTTCCATGTCCTTCACTGTGGATCTTGACAACAGGTTTTAATTTAGTACCTGCTCCATTTTCTATTTGACGAATAGTGCTTGAACTGCTATGTTGATTATTTTGACCAAGAAGAAAACTCTTTGATCCACTATCTTCTGAATTGTAAAGATTAGAAATGTTTGAACCACCATAATGTTCATTATCTGATTTTTCTGGATCATTGTTTGAAATGCTGATATATCCAGTTTTTTGTCCATGAGGATTGACGTCTGAAACACCACCGTATAAAGGTTTTAGGTAACCATTACGATTTTGATCATTGTTCTCTTTGTTTTGATCTTGTTGATTTCGGTTTATGTTTCTGTATAAGCTGCTCTGTTGTTGAGGAAGAGAGTTGAAGGCACCATTTTGTTTCTTGTGACTTTGATAAGCATTATTTGATGTACGACCTCTGGCATTTTGCTTTTGTGACATGTGTTTTGGTCCATCATATCCTTTATTATGACCTTGAAAAACAGGGCCTGAACCATTACTTCGTATGTCTTGGACACGAGAAACAGTATTTGTAACACTTGCTTCTCCATTTTGGTCCTGTAAAAAAGGATTTGGTCCACCATTTAGACCTTGTGAAACAGGATTCGAACCCTCAAATTGTAACTCATAGCTTTGAGAGTCAGAGTTTGAAGTATTAAATTTTCTATAAGATTTTTGAATAACATCATTTCCATTTCTATGATTTGGGGGATTGTCCGGAACGTTTTCTACATTATATTCTTTCTTTGAGCTGTCTTGAGCTTCGTTTTCTTTATGGTATTCATGGTTATGTCTCTGATAAACTGCAGTTATGCTATCGACTTTTTTGTCGTTATTTTGCAAAACTGTATTTTTCCCTTTATAGTTTTCACTTGTTCCTTCATGAACTGGATTTGAATCACTATATCCAATTTTAAGATCAACTGGCACTAGATGTATTCCATTATATCCCCCATTAGGCCCTTCAGGAACTGGTTGTGCACCATTATATCTACCATTAAGTTCTTGAGAAAATTGGTTTTCAACATTATATCCCCCGATGGGTCCTTCAGGAACTGGTTGTGCGCCATTATATGCATCATTTGGTTCTTGAGAGACTAGATGAGCATTATTATATTGTCCATTAGGCCTTTGAGGAACTGGTTGTACACCATTATAACCACCATTAGGTCCTTGGGGAAATGGATGCACATCATTGGATCTCCCATGATTTCCTTGATAAACTTCTTGTGCACCATTGTATCCTCCAGTTGGCTTTTGAGGAAATAGCTGGGCATCATTGTATCCCCCATTGTTGTACGTAGGGATTAATTGTACTGCACCGTTATGACCTTGTGGCTTAACATGACTTACACCTGGTGTTTCATGGTAGTTGTGGTTTCTACCCCTTTCAGGACTATAAGTGTGAATTTTCTTATATGTGAGAGGAGCACCTTGCATTCTATAAGAAGGAGCTTGATGTTTTTTGTAAATTCCTATAGTCCCCCCCAAACCTTTATGATATCCATGGCCTTTTCTCGGTCCACCAGTTGAAAATGTGATCGTGATGCCTTTTGACAATCCAAATCCAGATGTAAATCCAATGCCTTTACTTCCTCCATCAATATCATCAAATTCATTTAGTGGGTCAATTCCTAGTCCATATGTATAGTCTTCTAAACCTAATCCTTCTGAATCAGGAAATGGATCGTAGTAGTCTCCAGCGCTGCCTCCAATGGGAATTATGGAAGGACCAGTAATAGTCAAATAACCTCCTCCAGGAGGGTTGTGGTAACTTCCAGCTGGTTTCGAGTGTACCTCTTTAGTTATTACAAAGGCCTTAGATGGTCTGTGACTATGAGGCCCATAGTGTGTTGGGCCTGCTAGAACAATCTTATGCCCAAACTTTCCTCCAGAGTTATGATAGGTGTTATACCCACTAGTACCTGCTCCCTGGTGTATGGTTAACCTGGGTCCTTGATAGTTTGGTATTCTAGATTCTTGTGGATAATTTGAGTTTTCGTAGTTAATATTATTATGATTGCCATACTGTGGTTGTTTACTCAATCTTCCAGGGTGATTTAGATTATTATAATTCACTCCGTGCGAAAAACTTGTTTGTCTGTTACCGTTTTTAATTTTAACCTGGTAATTTTCCCTAACTTTCTTTTGGTTGGTATAATGTTCTGGCTGATGTGCAAAACCTTTTTGATTTGCATCAATAAGTTTGTATGAACGCGGTGCATCAGGATTGTTAATTCGATGACTTGTTGAACTGGCAGGTCTTCGAATATTAGGCTGTTGGCTAGGTTTATGTGATCTAAACAAATTATGGTTTTGCACATTCTTAACATTTTGATTCAGGTTCGTATAATGTGCTTTTTCACCATGGTCACTAAATCGGCCATTACCAATGAAAATGAGCCTTGGTGGAGACTTTTGTATACCTTGATATTCAGGGTCATTTTGTAACTTCTCCGTATTTGCTTGGTTATTATCTGTAACATAAGAAACATAACTTCCCTGAGCTCCTGTGTATTTCAACTTACTTGGGCTTCCAGGTTCTTTAATTAGTGTCAGTGGCTGTTTATATCCATTGGGATTTCTGTTCAAAGTTTCTTCATTGGTACCTTGATTGCCATTGTAAAAATCTGGATGCTTTTTTTGTTCAACGAAAAGTGGATTTATCGGGTTGGTGACTTTGCTTAATGTATGTTTAATTTGAAGGTTATTTGGTAATCGTTCATCGTTATTACCATAGAAGACTGGCTGATTTACTGAAAACTTTTCATCTTCATCAGGACCTTGAAAACCCTCATAATCATTGAGTGGATCATAGTCATTCTCAAATCTACCAGAATTCTCTAATAGACCATCTTGACTATTTATCGTTGAATATGGTGTATCACCAAGCCCTGTATGGTCTTTCGAGGCTGATTTCAACACTCTCAAAGCTTCAATTGGAATTCCTATAACCACCATGGATTTGTCTTGTCTGTAAGGTTCGTTCTGTTTTTTATGGAGTTTGTACAAATTACCATTGTCAAATCCTCGATTATTCCTGGTTTCACTTTTCTTAAAATCGATGTCTAAGTATCTGTCACTGACGCTGATGCCATCTTGAAAGTGGTTTAACTGAGCGCCACCATCATTTCTTCTGGTGTTATTATTTGAAGGCAACTGTATCATTGACCCGTTATTCTGCTGAGGTGCAGACTTAAACGTCTGAACATTGACTCTTTGTTGTCTTTCTACCAGTTCACTTCCTGCTTCTTCGTCTTTTAAAGTCCCTTTAAAAGATAAATTACCACTTTCGTGGTTGTTAGTGGTATTCTGAGCTAAATCAGTGAAGTACGTTTCATTCAGATGAACTTGTCCAAACACCACTATAAATATTATAATTTGGACTCCCTGAAAAGAAAGAAGTAAAGTCAATTAATGACATCAACCAGTAATACAGTATGATTGTAGACAATAGATACTGTCTGCTTTTAAATATATTATTTTATATTGACGCGTGAGAGAAGTCAACCATATTCCTCTAGAAAACCATAATTATTCAAATTATGCGTCTTAACATTTTTAAAGCACTACATTAAAACATCAGGCCCGGCATGACCGAGCGCGTTAAGGCATGCGACTCGTAATCTGAGGGTCGCGCGTGCGCGTCGCGTCAAACATGCTCGCCCTCCCAACCGTGGGGGCGTTATAATGTGACGGTCAATCCCACTATTCGTTGGTAAAAGAGTAGCCCAAGAGTTGGCGGTGGGTGGTGATGACTAGCTGCCTTCCATCTAGTCTTACACTACTAAATTAGGGACGGCTCGGTGCAGTGGGCTAACAACCTACTCACTTAAACACATATTACTGAAACCGCAAGTGATTGCGGCCCTATGTTCCTTCATGGAATTGAGTGACAGATGATTTATTAAAACATCAGTTTAACTTTTGTTAGAATATATTTATAAATTACTGTTTGTTTGGCTTTTTTTTTAATAATGGGACAAAGCTTTGTGATTAACTACAAACACACACACACACACATTTTCACAATATAAATAAATATATAAATTATTTCATACAAGTAAATGGAATTTTGTGTTCTTTATTGTTGAGCACATAGCTTCAAGAAGGGCATATCTGTACTGTAGTCCACCAGATTTGTATCATTATAAGCTCTCAGACTCATCGCTAGGTCAGCAGGGTCATATGTAAATCGGTTGTTTGTTTGTTTGTTTGTTTAAGGTTTAAAGCTACACAATGGACTACCTCTTCTCTACCCATCATGGGTATCGAAACCAGGTTTCTAAAGATGTAAGTCCCCAGATATGACGCTATGCCACTGGTGGGGGAAAGGTAAATAATTTGTAACGCAAGTAACCTTTAAAAATGAAGAACAGATAACTATAATATGGATAATCTAGCCATCCATAATATGTTTGGATATAATTTACACGCTTTTATTTATTTAGGGTACAAATAGGCGCTACAAGCATGCATTATAATTTTATGTTTCTTGGTGGCTCAGTAGCAAGTCTGTTGACTCACAATGCTCAAAATCAGGTTTAAATAAAGGCAGTAGGCATAACACAGATAGCACAACAAACAAAATTATTGTGTATTTTATATTATTTATTCCAAACCTTATAATATTGTATCAAATTGAAGATAATGATACATTTAATTTGTTACAGACTCCATTTCAAGGCTAAATGGCATTCAAATAAGAAATGATGAAACTAAACTTTAACGTTTTGGTATGTATGAGTTCAACACATGGTGACATTAAGACTACATATTTCATGGTTATTTAAAAATCACACTAACCTTAATTTTTAGGTTATAACTAACAATGCTTGATGACAGTAAAACTAAATATCTCATGGTTAATGAAATGTCAAAATTAAATACCCCTAATAATTTCATCGGATATAATTTTAGCATTGAATGACATTGGAACTGGAATTGGCCTCACATATTGACGCCCGGCATGGCCAGGTGAGTTAAGGCGTTCGACTCTTAATCTAACGGTCAATAGTTCGAATCCCCGTCGCACTAAACATGCTCGCCCTTTCAGCCGTGGGGGCGTTATAATGTGACGGTCAATCCCATTGTTTCTTGGTAAAAGAGTAGCTCAAGAGTCGGCGGTGGGTAGTGATAACTAGCTGCCTTCCCTTTAGTCTTACACTGCTAAATTAGAGACGGCTAGCGCAGATAGCCCTCGTGTAGCTTTGCGCGAAATTCAAAAAACAAAACAAACAATTCACATGTTGAATGGCAGATAGCAAAAGGTTATCAAAATTAGTGTACATATAAAGTACCAGGCTAGTACTGTAGGTTATCATGCCTGTATTATACGTACTTATAAATTATCATGCTTGTATTATATGATATCAGGCTAATATTATAATAAATACAACTGGAAATAGCTCTGTTAGAATCTCTGGCTTTCGATGTTTTATTTTTAATTTTTTTAGTGATTATTTTTACCTTGTACGCACAACTCACTACCCACCCGCTAGTACAACGGTAAGTGTAGGGTTTTACAACGCTAAAATCAACGGTTCGATTCTCTTTGGTGAGCTCAACTGATAGCTCGACATGGCTTTGCTACAAGAAAACGGCCCAGCATAGCCAAGCGTGTTAAGACGTGCGACTCGTAATCTGAGGGTCGCGGGTTCGCATCTCCGTCGCGCCAAACATGCTCCCCCTTTCAGCCATGGGGCGTTATAATGTAACGGTCAATCCCACTATTTGTTGGTAAAAGAGTACCCCAAGAGTTGGCGGTGGGTGGTGATGACTAGCTGCCTTTTCTCTAGTCTTACACTGCAAAATTAGGGACGGCTAGCACAGATAGCCCTCGAGTAGCTTTGTGCGAAATTCACAAACAAAAATTATAAGAAAACACATACACAAATCATTGACGTACTAAAATAAATAAATATAAATTATAGATAAATTCCACAGAAAATTATGAAAACAACTATCTTCTTTAATCTTTAAAACAAATATTTATGGTAAATTTACCTGTATTGTCAGGACAAAACATTTTGCTTAAATCTTACCTTCATGTTCTCGAATGTTCTTTTTCAAACAGATGAGCACCAGTGATCCAAGGAGAGCATTGATTTTAGTTATGAAGCTTCGAATGATGTTGGAAACACACTGACTTTTGATTTAAACTCAGAGGATGTTTAAATGTACTGATTTTTTAGTTCAACTCAAAGAGCGTTCAGATGTACTGACGTTTGATTTAAATTCAGAGAACGTTCAAACGTACAGATTTTTCAGTTACACTCAGAGAACTTTCAAACGTACGGGCTTTGAGCATTTACAGCCTTCACCGTAATGCAGTTGGGGACTTTAACGTTCTGAGGTTTTGTACGTATGGTAAATTTTAGTTAAACCAACATTTCAAGTTTAACCTACATCCGGACTCGAAATCAGAAGCCAGCGACGGAATACACAACAACTACTTGAAAAATATTAATTCATTAAAGGAAAAAAAAAGAAAACGCAAAAGAAATCGTCATCGGTTTAAACACAAAAATAACAGTTTCTAATACAGTCCTTTAGGAACCTGTTTTTCTGCACGTGTTTCTTTGTGCGGTACTACCTTATTTTAAACGAAAAAGTATCCTATTTTTTGCGAATGTATTTTACTGTAAAGGCTTGCTTGATTTGCGTGCGTTGCACGCTCTGTCATTGAACCGGCCATCTGTGATCACGTGATCTATCTATTTCTTAACAAGTACACAAGAACTGCGTTATTTTACAAACTAGAATTAGACCAGTATTATATATATATATACATCACCTGAGATGTAGGCCTTTTGGTCACTAGAACACGTGTGCTCTAGATTGATAGTACTGTCCATATTTGTATGGGTTTTTATTATACAGGAAATACTGGAATAATCGGTACAATGCTTCTATTGTTGTTATAGTTCATGATTTTACGTTAAAGCACATATGGATACTGTGAACATGATAAGACATGAAATGTTGATCTTCCTATAGTTTACTGCAGTATCTAGGTTATTAAACTTTGCAATGTTCAAACCACAAACCTAATCGGGTGTTTACCGCAGAGTGAATGGCCCAGCATGGTCAGGTGGTTAGGACGATTTACTCCCAATGTAGGAGTCGCACGTTCGAATCTCCGTCCCACCAAACAGGGTCGCCCTTTCACCCTTGAGGGCATCATTATCTTATGATCAATCGCATTATTTCTTGGTAAAAGCAAAGCTTAAAAGTTGGCTGTGGGCGGTGATGACTAGCTACCTTCCCTCTAGTCTTATACTGCTAAATTAGGGACGATTAACGCAGATAATCCTCGTGTGTGAAACTCAAAACAAACCAAACCAAATTGAATGAAAATTGAGCTTTAATTTGCAAACACAAACATGAGTTTAAACTGCGCCAGTAGTCTTTTCGCGGGATCAATCCTGGCACCTGTTTGCACACACAAGAGATATTGTCATCGAAAGGAGTTTTTTGCACCCGTCTTCTTTTTCTACGAGACCCTGTGAATCGCCAAAAATTTAGTGTGGCAACATAATTGCTCAACAAGAAACAACTGTGTGACTTGCAGTGGTGGTGGTGGTGATGGAGGGGGTGGGGATTGAGATGCTGCCATTAAAAAGTGCTTGTGCTAGATAAAACAAACTTCTATAGTTAGACAATTCAATGTGTTCCACGTATACACATTAATAGCGGTAAAAATATCATACATTACGTGTAAAATACGTTTTTTTATTAACTTATAAACAGCGGTTTTAACATCTTGATCACATCAAAATATAGAGACCGTAATAAAGCGCCAGTGTGGCCAAATGACTGGGTGTCGGGTATTGAATTGAAGGTTTTAGAAATGATACTGCGGAATACGTTCCATGGTCACGTTATAGTAGTTGCAGCTAATTCATTTATTCGGTTTAATAACCGGACAAAGCTCTTGTAGCGACGGTGGATGATCCTGAATAGGTGTCTGCCCTTTGGTCAGTAGTTTAATGTCAGAGACGGATATATAAGGACCCTAAGAGCAGAACAATTCATGAATAATTCTTTTCTCAATTCATACTTTTGTAGCCTCATTATAACATTGCATCATATTATTTAAACTGCTTTTTTGCATTTGTTACCAAAAACTGATCATGAGTTTCGTGACAGAGATGATTCTTGAGAGTCACATTTTTCAGGTAGTAGTCAGTCCATCTTTGTAGGTCCGAGCATTTCTCCTTAGAGGACATACTGGAATAAACGGACTCTGTATGATGTTCTAAGTCAAAAATGGTCATCGGGTCCGAGAGGTTACAGACCTTCCATTCTTTAAGCCGTTTTTTCTGCTCCGTTGTTTGTTCTTCTTATTAGGATTTAATTCTCTGCACCTTTTTGGACACTCCCTAGCTAAAGGAAATTGTGCTTCTTTCATCTGTTTCCTAAATTGTTATTCCTTTTGTCTATCCCTTTTACGATTTACCTTTGCAGTCACTTATACCTCACCATGACCTTATTCACATCAGGTTTATTGGTAAATATACAGTACCTTGTGACCTTCCATTTGCAAGTGAGTTTTGGAGAGCCAAACTTTTAGATATATCAACTACGTCCGACCAACAAGAAAATCGACTCGTACATCAAGTAAGGAGATAGCGTTATATAGATCTAAGTTTGGCAGTGTGGGTTTTAATACAGATTATAACGACGAAACAACAGAATGTTTTGTGGTGGAATTTTTCTCACATTGGTTCTAACAAAATTACCATATTTTTCTACTTAGCATAACATAAGGTCTATTCCAATATAATCTCCACATGGTTGGTCCACTACGGGAATTAACTAATCTGGACTGAACTGGCAACACCACGGTATTTGAGTTACAGATTCGGTGTTATTAACACTAGCTTCTTGTTTATGAATGTAATTCTAGTTACACAGGGAATATTTGTTGAAAATATGTGTTGTGAAAGTCGTTTTCTCTTTCAAAGGTGGATGATGATTGGATAACATAAAGTGAACTGGTTGTGTTGAATATTTTCAAGGTTTTACAAAACCAGATTCTAGCGTTGTTAGTCCGCAGACTTACCGCTATGTCATTGTGGGTTGTTGATGGGTAGTTTATTGTACTTTCAGCTTTTGTACTGCACGTGCACTGAACATCTAGAAATGTGGATTTTGACCCCAAATATTATTAAAGATCCAGTACCCGGTCACCTAACAAGTGGGTACAAATAGAAAACAAACAATTGTTTGCATACAATTTCGAGAATGCTTCCAAACGTAGATGTCGTAGAGGTCATTAATAACTCCCTAATTAGATGAACATCTGTACAAATATATTTTGTGCTCAAGTTATAGAACGTTGTTTGTCCGTCTAATCTTATGTACTAAGTTTGTCATTTTGTTTGATTACAGTTTATTTTATTTTGTTTACCACGTTTCTGTGGCCTTGTCACATTAAGATAGGAAGCTTATTAGCGAAAAATTCAAGTTCAGCGTTCGGTAGTTAGTCATGATGTACAAACGTACCGTTCCTAACTTTAAGGTGATTCATTACAGAGAGGCACCGCGCTCGACTCCAGGTGCTCAACTCCTAATCTGAGGGTCGCGGTTTCGAATCCCCGTCCCACCAAACATGCTCGCCCTTTCAGCCGTAGGAGCGTTATAATGTATGGTCAATCCCACTACTTGTTGGTAAAAGAGTAGCCCAAGACATGGCGGTGGGTGGTGATTACTAGCTGCCTTCCCTCCAGTCTTACACTGCTAAATGAGGGACGGCTAGCGCAGATAGCCGTCGTGTAGCTTTACGCGAAATTAAAAAATAAACAAACACTACAGAGAAGGTAGCTAGTCAATATCACTTACTTTCAGCGTTTAGGCTTCTCTAGTCTAACCGAATAGTTGGATTTTAACATTACTATTATAACGCATCTACGACCCAAAATTCTTAAGAGCGATGTTTTTCGGTGCTAGAGAGACTCGAACAAGGATCTTGAGTTTCGCACTCCAACAGGGTAACTACCGGGTGGCTCTCGGCCCTTTTTAGTTTTATCATATATATCAACTATTACTTCATTGTCACAAACCCTGAGGACAAACCTATTTTGACGACCGTTTTCACCGTTCTAATTAATTAATATTAAATGGTTGACTACAAAAACCACATAAATTGTTCTGTGATAGAAACACTTTTGACATGGTTTCAGATTTGAATAATTTGGAATTAATATTCTGTTACCGTGAAAACTTTTACAAAAATCAAAAAATGTTAAGCAGTTTTTGTTTGTCCTTTGTACAATTAAATTTGCGCATCTTGCATTTCCGTGTTCATTGCACTTGTTCTCTCTAGAGACTGTTTATTACGCGTTATTTACTCTATCAAATTACTTTATAGGATCATACAGGGCGGCACAAAATCAATACGACTCTAAAACGTGTATATAAAAAATTATTTTCTCACAGCAGCCTCTATTTAGGATCGAGGATTCATGGTTCGAGTTCTATTGCTGCGAAACCGCGCTCTGCACTTTAGAGCCGTTGTTGCGTTATAAGAGTGACAGTTAAATTCCACCCTTCAGTAAGACAGCCACAGAGTCGGATGCTGCTGGTTAGTTAATATTTCAAAATTGAGTAACTGAGTAGGCTCATCACAAGTAGCTCTTTCGTAGGTTTGTGTGAGTTTACAAAATTTCTGTTAGAAATGTTGCTGTCACCGTCCTAACACTGATTGAAATGCCCTACATGTGGAAATTTTCATATTCAAATCAGATGTTTTGGCTTAAATGCAACATTCACGTGCCAAATACATTAAAATTTTATTAAAACAATTGTTGTTTTAGGCAAGTGAGATTAAGAGAGAATAAAAGCGAAGATTGTTTTTTATAAAAAATATTTGTTTATTAAAACTCACCAGCTACATATAAATATAGTACTGTGCAAAAGTCAAAAATTAGATTTCAGGCTTCTTTCAAAAACAATGGAAGGTATATCACAGGTGAAACAATAACATTTTATCAACCATTATATTTAACACAACAGAAACTCAGTGGAAGTGCTTGAGTTCAGCAAACAATTAAGATATTGTGTATCCCCTATTGTTTTAATAACTACAGACAGTCTTCCAGGCATTGCTGCAATATATTTACTCAAACTGTCCATACTATACTACCATAAAGTTTTCAACCTGTCAAATCCCAGATATGCTCAATTGGGTTGAGATCAGGGTTCTGTGAGAGCAAAATTTGAATAGCTTCAGTAGCTTCTTTCTTAACTAAGGAATTTCTGTATGGCTTGGATGAGTGTTTGGGGGCATTATCTTCTTGGTAGTAGAATCCTTTACCAATAATACATAAACCACTTGACATGCCATGATGGATCAGTATCTGATGGTACTTGTGTTGGTCCATTATTGCATCTATTTTCAGATATCACCTTTTGCCTCAGCAGAAGTCCCCCCCCCCCAAACTATCATAAGGCCTCTCCATGCTTCATGGTAGGTGCTATAGAATAAGGTATCTTTCACCTTTCTTCCACCAGACATACAACCTATGCTTTGAACCAAATATTTCAAACTTGGACTCATCTGTCCGTAACACCCTTTTTTTTTTACTTTATACCAAATTTCAGTCTCTTGACATTATTTGGAGATTAATGTAAAGTGTTTAACTGCTAAACGAACAAATTGTTACCGAATTTTAAACTAATAGGACCAGTACGTGTCGTGTATTATACTATACATAACTTGGAACACAAGACTGGAATAAAATATATCATAGTTTATCTGCGTCTTTTATTTATGAAGTTACAATAATGTTGAGATTGGAATGTCATGGTTATCTGCGTCTTCTATTTATGAAATTAGAGTAATGCAGATTTTTTCATGAAAACAATTCTTCTATTTAATTTTTATTGCTGTTAAACACATATTTACACAATGAGCTATTGGTGCTCTGCCCATCATGGGTATCGAAAACAGAGTATTAGCGTCGAAAGTCTGTATACTTGGAGGTGAACCACTGGAGCCAAAATAATGCTACTCCTAAATGAACAATAAAGATGATTGTAATAAAATATGGTGTTTGGAAGTGAACAGTATCTTACGAATGACACATTGAAGTGGACAGTATCTTACGAATGACACATTAAAGTGAACAGTATCTATCGAATGACACATTAAAGTGAACAGTATCTGACGAATGACACATTAAAGTGAACAGTATCTTACGAATGACACATTAAAGTTATTTATAGTGATTTATTATCTATTTCATTTATCACAGACTTTTGCAATGTATTTTTGTAATTCATTTTCAGCACAACTATATCCATGAAAACAGAGGGCGACTTATTTTACAAACCGGGTGGTTCTTCATGGAAGGTGAGAGTTAGACTGAATAAGTGAAATATTTCTGGTCATTTCAGGCTAAATCGTCTCCTATAGAGTAAATCTGGCAGTAAGATACTCAAAATACTTTGAACTAACAATAATTTGTGTAATAAAAGTTGCATAATTAGTGACAAGAGACAATGCTGACATTTTTATACGTTCTGGTGTAAAACTGACAAGAGACAATGTTGATATTTTTATGTGTTCTGATGTAAAACTGACAAGAGACAATGCTGTTATTTTTACATGTTCTAGTGTAAAACTGACAAATGTTATTTGTGAATATACCATCTCATTACGATGGTTGACTAATGGTTAAATTGAAAGATAGAGAGACAGACTAAATTATATGACATTGTAAATAAGCAATTTTGCAAAAATGCAAACCATACCATGGGACGTGAACCATAAACTCTAATCCAAACTACAGATATAATTTATCATATTTTGGGGATGTTGTTTCCTCGTCGTTTAAAAGTTAAA
This sequence comes from Tachypleus tridentatus, assembly GCF_004210375.1. Classification (NCBI taxonomy): domain Eukaryota; kingdom Metazoa; phylum Arthropoda; class Merostomata; order Xiphosura; family Limulidae; genus Tachypleus; species Tachypleus tridentatus. The sequence goes on from NC_134834.1 coordinate 146,311,811, forward strand.
CCGGCTGGTTAACGGTAAATTTACAGATTTACAACCATAAAATCCGGGATTTGATTCCCTACAGTAAACAGATCGCAGTTAGCCCATTGATAGCTTTGGGCTAAAAGAAATCTAGTGTTTGCTTCTTTGTTGTTAGGCTCAAAGCTACACAAAAGACTATCTGTGTTGTGCCCAACACGGATATCGAAACCCAGTTTTGAGCATTATCAAACCTACTACAACTCATGCGATATATTTGTTTTACCTGAAGGCTTCCAGTTCGAATTTCGGCTATACCAGTAAAGTGAACACACATCACGTGTATAAATAAGTTTGAAATCACATAAGAGTTTTCCAAGTAACACAGAGTGAAAATCATTACTTCATTTCATTGTTTCAGAAACTATTGTTGTCACTTGCTTTTGGTATTAAGATTCAGATATAGGTTATTCTCTAAAGATGCGTTATAGCTATATAATAAGTTTTTAGAAATGGAAGTTTCATTTTTCACTACAGAGCTTGACGCAGTTGTTTTAGTTAACTCACTCCAAGAAACTTTTATATCCAGTTTGGGAATAAGTATTTTTATTTTCTTAGTTTAGAGAATATTTATTCAAAACTATTTTCTTAGTTTCTGCCAATTTAGAAAACACTTCTGATTTTAAGATCTGATACGCAAAAGGTTTGATATAAACGACGTATTTTGAAACTTAAAAACTCGTGCATGTTTTTTTCTTTAAAAACGTATGAAGAATATTGACAGTCCCCTTTCATGTAATTAACTTATTGTTGTTGTTTGTAACGTGGAACAAAACTGAAATATTCATGCAACGTTTATGTTTATAAAGTAAACTTACAAACACCTACATCAGTTTTCCTATTAGTTTTCATGTATAAGTTTTATCATTAGCTGTGATAAGTAGGTTGACGATCTGGTTATGTCCGCTTCAAAGAGCTGAAATAGAAGTTGTGGCTTATTTTACACTTCAATATCTCGTTTGTAATCAGAACGTCTCAGAAGCTGTTGAATGGTCTCATATGGAAGATATACCACACGATAAGCAAATTTTGATCCTGTTTCACCGTTATGTTCGTTGTGTGATTGGTTGATTTGGTAAGGTATAACATCGCGAAGTTTCTCTGGTGTTGGTGAGACCTCCTGGACTACCTCTTCCTGTAAACTTGAAGTGTTTCTTCTAGTTGACACTGAGCTATCACGAAAATTAGGAGCTAATTCTTTAGTGATTTGCGCAGAGAAACTGCCACGCCCCCTTTTGCTGTTGGAATTTTCTTGTGGCCGGTGCTGGTTATTTCTAAACGCAGTAGATGGGAATCTTGGATTTTTAAAAGAACGAGAAAAGATATTTCCTTCTCTGAAAAACATGTCTTTCAAATGGTCATAGTGGTTAAACTGTGACTCAGGTCTGGCAGTGGAGGAAGATGGTGTTCGGATTTTCTGGCTAGAATCTTGAACGGATGGGGTTTCAAAAGCTTTAGATAATGGTTCATCGTCGTCAAAATATACTAAAGGCTTCCTGTTGCCATTTACTAAGGTTGGCTTTCTTTGTTGGTTTTGGTTGTGAGAATTGGATTTTATTCCGTAATCAGTCAACGGTGTCCAGTTGTGAATGGAAGGCGTGATAAATCTGTCAGTAGATTTGGGAGCTTTGTTGGAACTTTTCAGTTTAGAGTTATTGATAAAAACTTTTCGAAGAAAGATCGAAGTAGGCTTTCGTCCAAAAGCTGTTCGTCCTTCATTGAAATTGTCTTTTATATTTGGAACATCAAACTGAAAACGACCTGTTGACTTTCTGTCAAGTTTGGTCGGTGTTACCCTTCTGAAACCACTAAAAGAGGGCGTTTTTTGATTGTAGTAATTTTTTCTAATATAATAATCATTGAAATTAGGAGTATCGTATCCTTTAGAACTAAACCCATTGGAACGATCGGACGTATAAAAACCAGTATTAGTGGGTTCATGTGAAACGTAAAATCTGTCCGTGGGTGGTGGATTTTCCAATATAGGACGAAATTGAGGATTCCTATTGTTGTCCACATCGTGATAGTTGGCTAACGGCGGGGTGAAAAACACCTGTTGCTGTTGTCCTTCAACTCGAAGAAGGAATGCCAGGAAAGTAAGTACCAACAGCATGTCCTGAATAACACATGGTAACGAATTAATTATCAGAAACATTAACAAATAGCATCGTGTTTCTTGTCAGAATTAAATATAACTCTGTGATACAAAACAACAGTATTTAAATACTAAATGTCATTATTTTAAACCAATTCATTCACATGTTTACTGCGCGACATGTATTTCATTAGATTTATTTTAATAAGTCAAGGAGGTCACATCTTGCCCCATTTGTTTAGCACTCAAATATAATAGGGTTTAACCATGTTACATTCTCATGTGGCACAGCGGTAAGTCTATGGGGTTTGCAACGCTAAAGTCAGGGGTTTAATTCCCCTAGGAGGACTCAGCAGATAGTGCAATGTGGCTTTGCTATAAGAAAACACAAACACACACACACACTCACTCTCTCGTGTGGCCATTTAAATTGTTTTTTTTTATTTGATAAGCAATAAAGTGGTACAAATATTGTTCTACATTCAATAAATTATTTTTTTTTTAACTGGGCTGTAGTTTTATGAAAAGTGATATTCAAGTATTGTATTCTACTCATAATTGTTCCGTTGCTAAATTATTAATAAATTAAAAGTGTCTTGTAGCTGTTATTCATCTGAACATACTGTATCCTTAATCGCCAATTACGACATGATTAGTCAATGAAAGAAAAAACAGCTTTATAATAAATATGTAATAAAAACATCTTGATACACGTTGTAATATTTAATACAACATATTATTATTTTTTCATTCATTTAAACTTTGTTTTAGTGCAAAGTACACAATGGTCTATCTGCACTCTGCCCTCCGCGGGAATCAAGTTTCGAATTTTAGTATTGTAAGTATTTCTTTTTTGTTTTTTAAAGCATAGCTACATTAGGCAACCTACTGTGTCCAGGTCGAGGAATAGAACCACGTATTTTAGCATTTAAGTCTGTAAACTTAACGCAGATCCAATGTGTGTGACTCATATAAGTTGTTTCTAATTGATGGCACCTTGACTGCTGCTTTGTACAGTTAGATTCTGATCTATCGTATCATTCCCTCAGGAACTCGACTCTTACAGTGGGTTTTCATCTTCCTGCTAGATACAGTGGTTAAAGTGATGCAGTATGTACGGGTATGCAAACATGTTGGTAAGAGAAGAAATGGCGGCAAGATGTAAGTGGAAAAACAACAACGAAAAACAAGTAAACACATAATTTATATTGATACAAACACACATTTTATGCCTCATTGGTTTTGTATAAAAATGCGTTTGGCTTTCGCATCTGTTTACGTATAACTCGGGTTACACCAACATTCTGCAGCGCCCCCTTCCCGTTACGTGCATACCCTTCATTAAACAATGGCAATGGACAATAACATCAAGCTTACAAAAAATGCAGTGAAGCTATATACTGATGGTGAAAAGATCTGGAGCATTGATAACCATGTTTTGGCCTACACAGGATCCATATATCAACATTTGTAAGTCTGCGCCGGCGTCTGTAAAACCTGAAATGATTAATACAGTCAAGCAACTTGACTGTATTGTGGGGACTAATGCTGGACAGTAGAACAATGTTGTACAGTCGTACCGTGATAAACTGTATGATGTAGATTTTTCCATGCCACGGGTTTCTCATAGGGCAATCGGTTAGTCCCGCTATAAACGGAGGTTCGCCGGGAACGTCTTAACGAAAGACTCGACATCAACGGACACAAAGAAACAGAATTTGTTGTATATAAAATATCAGTATAATGTGCGTGTCAAACTGATAAAGAGACGCGTGAAGACACCATTCAAATGTTCTTAATATCTCAATGTGTGTCTCCCTTTAACTAACATTAAAAACAACAACTCCAAACTTCAAATAAAAGTGAAACCTCCAAAGTTAGCGTAAATGGAAATCCAAAAGCTAAAACTTATAAAACAAAACTACATCTGCTTTAAGCAAACACAACATTTATGGGTGAACCAAAATAGAGGCTCGGCATGGCCAGGTGGTTAAGGGTCGCGGGTTCGAATGCCCGTCACACCAAACATGCTCGCCCTTTTAGTCGTGGGGACGTTATAATGTTTCCGTCAATCCCACTATTCGTTGGTACAAGAGTAGCCCAAGAGTTGGCGGTGGGTGGTGGTGACTAGCTGCCTTCCCTCTAATCTTACAATGCTAAATTAGGGATGGCTAGTGCAGATAGCTCTCGGTAGCTTTGCGCGAAATTCAAAACAGACAAACCTAAATAGAAGTTCATTATAAGTTAATCGGTGAACTCAGCAGATAGCCCGATGTGGCTATGTAATATGAAAACAAACATACGCACTATAAGTTAAATTTACCTTATTCTTAGCTATCAAGTTACTAATGAAACAAACATAAAAATAAATCATAAAAACGGTTATAAAATGTTATAATTAGTTTAGAATGTCTTTTAAGTTATAAATATCGCAGTTTAAATCATCATAGATACAGGTGTTAAAGTTAAAATTGATTGAAAAGGCTTAAATATAATAAACTCGATAAATTACCAGTTAATGAACTCCTTTTTTACGCGTACCAATACGAGGAAAGTTCAGGCATCTGCCTGAGCGACTTTTTGCGTCCAAATTAGAAACACTGATAAACAATAACTTCGAAAAACTTGAACATCTTAGCTTAGCTCACTGGAAAACACGTGGTACCTTCGTGTACAGCAATGATAACAATAGATGTTGTAATGCTCTGTCTAAGACAAAGAAGTCTTATACAATATACCAGTGTGTGTATCACCGCTACATTTCCATAATTAACATTACTTTACCAAGTACAAGAATACTAAACTTTAGATTGTCAACTAGTGAGTGATATGTTTCCCCCTTCTTTTTCGAGGCTTAACTTTAGTGGTTATGGTTGAAGAAATATTCATACTGTTAACTTTTAACTCGTGGTCGCATTGCTGCTTAATACTGTAATAATCTTACGCTTAGAAAAATTGTCTTTAATATGAAAACAACTGAACAATATTATATGTCTATTGACTGCTGGTATTTTTAATAATCGACAGTTAGTCTTAGTGAGTTCAAAAACGTTTGATTTTATATAATATAAATCGTCCGTCCAGTTTTAGGCCAGTGTAAAATATAATCAAGTTTATAAACTTTACTTGAGCCATAATATAGTAAGTTTTGGGCACAGTAGATAGCGCAATATGGTTTTGTTCTAACAAACCTGAATATGAAATTCTAAGCGCTGATTATAGTTAATTAGATGGGCAGATGTGTAGATAACTGAACTTGTGAGTAGATGGGTATTGTAACGACTGAAATAGAAAGTTGCGGAAGAGACGAGTACTAAAGGATTTATATTAACATAATTGTCGGAGTGTCGAACATGAGGCTATCGCGGAATGTCACTCTTCGTTGTTTCAAATTTCTTAAAATATATATATTATACTATTCTTATTTTAACACGGTAAATTTGCTGGTACTTTTATATTAGTTGTATATATATATACTCTTCAAAACAAGAAACGCAAAAGGGATATTTTTGTTATTTAAAGAGAAATATATGTAATAACGTTACAAGCTCAGAGTATGTGATGTTACACGTGTTAAGGCACTGATTGTCAGACCAAAATGACAATAAAAGTTGTGCACTTTGAAAACGGAGGAAAACATCGGATTTTTCGACAAAACGCATGCGTGTCCAATAAATTTGTTTGAGAGATCTGCATGTTTTGCAAGTGCAACATGTGCAAATTTCCTATAAAAATGACGGGTTCTCGGTTTCCATAGCTCAGTGTTAAGCCACCGACACGCAATACAGTTACGCCAAGACTGACTGTAGCACAACGCAACAACGCCATTGATCGATTGGAAGCAGGCGAATCTCGATCAGATGTTGCCAGAGCTGTGAATGTCTACCCAAGCACTATCACAAAGCTATGGAATCGTCACAAACAACATGGATCAACTCGTGACCGTCCACGATCTAGCAGACCTCGTGTGACCACGCCCGGACAAGATCGCAACATCCGGTTACGTCACCTTCGGGATAGGACCACCACTACGACGTCTACTGCCTTAACCATACCAGGGCTGCGTAGGATTTCCGATCAGACCGTACGCAACCGTCTACGAGATTCTTGGTCCCATGTGCAACCCATCATGGTGAACGTCAACGATGTTTTTCAACATGACAACGCCCGTCCTCACACAGCCCGACTCACCACTGTCTTCTTGAGACACCACAACATCAACGTTCTTCCCTGGCCCTCCAGATCACCAGATTAAAACCCCATCGAACATCTTTGGGACAAGTTGGACCGACGTCTGCGACGGCGACAACCTCAACCGCAGACTCTACCTCAGCTTGCAGCAGCTTTGCAGGCTGAGTGGACAGCCATTCCACAGGATGTGATTCGTCATCTCATTGCTTCCATGGGCAGGAGATGCCAAGCAGTTATTGATGCTCACGGGGGGCATACTCGTTATTGACGTTGAGTGACATTAAACTTCACCTAGTGAGCGTGGACTTCGCCTTTGCAGGCTTTGGATGTTCAGCAGTGAATGTGCAAAGTTTCACACATGTCATACAGAACTACCCGGAATAAACTTGTTAACAATTTGTCTCATATTTTGCCTTTTGCGTTTCTTTTTTTGAAGTGTATATATATAAAGTTGTATTAACAACGAGCGTCTACATTAGAAGAATTTTGTGTCTGTTTAACACAAGGTCGACGTGGCATCGCCAGGTGGTTAAGGCGCTGGACTCGCAATGTGAGGGTCGTAAGTTCGAATCATCGTCCTGCCAAACATGCTCGCCCTGTCAGCCCTGGGAAATTATAATGTGTGGATCAGTCTCACTATTTGTTGGTAAAAAAGTTAGTTGTGGGTGATAATAACTGGCTGCATTCCCTCTAGTCTTCTACTGCTATATTATGGATGGCTAATCTGGACAGTCCTCATGTAGCTTTCCTGAAATTAAACAGAAACTAACACAAGGTCATTTTGGCGAATGGTTTCCTGCAACCGTCTTTAAAAATAAAAAAATAAAGAAAAGAAAAAAGTTGAAAACCCAATAATATATTTTGCTATTGAGTTCTATTTTAGTTTATCTTCCAAACAAAAGTTTACAGTCTGTTTATCGGAGGGAACAAAACTAGGTCAGAAATTACTTACTCATGGATGAGCTCGTCGTCTGTTGGAGTATTCCTTTACATAATTCGGTTTTTGTAAGTAAACCTCGAGGGCTAACTAAAACTAGCTGATCATCTTATGCTATTTATAAGATCTCTTTTGGTTAAGCCATACTTCTCTATCTTAAAGGCTAATACGTGTTATGTGTCTTGGTACCAACTTAAACCTGGGAAGTGTGATACAAGAGACGACTTAACGACAGTATAGCATTATTTTGTTTGTTTCTTGGGTACCAGTAAGTGCAAGCATGACGTGTTAACGTTTGTAGGAAACTGATAAACGATTTTACAACGAAAAACTACGTTTCTTTCCTCCGGAAGACCTAATTCACATTTTTACTTCCAATAATCTAGTTTTCAGAGACTGTTTATTAGAATTTTACTTGTGAACAAGTGTGGTATTGATCACAACATACCAAAATGATGAACACGTTGTTTTAGATAAAACGATTTGAAATCTAACATTCATGCCGTAAAACCTTTATTCGTATGTATATTATGTACTAGTGTAACTATGAGTTTATGTTCTAAGTTTCTAACGATAAAGTGTATAACCTTCTTAGGCAATAATAACAAGTGACATAAAAAAAAACAAGGCATTGCCACTAAGAGAAAACAAACATTAAACAAGCAGCAATGACTTTCAAAACAAACATTAAACAAGCAGCAATGACTTTCAAAACAAACATTAAACAAGCAGCAGTGACTTTCAAAACAAACATTAAACAAGCAGCAATGACTTTCAAAACAAACATTAAACAAGCAGCAGTGACTTTCAAAACATTAAACCAGTAATATTGACTTGAAACCAAACATTCAACAATCAGCGTTAACTTTCAGAACAAACATTAAACAAGCAGCACTGGCTTTCAAAACAAACATTAAACAAGTAACATTGACTTTCAAAACAAACAGACAAGTATTGCTGACTTTCAAATCAAACATTGAAGCAGCACTGACTTTCAAAAGAAAGAAACAAATAAGACTGACTTCCAAAATAAACACTAAGTAATATTGACTTTCAAAACAAACACTAAACAAGCAGCACTGACTTTCAAAACAAACAGACAAGTAGGCCTGACTTTGAAATCAAACATTAAACAAGCAGCAATGACTTTCAAAACAAACATTAAACAAGCAGCAATGACTTTCAAAACAAACATTAAACAAGCAGCAATGACTTTCAAAACATACATTAAACAAGCAGCAATGACTTTCAAAACAAACATTAAACAAGCAGCAATGACTTTCAAAACAAACATTAAACAAGCAGCAATGACTTTCAAAACAAACAGACAAGTAGGCCTGACTTTGAAATCAAACATTAAACAAGCAGCAATGACTTTCAAAACAAACATTAAACAAGCAGCAATGACTTTCAAAACAAACATTAAACAAGCAGCAATGACTTTCAAAACATACATTAAACAAGCAGCAATGACTTTCAAAACAAACATTAAACAAGCAGCAATGACTTTCAAAACAAACATTAAACAAGCAGCAATGACTTTCAAAACATACATTAAACAAGCAGCAATGACTTTCAAAACAAACATTAAACAAGCAGCAGTGACTTTCAAAACATTAAACCAGTAATATTGACTTGAAACCAAACATTCAACAATCAGCGTTAACTTTCAAAACAAACATTAAACAAGCAGCACTGACTTTCAAAACAAACATTAAACAAGTAACATTGACTTTCAAAACAAACAGACAAGTATTGCTGACTTTCAAATCAAACATTGAAGCAGCACTGACTTTCAAAAGAAAGAAACAAATAAGACTGACTTCCAAAATAAACACTAAGTAATATTGACTTTCAAAACAAACACTAAACAAGCAGCACTGACTTTCAAAACAAACAGACAAGTAGGCCTGACTTTGAAATCAAACATTAAGCAAGTAACTTTGGCTTTCGAAACTAACATTTAAGAAGCAGCACTGACTTTCAAAAGTGATATTTTATGGTTTATCCTGAAAAACGGCAATTTGCTTGGTTTAATAGGAATATTGAATGTGTCGAGTCGAGGAGCCAAAAAAAAAAAACGTTCACGTTGTGGGAGTGTTTTTGTTGTTTTCATTCTAAGTGAACAAGAGTGGAGATAGGATGACTCTATAATATTGTGATTTTCATTAAACCAATAGAAATACTTTACTGTGTTAGTGCCATCTAGAAAACAAAAACACTCAAATAAGCAACCTCATAATAAAACAAGTCCAAAAACTGCAACCCTCAGTTCTCAAAACATTAAAGTGATTTAAAAGATAATAACAAACAAGACGAATTACGTTTGTTTTAAGCGAACTTGGTAACACTGGAGAAAGACTGGGATTTAATGAAACAATACAGCGAGAGTAACATTATCAGCTTACCCCAATTAAGAATGTATAAGTTTTGAGTAAAGTTTTTGGTTTTGTTTTGTTTTTTGAATTTCGCACAAAGCTACTCGAGGGCTATCTGCGCTAGCCGTCTCTAATTTAACACACTTGGCCATGCCGGGCCTTTGAGTAAAGACTTTGATCGTTGTATATATGTAAACCAGTGTGGTTATAAGTAAAATATGTCATTAGAACAGACTCAGTGTAGTTTGTATTCTATCGATGTTTTTCTCTTACACCGGCAAAGTGCACACGACCTTAGAAGGTAAGTGTTAAAACATTACCCTGGTTACTGAAGTACTTCCTCGTGCTTGTTGATAGGCTAAATGTGTATAATTAAACTAATACATGACATCACACTCAGCAGATTTGTACAACATATCTTTACGTTTCGTCACCCTTCTCTTAAATGTTTAGTCGCTATATTGTTATTTCTAAATATTATTCCCCAGTTGGTTCACGAACTTACGGTGCTAAAACCCAGGGTTCGATTAATCGCGATGGGCAGAACGCAAATAGCCCCTTGTGACAACGACAGTAAATTGAACTCGTCCGCAAAACTTACCAGTGAATGAAGGGCTGTGTATATGTGTGGCTGCTCCGGTCTTCCACAGTTTTATGCACCTAATTCGCGTTTCTTTTGAAACGGGAAGAAAAAAAATGTTATGCCCTGAGGACTTTTGACAGAAGTGTCAAATTATTATATACTACAGGAGAGGTTCGTGTAATCTTGAAATTGATGTCATATATAAGAACGATTCCTTAACTCTTGACTGCTAGTAAACAGTCAACAAATAATAATAGTAAGGAGAGTAGTTATTTTGCCCTCTCATTACTTACCCTACTTATCATCAGGAAAACAAAATTGTGTCACCAACAAGGAACACTTTGTAAAGAATACAAGTAGACTATTTGTAAAGCTCTTTTACACTACAGGTTCGTGACCACAGCATACAGCAGGATCTATATGTGGCACAAATGTTAGCACCAGTTACTGCACTACAGTGGTGGAGGAACATTGAAGAACACGAACTGATTTTTCAAGTTAAATACCTGGGGATCGTCCTTTATAATCACAAAGTATGTTTCGGTGTTGGCAGTTTTCAGTTGCGTGACATTTTCCACTCGTACAATATTTTCCTCTGAACAATTTTAGTTGGTGCATAACGTATGAGTAAAGCCACTGCTACTAATGACATCAGAACCCAATAACCCCAAACGATTTCGGAGGTCGGACTTTTATACTTCGTAAATAAATCGATTTTCTGAAGCACATACGTTATGGAGTTTCCTACTTTGTGATTGTTTAACCTTCGATCCTCTGTGATTTATTAACAGCAGTGTGAGGTTTAAAAAGGTAGACTGTTAAGTAGCGATACACCATCCTTTAAAGAAGTATAAACTGAAACCAAGTGGGACTCGAACCCTCAACAATATTTACGGTATTGATGTTGTAGCTAACGTAATTATACAACTAACGTCTCTATTATGACATACCCTAATAGGTAGTAAAATCAGACTTGTAGTGACAGGTAACAGTTACGTCATTCAGTGTCTCTTTCACCTACCTTTTAAGGAAATTTGGGGCTGGAATCTCGATAGCTTCCTGTCTTCAGAAAAATTTTCTTATTTAACCTCGTGCCTTAGAGACATGCTGTTACTATTCATAATGTAATACATTGTGTTTTATAGAGGTTATGTTACTGTTACAAAAGTCATACATCGTACATGATTGATATATTGTTACTGTTTTAAAGTGGTACACTGTACTTTACTGAGATGTTGCTACTGTTATTGTTAGATAGCTACGTGTCTTAATATTCCAGGCTTCGTAAAAGTTTGTTTGTTTACATGGTTTTACCATCACATATACATTTTTCTGTAAGAACTAAAATCCAGTTTTAGAAGAAAACTGAAGTTTACCGATGGGTTAATCTAGTTTAGTAGGTGTTGTGTATCTAGGGACGTGTATGTAACAGTAAACACACTAATTCACAATAGATGTTTAGTAGGTGTTGTGTATCTAGGGGCGTGTATGTAACAGTAAACACACTAATTCACAATAGATGTTTAGTAGGTGTTGTGTATCTAGGGACGTGTATGTAACAGTAAACACACTAATTCACAATAGATGTTTAGTAGGTGTTGTGTATCTAGGGACGTGTATGTCACAGTAAACACATTAATTCACAATAGATGTTTAGTAGGTGTTGTGTATCTAGGGACGTGTATGTCACAGTAAACACACTAATTCACAATAGATGTTTAGTAGGTGTTGTGTATCTAGGGACGTGTATGTCACAGTAAACACACTAATTCACAATAGATGTTTAGTAGGTGTTGTGTATCTAGGGACGTGTATGTCACAGTAAACACACTAATTCACAATAGATGTTTAGTAGGTGTTGTGTATCTAGGGACGTGTATGTAACAGTAAACACACTAATTCACAATAGATGTTTAGTAGGTGTTGTGTATCTAGGGACGTGTATGTCACAGTAAACACACTAATTCACAATAGATGTTTAGTAGGTGTTGTGTATCTAGGGACGTGTATGTAACAGTAAACACACTAATTCACAATAGATGTTTAGTAGGTGTTGTGTATCTAGGGACGTGTATGTCACAGTAAACACACTAATTCACAATAGATTTCTTAGTTCTTTTCTTTGTTATTATTCATCATCTTATAAGCCGGTTGTTCTTTAATTATTCTTAATTTATTTGTGAAACAATAACAGGAGGTTATTTCTTACATGATTCCATGAATGTTGTTAACTTTCTAACATTCGTAGAAAGAACTTGGATAGGGGCAGTGAAAGGTAGGATGTAGAGAAAAATAATGATATTTTGTAATGCGTTTTAAACTTTTTAGATGCTAAAAAGAGCGCTAGGACCCAAGTAGGACGATTAGTGCATTGCACTAAATGTTTACTTAGAATCCAGTAGTCATGTTTATTTAGAGTAATTCTAGTTTTATATACATTGAGAAGTGTATACAATAACTGAATGATTTATCATTTCAAATGCGTCATATACTTCATTTATAATTATAAATCATGCAAAGGAGTGGAGTAATTAGCCTAACATTTAGTGCATATGACCTGGAGTAATAATTACTTTCACACAACTGTAGTACATATAACCAAGTAGAATGGTTACTTTACCTAACATTTAGTATGCGTAATCATTTAGTAATATAACCTAATCAGTGTATTTGAATCCGACTTGCAGTACAGATAATCCAGAACTTTATTTCATTTCAATACTTAACGAATAAAAGCTAGATGATATCTCAGTTTAATCTGAAGTTCATTGGACCGTATCAGACGTGAACATTTACATATAAACATCACATTCCAAACATTCATTCAGTCGTGGGTTTCTAGTGACTAATAAAATGTTGATAGATTATAACTTATTCAAAGTAAACATCCCCTTGTTTTGCACTTCACGCCTGACCTAATTAGGCACTAAGAAAAAAACGACACAAAAAACATCCATTAAACTGTTTATGTCGTCGCTAAGTTTGCGTGTGACTTATTTGTTTAGTACGAGGTCATTTGCGTCGTTTCTTTCCCTCATGTCTCCTTCTAAACATTAGTACGATGTACTAATTGTAAAATATTTAGGCGATTGGCATCACGACATTGAACTACTGCACTACATACTTGTGCTGTCGAAAGAAAGGTGTTCCATTCCCGTGTTCGATTCTCTGTACAACGAGGAATACCCTCGACGGAGGAGCTCGTACGAACTGTTACATGTTTACTCTCTCATACAGGTTGATTACTTATTACGTTTTCCATATTGAACTTACTTTTTAATCTCTTGTGAACAGATAGTTTACTGTGGTTGGTGCTTCATTTAAGAATTACAGATATTTGTCTAAGTGTATACGCTTTTTAGTGTATTTTAAAGTATCTTTCGCGGGGTTACCATTATTGTGTAACTTTAATTTTTTTTTTCATTGCTCGTTCCCCAGTGGCTTAGCTGTACGCATGCGGGCTTCTAACGAAATGTGAGATTTAATCAGCCCTTTTATTTGACACGGCGCACACTGAGTAGAAACAGATTACTTTGGTTTACAAAATAAAAAAACTGTTAATTTTATCCTTATTAACAGTGGCTCAGCGGTATTTTTGTGTACTTATAACGTTAAAAACCATGTTTCTGATAATCGCGGTTAGCAAAGCACATTGTGAGGTTTGTGCTCAGGTACAAACAAACAAGTTAATAATGATGTATTGAATATGTGAGTATCCAAAAAAAGTCTGAAACGTAATATTTCCTAAATAATATAAGAGTTTCAAACATAAGATACTGCTGCCAACAATAGCTTTCCAGGTTTTCGCAAACACATTTATTAGTATATTTACGGAACAATCTTACTACAGTGGACGCAGCGTGTGTGTATATATCTGTGTACATGACCAAAAAAAAAATTATGTAGTGCCATCTATCGAGTTACACCACAAACAAAAACATATTTTTATACTTTAGGTATTCAAGATTCATACAATTAGAAAAATAACTGTGATGTGTGCAATAACATTTCTTTATCATAAAACACAAGTTTATATTAACGTATTATTCTCAAAACAAGGACACGACCTTCACTAGAACTGTACGTAAGTTCTTAAATTTATTTTTTTGAATAGAGGGTATCACGTTTACTATATAAAAACATTATATCAGCATAATTCGAAAACATTTATCAGAAATATCCATTTTAAAAAAATGTTCACTTTTTACAATTTATTGTTTCAATAAAGTGTGAATACATTGATTAGTAAACACTAGCACAAACAGGAACGAGTAGGGCGGCGTTTCAGCTAGTACATTTTAATTTAAATTTTCTAATAATTATTGTTTTTGCTTACCAAAATACTGAGATTAGTTAATGCTAAAGACATAAGCATAGTATTAAAATAGTGGTTTCATCTGTAATCTGTTTTTGATTACTTTTAGAGATGAAATGTTTTTTTTCATAAAATTGAAATTATATAGTAATACTTTACTGCCATCCTTTGGTCATAAATTGAAACATGTAAATTTATAACTTGCTTAGAGCTAAATCCTGTAAATTTGACAAATACAGTCTCATTAGCCAAAAATGTGATTAATTAGCTGGAAATATATGATCATACATGGGTTATTTTTAATTTCATTTTATTGAGATAACATCTTCGTAATATGACTCAAAATTCTGTTACATTTCTTGTTTCTTCGTAGAGACTGTATTTAGAATAATATTGTAATTAACTATTTGAAACAGTAGCCGAGATAGATATACTCACAAAACGAAAATAATTACAATACGATCAAAACAATTTGGATCAATCTTTACTCCATTTTCATCTATGACTTTTTATGATGAACTTCAAATAAAAATGTGCACACACAAATATATATATATATAACATTTTTGAAAGCATGTCTATCTATACGGGATAGATTTGAATCGAATCGTTCCAACTGTTATGTTTCCCTCAACGAAGAGCTATAGGTTCGAATCCCACCCGGTCATTGTTTTAACTTCTTTAAATAAAATTGCCCGACATGCACACGTGGTTTAGGAGCTCGACTAGTAATTTGAGGGTCGCTGGTTCGAATCTCCGTCACACCAAACATTCTCATCCTTTCAGCCGTGGGGACTTTATAATATGACGGTTAATCCCACTACTCGTTGGTAAAAGAGTAGCCCAAGAGTTGGCAGTGGGTGTTGATAACTGTTTGCCTTCCCTGTAGTCTTGCACTGCTAAATTATGGACCCAGATATTCCTCATGTAGATTTGCGCGAAATTCCAAAAACGAATAAACAAACAATCTGCAGATAAAATATAATATAGCAGGATAGTAAGTCGCCCGTTAAGCATTTGTGCGCATACATATAATATATTCTCAATGAAATAACAGTAAATATTTACAATACTTATTTGTTAACTGTCGAGTTATCCATAATATTCCTACAACAGGAATGGAATCCCAAAATGTAACGTTATGAGCTGTCAAGCTTACCACTGAGTGACTATAATAAATTACCTTTCAACAAAGTTATTAAACTTAACTACTTAATTACATGTTAAACTTCAGCCAACTAAAACGTCTTCTGGACGTAAACTCTTCATTGATTCAGAAACTGATATGTTATATTTCTGCCCAGTTAAGGGTCATTCCTGAATAACTGTTAAAAACAAATGTTAATTATTGCTTGATACCCACGCTACAAATATTTAGCTGATTCAAGACAACCCAATCAAATTGTTATAAGCTACGTTTGTAATTTTGTAATTGAAGTGTCAGCTATAGGAAGCTTCGAGTCTTAACGATGACGAGCGAATCAAAAGGTCTAAGAAAGAAACAATTGGCCAATAACACATGAACGTTATAAGAATGTGACGTAAATGGTACATTCAAAACTGTGCTATAAATTCGGGTTAATTGTAAAGTACGTAAATTAGATCGAAAGATAGTCACAAAGTTGATAAAGTTTCTCTTCTAGTTAGTGTTTAAACAGTCAGTGTGCTTTTGTAAACGATTTGTGTTCACATTCGCGCCAGTCGAGTTCCTTTGTACGAGTAAGTTGATTCACTCTACCTTAGTTAACCTCTTTTTAAAACGTAGGCTTACAATAATGCAAGCGTTCAAGCTTGTATGAACTTTGTTTGTTCTTGAATTTTGCACAAAGCTACACGAGGGCTATCTGCGCTACCCGTCCCTAATTTAGCAGTGTAAGACTAGAGCGAAGGCAGCTAGTCATCACCACCCATCATCAACTCTCAGGTTACTCTTTTACCAACGAATAGTGGGATTGACCGTCACTTTATAACGCACCCAAGGCTGAAAGGGCGAGCATGTTTGGTGCGACGGGGATTCGAACCCGCGACTCTCAGATTACGAGTCGAACGCCTTAATCCACCTGGCCATGCCGGGCCTGTATGAACTTTAAAAGAAGAAATAAACCAATTCATTATAACTGACTTGGATTAACTTTGAATTATTTTCACCAGATAGTTTAAAAGAATGTGCAAGTGAAAGAACAACCCTATAATAATATTATGAAATTGAATAAAGATAAATCTAATTGAAGACAAGATCAAGGAAACTATTGGAGAAGTACAGAAAGATTATAACAATAAGTTTGTAGATTTGTTTGAAATAAAGCATAAAGCTACACGATGGAATATACGTGTTTTGCCCACTACGGGTATCGAAACCCGGTTTATAGTGGTGCGATTCTGCAGACATACCATTGTGCCACTGTGGGTGAGTAATATTGAGAAAGTATAGAAAAGTTGAAATTACAACAAAGTAAAAAAGGACATTGACGAGGTAGAAAAATGTGTCATTGGGTTAGGAAACACCATCAGTAACAGAATAAAACATTTGAAAGATGAAATATTGAATGTGAACACTAAAACAACTACACCACTCAATAGTTCTAATCTGGAGCATCATCTAATACAAAATATGGAATAGGAGAGTTTACTGGTCTACATCTGTTATCACTACTGCTATACCAGATATTACTGAATGACGTTTCTGTACTGCTCTAGCTATGATATCATCAAATTCATTTCCAGAAGTTCGTTGGGTAGATTAAACTGGCCAATAGAGAAAGTGTTAGACTTTGATGGGAAAGTACCATGGTAAAATAATTTACAAAGTGAATGAGTGGAATAGTTAACAAGAACCGCCATCTTTGAGAATATTTAGTAACTTTCTACATAAGAGCTGTAACAAGTATCAAATTTTGATTGCTGTCTTATCGTACAGGTTAGGATTGTTACACCAAAAGGAAGAATCCAGAATACAGTTCTTGAAATGGGTATAGGGAAAAGATGAGAACTCTGAGCTTGACCAAAATGTGGAAAGGCTTGTTCAATTATATTATCCAGATGCTCTTTGTAAAATGATGAATTTGTTGGCATGTAACAAATTTATAGGTGCTATTGCAAATGAAGCTTTGAGAATCAGGACAAAGCAAAATTTATGCGCATCTTCAAAGGACACTCTGCAGTTGGTGATAAAACTAGAATCTGTTTAGATCACGGTTTGAAACATTATGGATACCAACATGAAGCGATAGGACTGCCACATCGAATAATACTGAAGCATCAAACCCATACTGACGATAGTTTTGAAGAGCTAAAATGAACGGTTAGACAGCCTATTACACAAAATGTAGTAAATAAATCACAAGACAGTAAACATTTGAAGTGTTACTTAAAAAAAACATATTACAGGGAACTGAAGACTTAAGTTTCTATGGAATAAAAAATCCTCCTACAAGGTAACAGAAAGGGGAGTTGATATAGACGTGGCAAACCTAACCATTACAGTCGAGACAAAACAAAAACAGTTGTTAATGATCGAAGTAAAAAATACCCCAAGGATGAGCCATGAAGCTAAATAAATGACAAGAACAAAGAGCTAACCAGATAGGAATTAGCTGGACTCGTAGGGAAGGCTTCAGTTAGCAGTACCCAATCTACCCCAAATAAGATAAGGTCACTTTCTAATGAAATTAGTTGATGGGAAATCATGCAGAATTTTAATCAACATAGGTTCTACAGCTACAATATATATATTTCGACTTGAACTGGTAATGAAACTTGATAAACTGCCTCCAAATACGAATAAAAAGGAGTAGTACACTAACAAGTGAACATAAGGTTCCAGCAAGAGGAAGATTACCAGTTTATAGGAGACTTCTACACGCCTCAAGACTTGTGGGTTATTGACATCGAGGAAGAGTGTATATTGAAAATCAACTTCTCGCAGAAGCATGGATGACAGGTTATGCTAGTTTTACAACCCGTTACCAGGAAATTCTTATGTACTATATGACACAGGAATTGACCTTCCTGTGATAAGGAGAGCAGTTGTTGTAAAATAACTGAAATACTCATACCAGAAATTATTAAAAATAATTGGGCTGTAATAGAACCGGACAATCCAGTGTGTCTGTTATAAATTAATGATTATTAGAACTGAAGAATAAATATGTAATTTTTAGAATCACGAATGTAACAAACCATAAGATACAATTCAAATCTGGATGGAGCATTGCAAGACGTGAGGTTTGTAACGGATTTATTATTACTTAATTATTTTAATATGTATGTTTGTTTCGGTTAAATACATACTTTGAAATGCATGTTATATATACTGTTAGATGTGCATTGCGAAATTTCCGCCTATTCAATAAAGTTGTAGAAGATTTTCAAGTTAAGAATTAGCAGTGTATATACGCATGTAAATATTAGTATTATTACCTTAGCTGAAATTTCAAGAATCTACCCTAATGATTATAAAATATAACCATCGCAACACACGGAGAGACAGTACATAATGTTGGTTTGCTACAGTTTGTATACTCTAATACTTCGGAAGCTATAACTGAGATTAACATTTATCAGTTAGGAAACTACAGATATTTGAACGCGAATGTTTATAGATTTAGAATATTACAAACCGTTCAACTTCAGTGGATTACTATTAGACATAAATATTTCTACGAAAACAATAGCTAACTTCAGTGGTAAAATTCACTTTTAAATTAGTTTGCCGTGTATGGAAATGAACATCAGATAATGTGGGGTTATGATCTTCCACTGTTACTGATGAATTACTGTCTGTAAAATAACTTAAAAGTGCCTTGTGTACTTTCATCTTTACAGACTTGCAAAAAATATGTAGAGATTAACAAGTACCATCGATGATAATCTGATGTCAGTCAAAAAAAAACTTAAATCAGTTAATGATAAAATGACGAGGGTAAGAGTGTAAATTTCGTGTATTTGGATTTTCAGAAAGCATTTGACAAGGTACCACACAAAAAGCTTGTAAAAATTACCTTTATAGGTGTGGAGGATAAATTAGCAAATTGGATAGAAGATGGAAGAAAGTCGAGGGTTGTTATAAGTGTAGTTCACTCATATTGGATTAATGTTACATGTGCTCAGAGCTCAGTTTTAGGATCTTCGCATTTTTGGTTTACATCAGTCACATAGATGAAGAAATAGCTGTTTTTCTTATAACATCGGGATATCTGTGTCTACCGAGAGGAATTGAACCCCTGATTTTAGCGTTGTAAATCCGTAGACTTACCGCAGTGCCAGCGGAGGAATGAAGAAGTAGTCAATAAGTTACTTAAATTAGCTGATGATATCAAGGTCTTGGATGTTTCTGGCTGTGAAGAGGATGCTGTTGATTGGTTTTAATTATAATAAATTCAAAATAGTGCATGTGGGTTATCATAATTTGAATTATAAGTATAATTTTGATGGGAATAACCTTAACAGTATTATAAAGGAAAGGAATCTTTGTGTAATAACTGATCAGTCTAAAGCCATCCAAGCATCGTGCTGTTGCTAGTAGCAGGGAGAACAGGATTTTAGGTTGTATCTATAGAAACACTGAATACAAGCCTAAAGAAGTTAGAATTTCATTGTAAAGATCACTGGTTAGGTCATACTTGAAATCTTGTGTTCAATCTTGGTCTCCTTGTTTTAAAAGAGATGCTGAATTGTTGGAAATGATTCGGAGAAAGGTTACTAGAATGGTGCCTGAGATGGAGGGGCTTAAATCTCTGAAATTGTTTTTCTCTTGAAAAAAGATGACAGGTGATCTGATTGAGGTGTTTAACATTGTAAAAGGAATTGACAGTGTTGATACATCATCGTTGATTTTTTCAAAATTAACGGCTATAACAGTAGGACTAGTGGACACAAATATATATTTTTTTGTAAGGCAGGATTCGTATTCAACTAAGAGTTTTATTTTTATTAAGGTGGTTGGCCTTTGGATGTTGTGGAAGTAGTAGATTTAAGTGAGTTTAATGGAAAGATTGATAGATATATGAATGATAAGGGCTGGCTTTAAAATTTTTTTAAATTATTTATTAATAGTTTAATTTATAGGATGGAACAGCTGAGATGGACCAATAGGTCCCAAGTTGGCTCAATGCGTTATCTGGAAACTGATTTATTAACACTCCTACGAAAAGACGTTTCTAGTCCTGATTTCTCCAAGCCCGTTCCCCTGGCTGTGGTTTCGCTAGATAGTAGATAGGGACAGTGGGAATCTCGTTAATCCATTCATTAATGGATTTAAATGGCAATTTCATTTAAATACAAAATTATTAGCCTAATATTAATAACCTTTCAAGTTGCTCTGGGGCCTATTAGGCCCCACTTTTCGTAGGAGTGTTAAACTATGTTAACTTTATCATACAGAATGCATTTGCGCAAGTTATCTAGATAAAACCAAAACTAAAACCTTAATGTTGATAAAGATTGTACGAAAGGCTTCTGACAGTTGCTCTCTGAAACTAGTCTAGACAGGTACTAAAGAGAGAATCAGACAGGTCGTTTTACTGGTTTAGAATATAGAAAGCGTAATTTAGTTTAGTTTCAAAAAAAGAAAATGGGGTTACCCGTAATCCTATCTCAAGTAGAATTATGTTTGTTTTTTAATTCTGCGCAAAGCTACACGAGGGCTATCTGCACCCCTAATTTAGCAGTATAACACTAGAGAAAAGCACCTAGTAATCACCACCTACCGCCAACGTTTGGGCTACTCTTTTACCAACGAATAGTTTGATTGACCGTCACATTATAACGCCTCCACAGCTGAAAGGGCGAGCATGTTTGGTGTGACGGGAATTCGAACCCGCGACTCTCAAATTACGAGTCGAGCGCCTTAACAACCTGGCCATGCAGGGCCTATTATGCAAGTTCACACACCCAATGAAATAAGAAATACATCTTCTAGTTTATTAAGTATGTTACATGTTCTTGATCTTCAGGTTATTTTCATGTTAATTTTTATTTTTTCCAAAAATTACTAGTCATTTTTACTAAACTATAATCGTCGAAATTGAAAGGTTTTTGTTGGGTGCGAATTTTTAATTTGGGAATTTATAATATCAAATTATTACAGTAAAAAAAAAACTTTAATCTCTGTAATCAAAGATTTATTGACTTGAAATAAGATGTTTAATAAATAATCTGCTCAGTATAGAGTAGCGCGTGCGATTGACTCTATCAGGTCTAAACGTACACAGGTCACAATGACGTAACGTGCATACGTATTAGGTGATGTCATACTTTTATGTTAAAAAATATCGCACACATACACAATAATTCAACAACAATGTATATTTTATTAAATAGTTAATAAATCTCCGCATGAAAACTCTAATATTCAGAATTAATATCAAACTACAAGAGAAAGAATAAAACTCTGATATATTTATTTACAAACTCATAAATTCTAAGATTACTACTCTCGAATAGTATAAACAGAATTGCTAAAACCAGAACATAAAACTTTAAAGAATATATAACCGACAAAATGCCATTAAGTTCTGTGACTGGAGACGTTGAATTTCATTTCTGTATTTCTTTTTTAATAATATCGTGTGTAAACTATGTCTTGGAAAGTTACTGGATGGTTATCATTTGTTACTTACTCATCATTATAACTTGAACAACTTACTTCGCTACTTATATTAAGGAATATTTTCTTTACTTATATGTTAGTAGGGTATATCAAAACTTTCTAGATTAAATATAGTTATCACCGTCATTTACTCATATTTAATTTGTATTAAAAGGTAAAAGACATCACTGTCAATATTATATCAAAGAGTCACTAGATGGCAGGCTTGTTTAGAATTTAGTGTCTTCAAAGCCTCAAAAAATAACAAGTTTTAACACTCCTACGAAAAGACGTTTCTAGTCCTGATTTCTCCAAGCCTGTTCCCCTGGCTGTGGTTTCGCTAGATAGTAGATAGGGACAGTGGGAATCTCGTTAATCCATTCATTAATGGATTTAAATGGCAATTTCATTTAAATACAAAATTATTAGCCTAATATTAATAACCTTTCAAGTTGCTCTGGGGCCTATTAGGCCCCACTTTTCGTAGGAGTGTTAATATTTTATATAAAAGTTAAACCAAAACATAAAACAATTTCAATAACTTGTTGAAAATATTATTTAAAAACATTTTAATAAAAAAATGTAAATTTCACTTAAGCATAATTACAATAAAACTTCCAATAATGTTGAAATTTCTTTCATATTTTAAAAGAAACTCGTACACATATTAAAATTACGGGAAATTATGCAGCACAAACTATATTACTGTTTTATATCTAACAAACCCAAATCGCTCTTTTTTTAAATTATGTAGAGTATAACGTAAAGATAAGACAATGAAGTGCGACCAAATCTCATGCGAGGGCGTAAAAGACACTAAACTGACGGTGGTCTTTATTTTTGAATGAATAACATAAGCCTACAACAGTTTTAACGAACTATGCACTACTTTCTGCACTGTCTTGGAAATAATAAATAAATAGATAGAGTGGTTCATTTTTGTTCTGTTGTCTTTCATGCAGAAAAATTAACACAAGGGCTGTCTGTGCTTTGCACATCACGGAAATCTAAACAAAGTTTCCAGTATGGTAAATCCGTAGACATAATACTGTGCCACCAGAGGGCTATAAATCCTATATCATAAGAATTAACTTTACTTGTACAGATGATGTGCGATTTTGCAGCATGAAGTCATTCAATGGATTAAAAATGAAAGAATACATTTGTATTTCGAACACCGTACTAACAGTATGAATAATAAATAAACATGTAAAAAAATCAAACCCCACAAATAAAATGTCTCAGTTTATTTGTGTCTTTCTCAAGATGATTTTTTGTCACTGGATTTACATGCTGTTTTTTGTTTGGATATGAATTTTTGGTTTGGGTTTGTGTGTGTGTGTCTTTGACAGTATAAATGTTTTTTGCCCCTCCCCCATATATATATATACAAATTTTAGCTTGGGTTTATGTGTGCTTTGACATGCTAAATGTGTTTTTTTTTTTTTTATCACTGGATATGCATGCAGTTATTTCTTTGATGTTCATGTGTGCCTTTGACAAGATAAATTATTTTTTGTCACTGGATATATATACAATTTTTGTTTGGTATATGTGTGCATCTTTTACAAGCAAAATGGTTTTCTTGTCACTACATATATCTTAAGTTTTTTTGTTTGGGTTCATGTGTGCCTTCGACAAGATAAATTATTAATTTTGTCACTGGATATATACATACAATTTTTTGTTTGGATATATGTGTGTGTCTTTCACAAGCAAAATGGTTTTATTGTCACTAGATATATTTTCAGTTTTTTAGTTGGGTTTGTGTGCATCTTTAACAAGATAAATGGTTTTCTCAATGTGTTTGTACATTTTTTTCTTTTAATTAGTTATATGGGCTTTTTTTTGCTTTTTTGGCTAACCCTTATTGACCACTGAAACATGAGGTCAGAATGACCCATGTTGGTTTTTCAAGTATATATTCCAACACAGCCGGTGCTGTTCTCTACCTAATATTTTCTGTATGATACCATCAATCATTTATCGAGTGTTAAACAGAACTGATGTACTGTCATAGTTCTCTATCCTACTGTTGTTTGTTTGTTTGTTGTCTGTGGGTTATTAAGACCCCACTCTAGAAGTTGAGTGTTAATGTCATATTACCAGACACCATAATACACTGCTAGTTTAATGTTTTGTTAATTATCACAATTATTGAACATAAATCTCAAAATAAACAATATACTTAAAGTAAAAACGAGAGCAAGGAATTACTAAAGTGAATGAATTTTTGATTATTAAAACTCAGAAAAGTTACCCACACATACATACATATATATAATTCAATTCACATAATTATGTTTATATTACTTTAATTTCCTATTCAAATACCATGAATGCTTTCAAAATGTTTTCCAAACTTTAATTAATGCTAATGCTCAATAATACACATTTTAACCCAGACAACTATTGATGGACTGAAGATTTCAACAATGACTAAATGCAAATATTAAATCTAGAAATTGAATTTTGTTAAAACATATCTTAATTTTTGAACTTCTGTAGTAGTATAATTAAATTAATAATGTCAGTATATGAAGATATGACATGTTAAAATACATGTAAAATTATAGACTAAATCCAAACTTGAAACAATAAAAGCCGAATTTTCTTAAGCCTCTCATTTTTTAACTGACGTACTAAGGATTTGATACACAGTATTTCTGCATGTATACCTTGTACTAGAAAAAAACTGTGTGCAAAACAAGTCAGTAAAGTTTTCTATAACATGAGTAATATAAATGTACTGACTGTTTGTATGGCTACAAATATCCACACTCACACCTAGAATACAGCAGCTAACCATTAGTAGGTGAAATTCTAGCATTTCTATATATATATATATATATATATCACAGAAGATCAGTTATGCCAATACCACCACCCCTTCACCCATCATAAAAACAAAACAAATTAGCTATATATAAAAACACACACCCCTGTATAACGTGTACAAATCAACTAAAGTTTTAATGATAATTATTCTAGAAAATACTCATTATATTCAGGTTTACATTTCTGGCCTTATCACCCAATCAGATGCCACATGAATAATTTGTCTAACCAAGTAATAATGAATACTCAAATCAAATCACTTTTGGTTATTTTATGAATTACTTACAGCATGCTTTCATTTCAAATTACACTTTGAACTCCCAAAATGCACCATTTATAAAATTATTTTACACTACAACTCCTGAAGCTATGTATTATTTTGTTCTGAATATATAGACTAAAAATATGTTTATGATCAGAGTTTGAGAATCATTCACCAGATAACTTTAATAAAGTATTAGAATTAATCTGAATTATGTACATATTAAGCCTTTGTAGAAAGGAGACAGCACTATGAACAAAATGTTTACCTCAGGGCTTAAAAGGAGATCAAAGTTCAAATATGTGAACCTCCCCCTCTCTTATTTTGCATAGGTTAGTAGAAAGTAGGCAAGTACCTGAGGATTGGAAAGTCACTAATATTACTGTTGTTTTGTAAAGGAGATAAGATTTGCCCTGGAAATTATAGGCCAGTTATTCTATTTGATGTCTGTAGTGGAAAAAGTCTTTCAGTCTTCCTTGATGAAGAGAAACCCACTTGAAATAAAAATGTATCTCTGAATTACTTACTGGTTTGGATATTAACACTTTTATTGATAAGCAGAGGACAATGTTTCAACCATTCTAGGTCATCTTCACAAAGATGACCTAGGGAGGTTGAAACATTGTTCTCTGCTTATCAATAAAAGTGTTAATATCCAAACCAGCCATTCTGAGATCTATTTTTCTTTCAGAGTTTGATAAGAGAAGCTTTACAAAATCATTTAGTGAAATATATTACAAAAAAAAGTCAACATGGAGTTACTAATGGGAAAGCTTATTTTACCAATCTGGTGTTAAACTTTTTTGAGGATATAAGATGCACAAATATTTAACAAGATAATCAATGATTTGAACTGGGGAAAGACAAGGTCAGTGGATTATAAAATGGTTGGTGAGAAAACAAAATAAGACTGTTATTAGTGGAGTCCAGTCAAACTCAACACTTGTAATCAATGGGGTGAGTGCACAAAACTTTGCTTTATTTCGTGTATATTAACAATATTGATAGGGCTATCATAAGTTAGCCAACGAACTTAACCCCAATGCATTTTTATCTGTATTGAGGATGCTGAAATACTGAATTAACTGGGTTAATTGCTAAGATGGGTAAATATGATTTTTTATCATACAAATAACAAGATAATTCATTAAGACTATCGTGATTTAGAACACACATTTTATGCATAGGAACCTGTTCAATAACTCGACTGAAGAAAGTTACTTTGAGATAGAAATGGATAAGCCACTAAAGTCACTGAGGCAGTGCTCTGTTGATAATAGTAAAGCTAAAATAATTTGAAAGTGTATTTGTAAACATACTGATTGAGTCAAAAGAGGTAATATCTCAAATCACTGGTTAGGCTTCATATTGAATACTGCATGGTTTTGGTATACTTATTTAGAAAAAGATACTGACCTGTTGGGCAATATTCAGACGAGGCCTAACAGAATTCCATGGCTATAAGGGTTAGAGTATATAGATAAGGTATAATCTTGTTCCTTTTGAGAAAGGTATGGAAAGTTATGGCCTACTGTTGAGGAGAACAGGTCCTTTGTTATCCTTTAAAAAAATTAAAATTCCCAAGTGACTGGCTCATGGAAAATGTTGGCATTGGCATTAGTATAGTCTATAGCTATATAAAAGTGTTCTAAAGATGAAATCAGTGATTTCCTGACATATAAAATTAAGTTAAATTTTTTTTCATAAGTGGGCACTTACTGACCATATAATTATTTCTATGAATACAAACCATTTCAGAGCCTAATACTTATACATTTTTATTCTGAGTTTCTCAACTATACACTGACGAATGCTTACTTGGTAATCAAAATATTAACAACAAATTCTTGGTAATTTAATTTTCAACTTTATGCAAAAATGACAGTTTTATAAGTAAATTGCAGTCTGCATCTCAAGGTTAATGTGAGAATACAACCAGTAAGGCTTTGTGATGTCACATGAACAAGTCCATATTAACTGTTACAAACTCCTAACTCTGAGCATAGTCAATAGATAACATGTCCAGTTTACACAAGAAAGACTGGATGGTAAACAAAACTATCCTATAGAAAGCTATGTATATTATTTGAAGAAATTAGAAGCATTTGTTTCTTGATGTATGTTCTTGTAAGAAACAAAGACAAATAAAATCATCCTATAATTCCTTACTAAAATAGAAATGTTTCTTATTGAAGTATCCTTGAAAGACTGGGTGAAAAATGAAAGTTCAATGAAATAACAAAAACAACTACATAATTATAGAAATAGTTTTCAGGGTTTTGAATATAAAATTATTTTCAATCTACAAGAAAAAAGTTCTTAAATACACAAAATGACACTTTCTTTAACACAAACCACTCTCAAAGTTTTATTTGGAAATTCTAAACTGTAACAAATTTATGCAGTAAATAAATTTTATGTCAAAATCAACTTAGAGCAAGCACTTTTGAACAATGCATACAAACTATATGAAATAAACTCATGATATCATTTAACTTCTATATTCTTGAGATTAAACTTAGCTTGCAGGATCTTGCAATTCCTCATCACCTTGGTCAAGAAGCATGTGCTCAGATGCCCTAATTCGAAGTCTTCTGGGCAGTGGCTGGCACAGTTTGTAACGTACAAGGGCATAAATGGAAGCTGAGAACAGGATGATTACTAGAAGAGGAACCAGAGTGGCCATCAGAATGACCTTAAGAGATGAACTGGCTGTAACACTTGAATCAAGTTTGAAGGTTGTATTTTCAGATTCTCCATTGATAATAGTCACTACTGTGGTATCAGTTGGAGTTTCTTCTGTTAGCATACAGCTTCCATTTTGTTTTCGCTGATAACCGTACTGACAGCGGCAGATTCCTTTTGGAGAATTATAGGTCTTTTGCTCGCATATTTCATAATAATCTGTTCCACAAGCATTCATATCTCCAATATAACATTCTTTTTCATTCAACTGTGTTCTTTTGGGATATAAAAGTGCTTTTTGGTGGGGCTCCTTAACCTTGTTGACAGTTTTCTCATTACTTTCTGGCTGACTTGAAGTTGACTGGGAAGATACAGGGTGATCAACAGCTTTTGGAGAGCAAACTGGTAAGGGAATTCTCAAGTTGTGTAAAATAGTGAAATTCTTTGGTAAAAACAACCCATGCCCAACATTACTTTCTGTGTATTCCTTTAAATTCAACACTAATTCGTTTCCAGCTGGTGTCATCCCAAACTTTAATTTTGGCTTGAGGGTTAAGCCCAACTTATCCAACTGGATACCTTCCTCTGCAATATCAATTGTGTCACCATGTGTTAGTGTCTTATTCCATTTAGCTCCAAGCACAGGTATATTTCCAAATATACTTACACTTAGTGGGCTAATACATGCATTAATAGCCAAACCAAAACTGAACGTAGTATTATCGTACTTTCCCGAGCAGCTTATTCCAGTACATAATACGTTTCTTGTACAGCCAAAGGATATTGAAAAATCATTCAAAGGGGCAGGAAGAAGGCTACTTTTTGCTACCTCAGTCCAAAATCTGCATTCTTTTGTACTATTAGCCCCTTCTGGTGAAGTCGATTCCAAGGGAATCCCACTAAACTTACGATATCTCAGCTTAACCTTATCATCACTATCACTTGCAGTTGCTTTGTAAATAAAACCGAAAAACGATAAGCTTATCAAAAACGAAAATAATACAACGTTTCTATTCATTTTACAAACCAAGATTAATATAGTTCATGAGTAAACAAATGGTACTTTAACGTAGTTTTTTAACTAAAGCGTCAGAAAAAGTCACTAACACTATATTAAAATTCACCAAAGAAAACTTACTGATTTCACAAAATCGCAGAACCAGCTCAATTTAAACTATCACTAGAGGGCGAAAGCTAACTATTAAAATGATATATATAAATATATATTAATATGATTTTATGAACATTTTAACGAACTATCGGGAATCTTCGTCATGTCCCGTAACTGTTTTGTTACTGTTGTTTACTGAGATATTGTATACATATATAGATAATCCACTGATGAAGCAGAAAAGTACCGACGATAGTTTGACAAACGAACGTGAATGTTCGTTAGGTTCGTTACAATGACATTAAGATTTCAGCTGTAAACTAAGACATAATTATGGGTGACTTTAAATTCAGGCATATAAATTGGGAAACGCTAGAGTGAAACGAGTAAGGAAAAGGGTTTTTGGAAACTTTTCAGGATGACTTACTCCATCATTTAGTCAAAGAATTTACTAGAATGAAAGCTATTTTAGGTTATTTGTTAATTTCAAATATAGAAATGATCGAGATATTGTAAATTGGAAAACATCTGGGTACAGGATATTTCTTCATTCGGTTCGGTGTTTTGCTGCATGTGGAGAAAAGGAATAATGATATTTTGATTACAAACTGCTAAGAAACGAAACAAAAACAAATTTTGAGCGGATACGACAAGATTTATCTGTTATGAACAAAGCAGCTGAGTTATTTGGAGACACTGATCAGATATGGAAAGGTTTTAAAGATAAACTTTTAAATATTTAAGGTAAAAGTATCCCTTATAGAAGGAAAAGGGTAGCTACAGGTAAAAATCCAGGTTGGCTCACAAATAATTCAAAAGATAAAATTGGATATAAGCATAAGAAATTTAAGAAATTCAAACCGACAGGCATTGCAGGAAATTTAGAAGATTATATAAAATCAAGAAAGTTGGTTAAACAGGAAATTAGGACATAAAAAGGATGCATGAGAAAAAGATTGTCTGAAAATGTAAGAATTAACAGTAAGGATTTCTTTAAATGCATTAAGAGTAAATGAAATGTTGAAATGGGGGTTTGACCCTTGAGGGATGATAAAGAAAAGCTAGAATCTAATGATTAAGAGATGGCTGGGTTACTAAGTTTTGCTTTTTCTTCGGTTTTTGATAATGAATATTTCGGCAATATTCCGGGTGTTAAACTGTTGATAAATGGAAGCTTGATCAAACAAGATGACTGCATTAATTCTGAGCTGGTTAAGAAAAAACATTGGGAAGTTTAAAAAACGACAAGTTTCCTGGGCCACAGAGTATTTCTCCAATGGTTTTGAAGGATGTTAAATATTAGATATGTGAGCCACTTACTACTATTTTTTGTTAATCCTTGAATAGTGGGCATGTACCACAGGATTAGAAATTAGCTAATATAACTCCTCTTTTAAAGGGAGGTGATAAAATTTGTCCCAGTAATTATAGACCCATTTATCTTACGTAGTTGTAATCTGCTTCTCTGGGTCTGTCCAATTGGTCCCCCAACTCATCGAAAAATATGTTCTGCAGCCGACTTTTACTTGGTTCTCGAAAACCCGGATCAACTCTTGTTGATAGAGTACATCGATCATTGGCACTCCAGAGCCACGTTTTGGTAATGGTAACTGGTTTCGATATTTCACGTCAACATTCAGAAAAGTTTAACACATAAGAAATATGAACTATTTAACCTACGCAATAGCTTAGATATTGATATCCTATCCATGAACGAAACTTTACTTAAAACAAATCATAATTTTAAATTACCATGTTACAATATCAAAGATATACCACACACAGAAACCACTAGAGCAATGCACTTCTTTTAAAACAAAATATCAGAATAGACTTCCATAATGTCACACAGGTCCCAAATAATGAAATCATTATAGCTGACATCACACACCCCAACCATCTATCAATCATACTAGTCGTGATGTATGTAAGACCAAATCACAAAACGTCACATTACTATAAACCCTGATGACAAAACGGAAACGAGTTATAGGTGACCTAAACTTCAAACACAGAGACTTTTTATACAAAACTAATAATAGAAACGGGTTAATACCCCGGAGTTTCACATATAGTAACAATTTAATTTGTATTAATGACGACTAGCCCACCCAAACACATACAGGTGGAATACAAGACATTTTAGATTTAGAATTCTCAACGTCCAACATTTTCAATCATATTCATAACTTTCATATTACGGTACACATAGATGGTGATCACTTCTTCATGTTATTCACTTTATTCATGAAAAACAAATCATCCAACCATCCATCAAATGTGTCCTTCCATTATACCAGAACTGAGTCAAAAAAATTCACACAAATTCTGAATGAGACCTATATAGAGATAGCAGAGCTCAGCAACGAGACAGAAACCATTGATATCCTCACGTAGAAAATTACAACCACAATTCAAGAAGAAATTTAAAGAACAACACCCTTGAAACAGAACACCAAACACCTTCAACACTAGCAACTAACCCCCGAAATATATCAACACATTCGTGAAAGACGCCGATTAAGAAGGCTATTTGTCATGATACGGAACAGACAGTTCAAAACACTAACTTATCGTAAAAAACAACAAAATTAAAAACTTAATCCAAGCTCAAAATGAAACTAACTGGGAAAATTTCTGTCATTTACTCGACCAAACAAGGCCCGGCATGACCAGGTTAAGGCACTCGACTCGTAACTCCAGGGTCAAGAGTTCGAATCCCCGTCACACCAAACATGTTCACCCTTTTAGCCGTGGGGGCGTTATAATGTTACGGTCAATTTCATTTTTTCGTTGGTAATGGACTAGCCCAAGAGTTAGCAGTGGGTGGTGATGACTAGCTGCCTTCCCTGCAGTCTTACACTTCTAAATTAAGGACGGCTAACGCAGATAGCCCTCAAGTAGCTTTGAGTGATATTCAAAATAAACGACCATACAAAAGGTAAACAAGTTAAATTCAGAAAAAAAAATTAAATCCATGTGTTACCCCACACAAAAACAGAATATGCACAACATGAAACACGACAATACGTATGTAATAAGTGACGAAAAAACAACCTATTTACAAAATTTCTGGAGAAGTCATTTACCACGCCAGACTCATCAACATTCAATCACGAAAAACTAATAAACTTTTACATCAACCAACATTCACGCGCGTTTACGCCGAATCTGTTACTTTCAAATGACACCCTTTTCTTCTCTCCGATATGCACAAAACACTAACTCGTACCATAACCATAACAGAGTCCAAATTACGCATAAAATAGTACCGCGTTAAGAGAAGACAGAATTACCAACTGAATAATTAAAGAACTACCTGACAATTTCCTGAGCACTGTGGTAGCTCTATACAATCTTTACTTAAAACTACTCTAACAGCTGGAAAACAGCAATAATAATAGTAATAGTGAAATTTGCTAAGAACCTCCAAGACCCTTCTAACTATAGGCCTATTAGTCTTTTTAATAATCTTAGTAAATTATTGGAAAAAAATGTCGCAACCAGGATGTTATTCCATCCAGAAGACACAGAAATTCTTTCAAACATCCAAAATGCCACTAGAGGAAAAAGACAAACTGCTGATCACCAAGTTACACTAAATGTTACAGTAGCAGTATTTTTAAATGTTAAACGTGCCTTTGATTCAGTGTGGTATTGGCATAACGTCCTACTATACAAACTAACACATGAAATACCAACAATATTCACACGTTGGATAGCTAGTTTTCTTCACAATAGAACAACCAAAGTTAGTATTAATTATACTTACTCAAAACAATTAAGAGCAGGTGTACCACAAGGTTGAGTAATTAGTCCATTGCTTTGTATAATATTCGTAAACGGCATATCGTTCCCCAAGCAAAATGGTTCTCATGCTTTTCAATACGCTGATGATATAGCGATATGAAGTACCACACGTTAGCCGCGGCTCGCAAGATACAGACCGCCCTTGATGCGTTCACTAGCTGGTGCGACTTGTGGAGGATCGCCCTCAACTCACACAAGACGCAAGATATAACATTCTACAGATGCTTCAAGGGAAAAAAGAAAAAACATATCTCAAGTTAAACAAATGTAAGCATCACCTTCACGAAACAAAGTTTTTAGGAATCATTTTTAACAGGGACCTAACGTGGACGACTCGCATCAATAATGTTAGTACCAGAATAAGCCAGAGGTTATGTTACCTCCACAAAATAGGACACCTTCAAAAGGTTGCTCCCAGACACTGTATTACATATATATAAAATGTATATACAGTCAATTTCAGAATATAGCAACATGGTCCTCTGTAATATGTTTGAAAAGTTATACAATAAACTACAAGTACACCAAAATACAGCCATCCGGATAGCACACAGACTACCCACATATACCCCTCTTTCTTACTTAACCCGCGTCGACAGAATTTCAAGCATTAAAGAAAGAATAACACAAGTGATACCCTTTTACAAAAAAATCAGTCAACAGAAATCCTTTATTCGTGATGACGAGAAGAACTTTGTAAAGGTAAAACTATCAAAAAAATTTAATCAATGCACAAACATTGTCCAAAATTTACAGAAAAACTACTTAACACCATGTTGAACATGAAATACAAAGAACTACATGACTTACAGGCACACAAAATGAACCTAGACCATCAACTGACATGTTGTATTAAACCAGAGATTTACAGACTTATACAATGGAACATCAACCAAATCAACATTAGGAACAACAGGGACAAAACGATCTGGTACAACAAAAAACTGGAGAAACTGAGATGTAAACAACAGGAAAAAAACCAACACAACAAACCATTGACTAACCTCAAAATTAACAGATCGATCGACAATTAAACACAGACGAGATACATTACTTAACAAAGAACTCAACTTCGTAATCGCACCTAGGTACATTCTGACCTTAGAAATTAAAGCATGTTTAGATGACCTAGCCAGGAGACTTCCGATACTTTTCACAGAAAATAACCGACAGAAAGAAGACGACTTCGACAATTCTATTGACATTCAACAGCCAAACTTCCCAGGAAAAATTAAAAAATTATATTTTCCAGAAACACTTAAAAACAAGATTTTAAGATTTTTTCAAAGAAGTTTCTCACAAAATCGTCAACATAATTTCACAGAACAGAAAACTAAAAAACAACGTTACGAAAAGAGACATTAATTCCATTAAAAACCTAAAACAAGACAAAACATTAAGATTCTAAAAGATAAAAGAAAAAGGAAACGCTATGGTCATAATGAACACAAATGAATACATCCAAAAATGAAGAACATCCTATCAGACACAAACAAATTTAAACCAATACACAAAATCCAACAATGACACACGAAACACAACTAAACAAAATACTACTAAAAATGAAAAAAAGCCAACACAATTTCAATTGTAAACCTGACGATGACCGAAGAAGGTCGAAATGTTGTTCGCTCCTCTACATAGTGCTTTATCTATCCATACCAGCCATTTTTTTTACATATATAAGAAATCCTTTATCTTCAGAATTCTTAACCCTGTCGGACATTCCACACACATGGCAAACTCACACGTCGTCCCTGAATTTCATTAACTCAACAAACACTAACTCATCAACTGAAACACTTATAACATATCCAGTGGTTTAGTCCATATATGTTCATTTTGCTTTCAGATAAGGCACTATTCAGACTGAATATTCGGCGTCCGAGTAGTGAAAGTGGTTTTTCTCTGGGTACTCCTGTTTTCCCCACATCAAAAATTTGTATAGGATCTACGGATCCTCGCGGCCCTGATGGACCCTAAGCCACATATCGGTCTTTGATCTTTTGATACCCACCGCTCGATGCCTGTCGTCGGTTTGTTTCCGCTGCTGCTGCTTGTAGATTTAACTAAATCAGATATCAGGAATGTAGTACATAATTTGAATGTTTTACTTTTCACTTCCTCAGATAGCAAGATATAAAAGACTTTAGTGCGGGGTGAAGAGAAAGGAATTTCCTGAGCTCCTCCAATGATATCTGCTCCCAAGTTCCACCTGGAGACATATAAATTTAAACCGAAACATTTACCATGATGTTTTTTCTTCTTACAAAAATTTACTGAGTATAAGTGGAATTCTTTTAAACTGGTATAATACGATAAGAGTATGGAATCAAAATACATATTTGGGATATCACCTCGTGCAGTTGTTACGTTTCGTTATAAAACGATGACGTTTTCGAAATGGGGAGAATTCAACTTTAATCCAACTGTACCTTAGTTGGAATAAAAGAGCTCGAGATATAACGGCACGTTAATACCCAAGTACTTAAAAGTGCTTCGTACTTATAATATTGCTTGTACAAAAGATAGAACATATTTTTTATTAAATGTATTCTGAACAATGAGAGCGAACACTACATATTGGTAATATCTTTACCCAAAAAAAATTTCAGAAGTTACGCAAAAAAGTTTACGATTTGTTGACGCCAGTATGGAATATACTTAAATTTTCCAATAATGTGGCCTAGAAAAACTTTTTTTTTTTTACAAGTCTAATCCATTATAAACCAAGCTGAAGTCAAACGTTTAAGAAAATTTAAAAGAATTATAGATATGCAAATAAAATTTAATTCCTAGTACCATGCACGATAGGAGGATATGAGAGTATAATTATATTTGTATATATCTAAAATGACGTAAAAATCTGAACTATTTTATAACGTCAAAAGCGAGATCTACAACGTAATAAAACAGGGATAACTTGGTGAGAATTATTAAAGTGGTTAAGAAGATAAGTAATATGTTAATTTACAAGTAGTTCGGCTGTTAATGTAGTTAAATGATATACAAGATTGAATTATTTTTGTCGTATATGTATGTTACTCAATTTTTTATAAAGATATTGTGGTAGTGTATGTGTAAAATTACTTTAAATCACCACTCATTTTATGTATTCCACAAAGGTGTATGAGGCCTCGTCTTAGCATTTGCAATTTTTTTTCAAAATTTATTGATTAAAACAGGAATTTATTGAAAGTGATATAATTCGATAATAAGTAATAAATCGAAAGATAAATTTGGGATAACAACATTTATATATGTTACATATGCTTATAACCTGATTGCATTTTCGACATTGCGAAAGAGTTGACATATTTCATACGATACCTTAGTAAAAAAATTATCCTGAGATTGAGTGTTAGGTTAAGAGCAGAGTGCTTAAAAGTGCTTTGTACTTCTACTTCAAGTGTGTACGTACAATTTAACTTATATTTTTATTAAAAGTATTATGAACAACGAATGTGATCATGTACATATTGACACTTTCCTTAAATATATCGAAATGTCTCGAAGTTAAGTGAACATTGGTATTTTTTTATCGCCAGTATTAAAAATCGTCAAATTTTCCTCTAATCTCGTCTATAAGAAGTTGCTATTTTAAGAAACGTTAAATTATTTATAAATTCAACTAAAAATCAATAGACAAATAAAGTATGAAATAATTATATATATATATACATATATATAATATCATTGCAAAAATATGTACTAAAGGAAGAGATGAGAATATAATTGCGTTTAATATGCCTAAAATGATATTTAGATTCTAGATGTTTTTAATATCAATAGCGAGATCAGAATATGAAGAAACAGGAATAACTTAGAGACAAATTGTAAACTGGGTAAGAAACTGTGTTTTGTTTTATTTGATAGACAGTTGGACAGCTCGTGTTGTTAAATAATACACAAGTATAAATTATTATTGTTATATACCAATATTACTAAATTTTATATACAAATATTTTCACTACGAACGCATATGAGGCCATGTGTTAACTTTCAGAAATTTTTGACAAAACTTACAGAGTGAAAGGGCAATTCTGAAAGTGGTAAAATAGGATAATAATTATGATTAAAATATTTAGGGTAACTCCTTGTACACTTTTTATGTTTGTTTTATCAGGTCATCTCATAAGTAATTTCCGAAAATTTAATACAGAAAGTGCATCATTATTTCTGTCTTTGTAGGAGGCTTTAATGAGTAAATTTATAGTAGGACGTGTATAAAAATGTTCAGACAAATAAATGAAACTAACCTAACTCTACTTTTTCAGATTGTTAATCAAATAAACCCTTATTAAGATGGATGTGTCTGAGGAGCACATTAGGCATGTAAAGTTTTACGAGTTTAAAAAAGGCAATATTACAGCAGAAACTACACGAAACATTCAAGGTGTTTATGGTGCAAAGTCTCTCAATGAAAGAAAATGTCGAAGGTGGTTTCAGAAGTTCGGATCAGGTGACTACAGCATAAGTGATGCGCCACCTTCAGGTTGTCTTGTTGAGTTAAATGATGACTTGCTGCTGGCTGCACTTGATGAAGATTGTGCTGTAGCAGTTGAAGAACTAGCACAGAAGCTTAATTCAACCCATTAAACAATTCATCATCATCTGGAACAGCTTGGAAAGATGTCAAAAGTTGGAAAATGGGTCCTCCATGATTTGACAGAAACCAATCTTAGAGTGGACATTTGCATTTGTCTGCACTCTCGTGAACGTAACTAACCTTTTTTGGAGAGGTTAGAGACTGAAAATGAAAAATGGATATATTATAAACATGTTAAGCGCCGCATACAATGGCTTAGTGCAGGTACACTGGCTAAAGCACAACCCAAAACGGACTTCCACCCTAGGAAAGTCTTGTTAAGTGTTTGGTGGGATATTGTTGGTATGATACACTTTGAGTTGCTGCCACACAACGTGAAGGCTACATCAGACTTCTATTGTCAACAGTTAGAGCGCTTGAATGTTGGACGGAAGGAAAAGAGGCCTGCTTTGATCAATCGTAAAGGTGTTGTGTTACACCAGGATAATCGGTCCCAAACAGCAAAGATCACATCTGCAAAGACTGAAGAGCTAGACTGGGAAAAACTCCCACATCCTCCTTATTCTCCAGACCTTGCCCATCTGATTATCATCTATTCCGAAGGTTGCAGAACTATCTTGATGAAAAGTGCTTGGAACACATGAAGATATCAAAACTACCGTCTCTACATTCTTTTCCTCCAAACCCCAAGAATTTTATAGAAGTGGCATTCAAAAGCTTGTAAATCGTTATCAGGAAGTAATTAATAATAATGGAACGTACATTATTGATTAAATAACATTAAAAGCGTTTGATATCCTTATCTTTTTCTGAACCTAATATCGGACATTATTTGAGTATAATACCTCAAAATCAATCTTTGAAGTGTTTGCTTATAACACACTAGATTACTGGTATTTATGATCGTCAAAATATCTTAACTTGAGTAAATCCTGATGTGCTTTTGTATGGTCTTATGGTGCTTTCAGAATGACAGAATGCAAATAACATTATGAATTAATTTAAGAATAGTATAAGGAACATTTTCTTCCTAGAAATAGTACTTTCACATATTTTGAGAAAACTTTCGCAAAAAAATGATGTCATTAGGGTTTCTGCAGCTCTCAGCATTGGTGCATGACAAGAAAAAAATAAATACTTAAAGGTAAAGGTAGTGTTAGAGAAATGATTTAAAGGTTAAAACTTATTACAGTAGTGTTCGTATGGCGTTTGAAGTGGATTTTACTCGTACATTAACCAGACATTTATATTGTAGTTTCAAGAACATGCGCTGATGATATAACTAAGTTATACTTGCGAGTTTTATTTAACCAGACAATCTATTCAAAGTGTAAAGTAAAAAGGAGAAATCCAAACCTAATCAACAATCCTAGAAGGGAGAAAAAAAAAAAAATAAAAGTTAAGTACAATATAGTTAAAGTGTTCTTAAGACTCTTGTACACGAACCATGATCCAATATTTATGTATGTGTGTGTGTGTGTGTGTGTGGGTGGGTGTTTTTTTCTTATAGCAAAGCCACATAGGCTATCTGCTGAGCCCACCGAAATGGATCGAACCCCTGATTTTAGCGTTATAAATCCGTAGACATACTGCTGGACTAGCAGGGGGCATTTATGTATGAATTTAAAGAATGTAAATAACTAATGTTATCTAAGTATTCTCGTGAATTGCTTAGCCACACAAACTGTTTAGAATATGGAATCAATCATTCACTTCATCACTTTTTAATAAATTATAACAGTTTCATGGAGTTCTATTCATTCTAATTAATGTCAGGGTTTGATTTGTTTTGAATTACACGCAAAGCTAAACGAGCACTATCTGTGCTAGCCATCCCTTATTTATCAGAGTAAGAATATAACGAAGGCAGGTAGACATCACCTCCCTCCTCTAAAACCTTTAGGCTACTCTTTTACTAACGAATTGTGGGATTGACCATTACATTATAATGATCCCACGGCTGAAAGGGCAAGCATGTTTGGTTTGACGGAGATTCCTGACATTAGTAGTTAAGGTACTAATGTCAGGAAACAAGTTATATCTACTTATACATATGTGAAAATGAATTTACAAATATTTCCTTCTTTCTTATCTGGAATTCAATTTCTGTGACGTTTTCTTCGCTTCTTTTAAATATTCTTTTTTTTTACGATTTTAATGCTTATGGTGTAAAAGCGGCTTCCTATAAAAAACAAAACACAACCATTACCCAAAACTACATTTCATATTACATGGCAATCTAAATATTATCAGTAAGGAAGACCAAGAATCGTGAAAAACGTACTTTCTCTATCGCGACACTGTCTACTTTGAATAATAAGTATGATGTATATTCTAAAGGTCACCAACAGATGTTATTGAGAACACAGTAAACAGGTGAATACAAGAAGTAAGAACTTGAACACGTTATTACCTGGTTGGTGTGAAAAAAACCGAGACCAACGTTTACAGAATCTTTATATCATATAGATCTGCATCATAGTGAAAACGTTCGTCTAGTATTAAAAGTTGCACCCACCAAATACTTAACGATTATCAAAAGTAAATATAAGAACTATGCAATTGTTATACCTCGTCACATGGTAGTTAAATTATGCCAATTTGAAGTTGGTCACCATCCGTTTCGAACCATGTGAAATCCATAATGACAGTATAGTAACAACATTGTCTTCCTTCGATCGTATTTTTCACACAGCAGATGAACATTCCCCTGGTCATCCTGATATCCTAACAGGAAACCGTTGTTTGCGTATGAATATGTCTACTACAGTTCCGAACTTTTTCGTTTTCATAACTACACGCAAATGATCAGCTATTCTAGATTGGTACGCCAGTATAGACGATGTGGTATAGAAGGACACTACTCTAAAGTTTGTGATACACCTAAGTGTTCTAAATGCCTCCTCTATGATCATTCTGATGTCAACTGCACAGCTGTGTGTGCCATTTG
Source organism: Tachypleus tridentatus (assembly GCF_004210375.1). Taxonomy (NCBI): domain Eukaryota; kingdom Metazoa; phylum Arthropoda; class Merostomata; order Xiphosura; family Limulidae; genus Tachypleus; species Tachypleus tridentatus. Next base: position 146,352,121 of record NC_134834.1, read on the forward strand.
TAGCTGTATCCACGGAATTGCAACATAATCACAACAGATTCCCACATATGGTGGTAAAGCCTAGATTGCTACTCTCCCTTCATCAGCTTCTGTGCAACAGTTATTTTCCACCTCTAGAACAAGTTGCTAGAGAGGTCTTTCCAGAAAAGACAGTTGCTCAAACGAAGGTCGAACAAGTAACAGAAAATCTTCCTGTCATTAATTCAAGTTCACCAACAGTACCTTCTAATTATGACCAAGAACAGTGCGATTCTCCAGATCCAATGATACCAAAATATCAGCCACTATTTGTCTTTTTTCTCATATGCATTACTGGTCTCCACTGATCGTAACCAATCATCATTGTCTTTTCATGCAGAGCTACCACCTCCAGACTATTTTGTAGTCACTCCACCATCAGGTGATAACAAGACAGATTCCTCTGATTTGGTCTTTCACACACCACCGGTCCAAGAACACCAGGTTCAATGCTTTCTACACGTCCCTATCGGTGTTCTTTAGTTCCACAAGTTGTTAGTGCCTTCTTGCAACAGAAATATTGCAAGGCAATTAGAGTATCCAGAACATGTTCCAGGTCCCCGAGACGGAGGAGACGCCAATCCTCATCGTCTTTATCATCATCTTCATCATAAAGTTCCAGTGAAACCGTCCCCAAAGTCAAGAATAATTTTGTATTTTTCTTACTTGATAATTTTTACCATGGGACTCACGTATGTAACTTTGAATATATAAGGATTACGTAGTATTATAACCAATGTTATGTGATATCCCGTTTTCAAAGATTGAAGTTAATGTGCACTTTTTACAGCAAACACACATTTATTCTAGACCACAGCAAAGCTTTTGATTGTGTTCACTATGGTTTCTTGTGGTTTGTTTGTTTGTTTGTTTTGAATTTCGCACTATATCACTGCTAAATTAGAGATGACTAGTGCAGATAGATCTGGTGTATCTTTGTGCGAATTTCACATAGAAATAAACACTTTAATTCCAGATATGTTTATTTGTTGACGTCACTCAGGTAACTTGTTGTTAACCGAGTTGCCGAGGACGGTCACTTGACCTCGAGCGCATCACACCCTCTGCATACTCATTCGAAGCTAGTTATTTCGATGATGCCATACCTACTAGATGTACATTTAAGAGTCACGTGGCTGTATTACATCTGGAGTCAGCTGGTCTGAAAAGTACGATACCCTCTGGATATGTATTCAAAAGTCACGTGGCTTTACTATATCTGGAGTCAGCTGATCTGAAAAATACTATATCCTCTGGATACGTATTCAAAAGGCACGTGGCTTTACTACATCTGGAATCAGCGTGTCATGAAGGTAACAAACATTCCAGATACGCCTTCTAAAGTCACTGACAAAAATTTATTATTATCTATTCTTCAGAGTTACCCATTTCTACCACTTTTTATGTGCTGTTAATTGAATATCTACTTTCTCATGTCACTCACTCAACCGATATCATCAGAGTACCACTTTCAGGTAGTTCAGGATTTCACATCAAAACCACTACCATGTTGATGACATATCATTCTATATATCAAACACAGTGTCTCTTGGCAAGTTAATGGACATGATAGTTCTCTATTCAGAGGAAAGTGGGGCCCAACTGAATTACATAAAGTCGAACGCCACATGACTAGGTCGATGGAAATCTTCTCAAGACACTCCATTCAACTTATACTAGACCAAACAGGCTGGGAAATCCTTGGGGATATGGTTTTCATACAACTCTGAAATTAACCTGAAACATTGTCTCACACTCGTAGCACGTACTTTAAGCTTATAAACACTCCCTGCAATCACTCGCTCTTTAGTTCACTATTATCTGCCAGAGAATAATGCCTCTTCTTTGGTATTTAAGAGCCATTTGCCTTCCACCAGATAAATTGTCCAAAAAATTAAACTTTATATGGAACTACAAAACTGAACTGGTAGCTCGTCTGACATTTAATCTTCCTCTCTGAGATTGAGGTGTTTGTGTTCCAGTAATACCCAAAAAATGGTTTGCCTTACACAGATTTAACTCGTTGAAGCCTCCAACAAACCAATCATTCATGTCATCTTCTTACTAGTTACTACATAGCATTTAGAATCAAATACTTTAGTGTAACTTGCACTCTTTTAACGCTTACCTGTTTTGATCCCCCTAATTGTTTATCATCAGTTATCATTGCAATCTGCAGTCTCACACAAGAGGGCTCAGATTTTAATATTCACACCCAGTCTGTCTAATCCCTGTATCATCTTCTCACCTCACTATCTCCACCAAAAATAGTACAATGAGCATTTCGCATCCAATGGAAGATAGTTTGTCTATGCATCATTAGTATTGGTTGGTAGTTTGTTTGGTGTTTTATGGCACAAAGTAATAATGCTATCTGCGCCGAACAACCGATAAAAATTAAAAATAAAGCTCTTAAACCTATTAAAAAGGAATCATTAAAACAAATGCCTAATTTTTGAATTGAAAACATAAATGGCGTTAAATCGAATTTTTGAGTCTGGTTTACAGCAGTACGAGAAAAAATAAAGTAATATAAGTGTTAAATGACTTTCTGTAGCATAATGTTAGGATGACTAATGGGTAAGTTCAAACATCAGCATTTGTCACCTAAGGTTGGTCTTTCCCTAGCTGGTTTCAAGTTATTTGACGTTACGGCCATTTTATAATTTTGTATCAATTTAATTTTACTATAATTAGAAAAATGAATCATGTTAAAACAAAATAGGGCTTAATTTATGAATTAGAAACTTAAATAGCATTAAAAAGGCCAATGGCCTTTATAAAACTAAAAATATTTGTAAGGTGGACAGTGTCACCATTGGCAATGATACTGGCCAGCATGAGGGATAAACCTTGGGACAAAACATATCTAAAATGGTGCCATCGTTAAAAATCATAACAACGGCAAAACAGTAAAATGTGGACTATTGTGACCTAAGTGTCACACAGACCACACATTGGTGAATCAGACACAGATAAAAGAAAATGATGAGTTAAAAACTGGAACCAATGTCTAGTCAAATTAGGACAACTTATTTCTGATCTTTAGGGAAAGAAGAAGACCAAAGTCCAATAGAGGGTTGTATGTGGAAAAGCTTGTTTTTCACATTGCTCACGACAAGTCGACTGCCAATTGACATGGAGCCGAGCCTTGAATACAGGACCATAGTCCATGTATAGAACAGCCAGAGCAGATATTTAACTGTGGTGTTGGCAAGCTCGTTCCAAAGAACACCCATGGTCTCGTATCCAGAAGAACCGGATAAAAGTAGATCATAAAGAGAAATTCAGTTTTGAATATCAGCGAGAACAGGGTGAGAACTAACGTGAAATGATTCCAGGACAAGTAGAGAAGTAAGTGAGTCGGTATAGATAATATTATTCCAGTACCAACTACCTTCTATGTGATCAAGGGCAAGAGAAATGGTGTACAGTTCAGCAGTGAACACAGAAACTGTAGAGGGAATTGTGTGCACAACCACTAAAAATTAACAAACTATGGCAGACCCTACATTGTCACATAATTTCGAACTATCCGTATAAATACGAATGGAAGGACGTTTCAAAAGATGTTCAGCAAATAAAAGACGATACATAGAATCCATTTCTCTCAGACGACTTAAAAAAGGTCACATTTGAGGATAGGAATAAGCCATGGTGGGATGGGCAGATCAGTGGATTCAGCAATGTTATTCAAGGACAGATCAAATTCATCCAACCGCTCCAGAATACGAAGGCCAAAAGCATGGCCAAGTGAGAAAAACACAACCCCAAGTGGAATGCTGTGGTAAAGATCGAAGGTTTTAGAAATAAATCAAAGACTGTTCCAAATGGCAGAATTGTAGAGGATGTTCATGAGATTGTGTACAAACTCTGGACCGGGGAAGAGTGGAAAAACCCAGAGCAGAGCCGAAGGACCTGATGATGAAAGGGATTCAACATCTTCAAGGCCGAGGTCATAAAAAAGTCATAGACCAGAGACCCATAGTCCAGTTTTGATCGAAAAGCAGCACAATACATCTTTATCAGAGAACATCAATATGCTCCACAACTGATGGAAAATAGGACACGGAGGATGTTTAGTGCTCTTGTAAATTTTATAACTGCTCATGTGTGATATAAATATTAGCTTACATTCAAAGATAAGCCCCAAGAACTTTTACTAAGGGACCACGGAAAGCACACTTCCACAGAGTTCAGGATCGGGGTAAATACCCTTTTGGCAGCAAAAGTGCATATAGATGGTTTGAAAGCAAGAAAAGTTAAAACTTTTGCTGTGATCCACTTCAGGAAATGATTGAGGGCAGTCTGTAGTTGCCACTCAATAAATTTCATGACTCGTATCAGTTATCAACATAGAGCCTATTTTGAATAGTAAAAGGGAGTTCTCCAGTGATAGCATTAAGCTTTATACTGAAAAGTGTAACACAAAACTAAGAGACTCCAAGTTCATGTAGGAAAGAACAAGAAAGTGTCGAACCCACACGAACATGGAATCTCCTGCCCATTAAACAATTTTAATAAAAAAATGAGCAAATGGCCACATAACACATATAAATGGAGGTCTCACAAAATGCCATACCTTCACGTAGTATGATAAGCCTTCTCAAGGTCAAGAATATTAATACAAGTTGAGGTTTGAGAAAGGAGTTACTGATCGAAGTTTCAAGTAGGATGGGTGATAGCCGTTAAAAGTAATGCAATGTGGACTGTTTCACACCCATAGGCATAGTGGTCCTTGTCAATACAACAAGCACACGCCAAGGAACCACGACATGATGTCTTCGAGTGACTGAGCTGCTGACATTGAAAACATCCGAGAGGGTTCAGAATATATGGCAATACCTTGCAATTAAGATAATCTGCCTTGAGGGTTGCAGATGGACGTGGTAATGTAAAGATCAAAATGAGGACATTGGTCAGCATCATAATTCCATCTTTGCAAGTGGAGATATGCATTACTGCAGAAACTCCTTGGGTGGAGATACCAACGGGGATCTGTCTCGGGGATGCTCTTCAAACTCCTCTCAACAATAACACCTCATGACGAATTAAAAGTAGTATGGAGAGTACTCTCAATGGGTATATTCTCAATCGCCATTAAATAAAAGAGAAATACATTGTCTTTAAGAGCAGATGTTTCCACCAATATGTCACTAGAATGAGGCTTTTGACTGATTTAGGAGACTGAATAAAATAGGGAGTCGTCTACCCTAAAGATTTGTTTGATTAAAGAGCGAAATATTAAATAATGAGGTTCAGGTGTTGAAGATTGCTGTTTAGAATCTTCAAGACGTGGTCATTTAAACAATGTTCTGTTTTCACCATTTTTTTAATCTGATTAGGGGAACCCCTGAGAATGTAAGAATGTTCCGGTGCCAACTGACCCATCCCACCATGGATCCCTACGAGAGGACGCACTATAGTGCCAAACAAGAAGATTTCAACAATGCTTGGGTATCATGAGCACTCTACCCAAACACCAGCATCAAATATGTCCACAACACACGTTGAAAACATCCAACATTTGTACATGATTGGCCCTAACCCAAATGAACCAGCTTATTGACCCTAAGGGGCCACCACAAGTCTGATAGTCTACAGGAATTTAAGGCCAAAGTATGTGTTATGGCTCAATCACTAAACCTCTAGGATCATCCCCTCTTCTTCACGAGTTGCCATGGATGACAAACGCGTCGGTGGATTTTAGATCCCAGTGGAGGTAAACTGAAAGAACAGAACATTCTCTGAGAGGTCCCCTCACCACGTGTAGAAATTCACAACTAGGGTAAAAATTATTAATCATGATAGTTGTTTACGTGGTCTATGCCGACAAATCGTCTACAAAATACGTTCAGTGAGAAAACGAAAGTATGTTCAAAATATCAGCTTAACTGAAGCCTGTCAGATTTGCAGTAGAGTCAGTACTCAATCTGTACTCTGCCTTCTAGTAACATCAGTCTGGCAATGCCACTCACATATATTCTACATCCCACACATCAGTAACCAAACAATAATTGAGTACGTACTGATGATAGTACATTAACAATACTACTTTTCCTTTTCTTACTGTCTAGCATTAGTTACACAGATATGATGGATAACTAGGAATCGTTATATATTCGACCACTCCATAGATAATACCTTTAATTTCATCCGTCAAATCTGATATCATTTTTCCCTAAATATTCGTCTACCTACCAACCACTTCAATTAGCTTTAGTGTCATCTACCTTGTTAAAGATTATTAACGGAACCATAAAACTATCATTGTAATCTACATAAAACACAGGTCAAGTTAATTTGCTTTTCAGTTATTTAACTTGTGTATTTATGTATTAATATTTTTAAAATTTATAATTTACTTTCTAATTTCCATTACAACTTAGTATGTAAAACAATAACGATTGTTTAAAGATTAAGTCTATTTTAGGTCTTAATTCAATTCCAATTTTGTTCTAAATTATAGTACTTATTGTACTAAACATTCTTGTTGTTATGAATAAAATTCAAAATCAGTACCATGTTTCATGGCCTAAGATCCGTATGGTGTCCTACCTATTAAATGCTCTGAAACTGGTTTAGAGGAGTTGAACAAGCCAATTTAGAGAACGTAGAACTCGCTAGAACTTTAAGCTACCGTTGTTGCAGAGAGGTCTTTTGTTTTAGTTTGTTCTTCTCCAAACTACTAAAATAAATCTTTGATGACAGCTCAAGCAGCGGACAGCATACAAAAGCTCATCTGGATTTGCTCAAGTGAAGATATTTTGGCCATCATAGATACCAGTAATCTAGTGTTATACGTAAACATTTCAGAGATTTATTGTGAAGCATCATAGATGAAGCACATTTCAATATTTTTATCAAAATATGAGTGAAGCATGCATATTATAGGGAACTTTGAACAACGATATACTACTTTGTGTATACACAGGTTATTTAATATACTTCAGCTAGAAACCTTCAAGTACCGTTCATTCACCTTTACAATGTTTGTTTACTTTTGATTTTAGGGAATGCTATTAGAGGCCTGTCTGAATTACAGGTCCATAAGTTTAAAGATATCGACTGGAAAACAGCTAATCGACATTACCTGCTGTAAATCCTCAGGTTACTCTTTTAGTCGAATTAACCATTATATTGTGACAACTTGAAGAGAGAAAGGATGAATATTTCGAGTTTCAATTCCATGATCAATAGACAGTGAACATAGTGCTTAAATCAATAGACAGCCTTTTCAATCCACCTAACAAATAGGTATGGCACTATATTTATATATTATACTGTAGTAATAACGCACTAAAACTTAAATTCCACGAAAATATTTTCTAGTAACTGTCTATAGTTTTTCCGTCCTTCAACACGGAATATTGATACCAGTATTGTAACTTGTTATTTGGAATTAAGCACAAAGCTACACAAAAGGTTAACAATGCTATTCCAATCACAGGTATTGAAACCCAGTTTTTAGCAGTGCGAATCTGCAGAAATTGCACTCTGTCACTGGGGAACGATACCAGTATTAAATGCTAATTGGTTGTGTTTTCCATTTAGAGTTTTGCTAAGTGTTTTTGTTAAATGCATTTTATTCTTATATCTAACAAATTTTGAGCTTAAAAGTAAATTCGATCAAATTTTTAATATATAAACAAAAATTAACTTACTAACCCGTAGATGACAACTGGACTGGTATTAAAGTAGAAGAACAACAGTGTCATCATTGGATGACTGAAAAAATAGTGTTGAATTAAAGTTGGCTTGCAGACACACAGCAAACATGTATACCAGCGGAGGTACTGAAGTTAGCAAATGAAAATAGAGGTAAAATAGGGGAAAAAACAAGTGAAGAACAAACACTATATAGATTTTGTGAAAGAATAAACGCAGCAATAATAGACTTAGGTGCTTGACAATAAAGAAGTGAAAGGTGGTAATGGAACAATTAAACTATTTAAACAGTAGCATATTGGTAAACTGTACGTTTGGATAAAGGTAAACTGTACGTTTGGAAAGGTTGTCAGTTCAATACTATACTTGTTAATGAGAGACTTAAAAAATGAGAGGAACACAGCACAGTACCAGTCTTGTCAAATTCTATAAATTATACAATATATGTGTTGAGATATCTGTTATAGTATCATTGAATCTTTAATTCATGGATTTCTGTGGTGTTTTGTTTACATTTTTTATTTCTTTGTTTTTATTCGTTTCAACAAAATGTGAATTACCAGACGTAGAAGTTTTCTTTTCGACTACAGAAAGCTGATATGAACCAGTAAAACATTTAGTTAACTGTATAGGTGAAAGCGGGAGGTTATGTTTGTATTAAAAGAGTTTGTTTGTTTTTTGAATTTCGCACAAAGCTACTCGAGGGCTATCTGTGCTAGCCGTCCCTAATTTAGCAGTGTAAGACTAGAGGGAAGGCAGCTAGTCATCACCACCCACCGCCAACTCTTGGGCTACTCTTTTACCAACGAATAGTGGTAAAAATTATAACGCCCTCATGGCTGAAAGGGAAAGCATGTTTGGCACGACGGAGATGCCAACCCGCGACTCTCAGATTACGAGTAGCACGCCTTAACGCGCTTGGCCATGCCGGGCCATATTCCAAGAGAGAAAACAAATGTGAAAAAATAGTGTAAGAAGATTTCACATTCCTGTCATAAACTTGTACTTCTCGTTCATGTTTTATTATTAATGTTATAATGTAGTACATTCAAATACACGTAGTTAACAAATTTTGATTCAATATTGCTCTTTAATTAACATGTAAAATGACATTTTGGCATCATATTTTTTTAATGAAAATTCACAAGCGTTTTATTTCCTACTCGGGGCACACTTTACTAGCTTATGTAGAAGATTTCTTATAACAGTGGTTCTGAAGAAAAATCCGTTTACTATAGTGTAATTAAAAAACCAAAAATTTGTTGATTAAAGAAACGAGTCTTCCCAGTAGCACTGAGGTATCTCTGTGGGCTTATAATGCTTGAACACAGCTTAAGATACCCACTTTCGGATGAACACAGATAGCCCTTTGAGTAGCTTTGTGGTTAAAAAGAAATTGGAAAATGAAAAATTCCTCGTCTTGTGACTGATAAAGAAAGTCCTAAAATACACATTTTAATCGCTGTCAGGATTTTCGTACTTTCAAGAAATAACTTTAATAATTGAAAGAAACGTTTTCATTCTATTTTTAGAATACTTGGAGGCCTGTGAAGATGAAATGCTTCCTCCTGTACGGTACAAATATCCCGGAGCGAGAAACCAACGTTAAAGAGACATTTTGAGAACCAATGCTCTCCACCTTCACCACAAATGACTGTGTTTGAACATAACTGATGACCACATGCTAGAGTCAGACCAATTAAAAGGAGCAAACATACGGATCCTAACTTATGAAGTATGATACCACGAATGCCCACAGAGATGCCAGGATCAACCCCACCGAAACTCAAGTAAAGGAACATCTTAATATATGGTTTGGTACAAAGGAATAGTGGTTTTAAGTAAATTCAGACGCCAATTCCTACTTCACAAACCTCTCAACTGTCTAAAGATTGAAGCTATTCGATAAAAATAAGTGTTTATTTTCCTCTTGTTTCTTAACGTCTAGTTGTACATAACTTATTTATGCATTGAAAATACTCTCATTGTGATATAATACACCTAAAATACCCCGAGATCTGACGAAATGTGAATTACATTCTATAAAGAAGATTATTAATTGTGAGTATGTGAGCTGTCCACTTACTGTGTAGGTATTTGTTATTTATTTTATTTCTACACATAATTTCGTTAATACGATAAAACTATGGTGTTATTTTAAATCACCATTTACGTTTATTCTTCTTTCTGAATGTTTTATGATGATAGATGAAAAATGTTATTAAGCACAATATGCGTTACATAAACTAATTATGTAAAATCTTTCAGATTGGAATATAATATTTAGAATATGTTAAAAATGTAATATTTAAGAAATTTTACAATGTATTTCATGTGACCAATATTTGTTTTAAAAAGTACACTATTTTTCTTTATTTGATGTTTAACTATATGCTGTAAGAAAGCAGTATTGATCACAACGTAATGTTTTGTATCTTTGTCATCTGATTAAATGGGAACAGAAAAAGTTTTTTTAATTTAGTAGTTTTGAAAACTAAAAAAGATTACACTTGTATTGTGAAACATTTTAAATTTATTTTATCAATCAGATATTATAATTAAAATACCACTTGTCTAGTTACTTCAACAACAAAAGGAAATGCGAAGAATGTGAGAAAAATATTGTAAATTTACATCTTGTTTATTATTGATTTTATTCTTTCGAGGACTAACCTGCAATGTGTCAAAGACACAGATGAGCTGGACAAACACATGAGTCGATATGCAATTACGTAAACGTATTAAGGGATGAAAATACTGGGAAATGAATTATTTTTTAGTATTTTATTATAAATGAGGTTGAAAGCTCATTCACTGTTGTGTATACAGATGGTTCTTGATAAGTAGCTCTAGTAAACATACTTACAGTCATACCATTTAGCAGTGGTGTGCACGTGTCTTTCACAACACATTTGTAAACACCAGTTTAAGTATAGATTTTGCTATAATTAGATAATTAATTATTAAAAGTTCTTAATATAATTGTTAAAAGAGAAAATGCTCCTATATCAAAAACGTAACAAATAATATAGATTAAAACAAAAGGATGAAAACAAAAATATTTGAAAATATAGAGTATTTACAAAATAATCATCTCCTCCATAAATGATTCTTGTGTATTCATTAATAAAGCAGTAAACGTGGAAATAATTCAAGTTAACTTAAAATAGAATTTTTGGAATCAAATTTCATGCAACAAAACGTAATATTAGAATAACATAAAATGTTTTATCTATATTTAATTTACTATGTTCGCTGTGCTTAACAGATACAAAAAAGTCAAATTTATCTAAATATAACCAGTGTCGTGGTAGTAAGTGATACCGTTTACATTTTGTTCAAAGTATTTTGAATTCTTTATCATGTAAAGTTGTCATTAGCTGTTGAATTGGCCCGGCATGGCCAAGCGTGTTAAGGCGTGCGAGTCGCAATCTGAGGGTCGCGGGTTCGCATCCCCGTCGCGCCTAACATGCTTGCCCTCCCAGCCGTGAGGGCGTTATAATGTGACGGTCAATCCCACTATTCGTTGGTAAAAGAGTAGCCCAAGAGTTGGCGGTGGGTGATGATGACTAGCTGCCTTCCCTCTAGTCTTACACTGCTAAATTAGTCACGGCTAGCACAGATAGCCCTCGAGTAGCTTTGTGCGAAATTCCAAAACAAACAAACAAACAAACAAACAAAGCTGTTGAATTCTTAGAGACCTTTGAATGTAGTGATTTCTTACTCATGTATACAAGAAATATTTATCCAAGAAACAATATTAACAGAGCATTTATTTCATTAAATTAGAAAAATAACTGGAAACACTTCTATTTCTTCTGTATTTTTTCTTATACGTTCATCACTTAGTGAGTTACATCATTATACTGTAACCGATTAAGTTCCTATATTCATTTATGTTGTAGCCGTAATTACAGAAATTTGCTCAGTGTTTCGTGAAATATTTTAAAGGAAACAAATTATGATTGGTCTGAAGTGTTTCAATTCTAAGTAACTCTACTTAATTATACTAAACTAGTAACCACATTTCCTCTAAATTACGTGATGAAAATGAAGCATTGGTAGTTTGATGTATTACCTATAGGTTTAAGGGACGTATAATGCTAGAAGCAGGGATTCAAACTCAAAATGGCACAGAGTGTATATCACACGTGAAATCTTTTTCACTGAGTTGAAGTAAATAAACAAAGGAAACACTGATAAACTTATTAATATCATATGTTTGATCTAGAACATATATGAATGTTCTAAGCAAATCTGTAGGTATAATTTACTATATACTGTATGAATAGCTACTTGTTCCGTGAAATTAAAAACAGCAAGAAAACCGATAGATGGCGACACGCACAAATGGAGACGAAAACCATCGAGATATTAATAAAATCTATCTTGTCCATCACACTCTTAACAATATAAACCATTCAATTAGTTTCTTGAACGAAACAACAGATCTTATTAAATGCCAGGATAATAATTATTCTATATTATCCTTAATTATCTTAGTTAATTTAATTCATAGATAAAACAAGGATATTTATAGTAATAAAAGCAGAACAGTATTATTAACAAAAATTAAACGGGCTTAAATCTTACATAATTGGCCCGGCATGGCCAGGTGGGTTAAGGCGTGCGACTCGTAATCTGAGGGTCGCTGGTTCGCATCCCCGTGGGGGCGTTATAATGTGACAGTCAATCCCATTATTCGTTGGTAAAAGAGTAGCTCAAGAGTTGGCGGTGGGTGGTGATGACTAGCTGCCTTTCCTCTAGTCTTACACTGCAAAATTAGGGACAGCTAGCGCAAATAGCTCTCGTGTAGCTTTGCGCGAGATTCAAACACAAACTTATACAATTATATTTTCTTATAACATGCTGCTACTGATGACAATCGGGAAGAAATAACCTTAGTAGTACTCTTCCTTGGTAAAATGTAGCCCAAGATTTAGCATTAGTTTCATGCCCCAATACTTACATAAAGTTTCACTTCTACCTTTAGTTTGTACGAACGATGGATGTTATATGTTTGTATTAAAAGTATTCTGAACAATGAATATGACAATCTGAACAACTCGTACCTCCTTTATCTGTAAGGTTGTCACTATTTCTACCAAGTAAATTTTGTCGATTATTTATCTTCAATATTAAAAATACTTAAGTTCTACTAAACAGCTGAAATTTTGGCAGTGGTAAGCCATTTTAAAATGAACTTAAAATGAAATAATTCAGAAAATAATATTTAAAAGAAGATTTTTAAAGAAGAACTGATTCAAATACATGTATTACACAATAATAATCTGAACATTCAGAAACTGTCGTAAAAAATCTTGCATATCAAAACGTGACCTTTAAATTACTGAAAGAAGCATAACTCTGTTAAAAATAGTAAACTGAATGACAGACTGGGCTACATGTTCATTTCCGAGATAGATAGACAGCTTTTCTAGCCAACTAATACCCAATAATTAATTACTATGGTTAACACGCATATTCTAAAATTTTCTATACAGATATTGGGGTGAACGTAGAACAGTCAAGACGCTTCAGTGTTCTATTTTGATAAACACAAATACAATCATTTCCCTGTTTTTAGAAAGAGAAAGCAGCAGGTAGTCTCAACTTTTAAAAGTCAGAAATCGATGAATCACTTTATTGGAAACTAATTTTAACTATCAACACAACTACTTGATGTAAGTATGAAGAAAAATTTTATTTTATTAAAATCTTTTACCGCAGTGTATTAATAACTGATGAAATTGAGCATTCCTTTTGATTTATATAACAACATTAGGGCGCCTGAATGTTTATAGAAAAACACTCAGGTGATATTAATAAAGAAGGTATAGGTTTCAATCAGAAATATTAATCTTTAACCAGTAAAACATTTCACTTGTTTCTTAATCGAAATTAGAGATCATTTTAATTGTCAGCGTAATGATTATTCAATGTTTTCCTCGATTATCTCAGCTCACTTATTAAATGAAATACACAGGTCTTTAGTGTACTAAAAGCAGGACGATAGTATCCGAGATGGCATTTCTTTTCAATGAAACGCATGTTCTGATTCACTATAATAACTAATACAAAACCTCACTATTAAAGCATAATTTTACTACCATGTGATGAGGTATAACCATGGCTATAATTCCTATATTTACTTTTGATAATCGTTAAGTATTTGGTGGGTGCAACTTTTAATACTAGACGAACGTTTTCACTATGATGCAGATCTATATGATATAAAGATTCTGAAAACGTTGGTCTCGGTTTTTTTCACACTAACCAGGTAATAACGTGTTCAAGTTCTTACTTCTTGTATTCACCTGTTTACTGTGTTCTCAATAACATCTGTTGGTGACCTTTAGAATATACCTCATACTTATTGTTCAAAGTAGACAGTGTCGCGATAGAGAAAGTACGTTTTTCACGATTCTTGGTCTTTCTTAATGAAGATGTATAAATTTTCATATAATATACATTAACATTTGTAAAACTTTTATATAGCTGTAAAAATACTGAAAGGATCATAACTTGGTGAGAAGTCGTAATCGGTTTCATAGAGTGGGCAACTCGTTTACTTCTTACATACTTAGACAGCTTATCTAGCTAAATAATTTACAGCTATTAATCAATATACTAGTATACGCACAACCTTAAATTTCTTTAATATATATTGTGTTAGTGTACGAGTGAAAGATGTTTATACTCACCAATCGTGTAATATCAACTCCAACTTTCTTTTGAGACCTTCAACGCTACAGTCGTGTTTCTCTCACGGGTCTGATTTCAGCAAAATCGTGATTAATTCAGCCCTCAAAAGGAATAACAGATTTGTGACAGTATTTTGAATTTGTTCTCAAAATGGTGTTAAATTAAAGTACAAATATATGAGAAACCCGGAGCATCGGTAGCCATGGAATAGCATTACAGAATATAACTTAAGGTTACATTATTTCAAATTAACAAACCTGAAATACGTGGAATAATATTATTTCCAATCTTCCCACCAATTCGCCATCTTTTACAATAGTTAAAATTTGTTTCTCTCCATCGAAAAATTGAACACTAAACATCCTTCAAAAACATTCATAATTGTTTCCCAACATAAATTTTCGGTGATCTCAATAGTAAGCACATCGACTTTATCTGCCGAACCACCAACGGTGTTGACAAAATTTTGCATAAATTATTTCAAAATAATAATATTGTGCCAATCAATAATAAGTCTAAGACACACACTTTCATCAAGACATTCTAGACTTATCTATTATACCCACTTCACTAATTAACCTGACACATGTTTTCCAAGTACATTACAGTATTTGGAGAGATAACAACGCAATATCATAACCGGATAAACTTTTCTTGACTACTATCACTAACCATTGACTACACACAAGCTAATCAAACTTTGAGCCAATAATCACATAGAAAATAATAATTATACCTTTTATTAAAACAATCAATAACCCAATTCGTGTAACCGAATCAGTTTATAAAGGTTTTAACATAAGGCAAACCACCAAACTTTCCTAGATTTTCAAAAAGCATCCGACTTGCTCTAAAATGATGATATTAGTTTAAATTACACACTATCGGTATTCCCACCAAACTAATCCGATGGATATTCACATTCAACTGTACAGCCAAAGTCAAAATTAACAAAACAATGACCCACCTGTTCAAGTTAACTGCAGGAGTCCCGCAATAATTCAGTATTAAGTCTAACACTTTACAATATATTCGTAAACAACATACCGTCCCCCCTAACTTTAACACTCATTTCTTAGTATTCAGATGACACTGCCATATGGAGCACTTCAAGGTAACCCATACACCACTAGTTCCATAGTCCAAATTTCACTAAACACCTTCTCCAATTGATGTAATAAATGGAGCTTTGCCCTCAATTCCGCCAAATCCCAAGCAATCGCATTCCCTAAGGGAATTAAGTAGTCCAGATAAAAATTCCAAAACCTTATATCAAGCTGGAGTAACACTTCGTTAAACTTTATTAACACTGTCAAATTCCTGAGCCTTACATTCACTTCACTTCGTTAAACTTTATTAACACTGTCAAATTCCTAAGCCTTACATTCACTTCACTTCGTTAAACTTTATTAACACTGTCAAATTCCTGAGCCTTACATTCATTTCACTTCGTTAAACTTTATTAATACTGTCAAATTCCTGAGCCTCAGATTCACTTTCAATTCAACCTGATACAAACACTTGTACGAAGTAAGCTGATAACAGAATTAACTATCTTACAGTCAGTGGACGTATTAAAATAATCTACTTGACTAAAATCGTTACTACAACTTAACAAACCTACGTCACATTTTCCTTGGAGCATGGCAATGACGTAACCAGTAACACGTCAAAGTATCAATACAAATGTCTACACAGCCGTCAGAATAAAGGGAGAAAATAGTACATGGACTGCGGAACCACACTTCTCTTGAATACCTGTACACTCCTGCCGAACTACCTCCTCTCCCTCTTAAAGAAACGTTATATTAAACTCGCCACTCGTTACCACAAATATACACGAAGTAGGAATACTTTGACACAAGAACTTGCAAGAACTGCATCCACCCCAACATTATGGGCCAGACACACTTCACTCCTCAACATGATTACCAACATTACAAATTCAACCCACTCTACCTACTCTTGAAGTTATATATGTATATTTATGCTTTACTCCACTGTTTCGTCTTTAGGTAAGGGCATTGGGCAGATGTACTTATTAAACACCTGTTCAGTGAAAGTTGTTTTCTCTGAGCACTCCAGTTTCCCCTACGTGAAAATGTTCGTGCTATTGGATCGAACGATCCAGGCGCTGAAGAGGACCGCATCATGTACGCTTTACTTCGTAATGTTTAGTAACCTAAATCTTATATGAAAAATCACAAATCTCTGGTCCGTTATGTCTAATCCAAATATTCGACAATTCTAAAATCATTAGTTCTAACTTCCAAATTATCATGTTCTACACATATCTGTCAATTTACCGTTCCAACCCAGCAAAACCTACTGTACGCCATATCATGCTTCTTTCTCCATCATGGAAAATACCAAACGCCTGAAGTCACCACCTCGTGCTCTCCCTTTCTCGAGCAAGTACATCTATCTTTCTTGGCTCCTACCAGTTCGGAATCTTTGCAACTTTTTCTCGAAGCTTCCGAGGTAATACTGAGCTCACCCAACAGCAAATTGACATTCATGAAACTACATTAACGATCGACAGAGAGACTTCTGTCCATGTGGAGATGAAATATTACTTCCGTTATAATGTTATTGCCAATCCAACTATTCGTTTGTAAAACAGTAGCTCAAGAATTGGTGGTAGGTGGTGAAGACTAGCTGCTTTCCCTCTAGTCTTACACTCGTATAGCTATGCGCGAACTTCAAAACAATCAAGTTGATCGTTGATATCTTTTGATGGTAAATTGATGAACAAATTATCAAATAAACATTATTTATGTCAGTGAAAATAAAACCTAAGAACTGAATGTTTGACGACATCATGGAAGTCTCAGGCTAAGTAATAACAACAGGTAAATATCCATACACCCGGATTTCCTCCATATAAAAACATATAAAAACACCTATATTCTATATAAATGTACGACGGCTTTCTTAAATGCCGTCCTAATTTGTTAGACTATCGTTTGTGGCAGACCTAATAGTTTGTAGTGTCGGCTGGGAATGAATAAAATTAGTAGTTACAAAATTATACCAGTTATTACCTTGATATGAAACATTTCCAATCACGAGAAATGTATCAGTGTCCGTTGAAACACTATTACATGATGTTTTTGTACTTTTTATAGTCTTTATGGATTTGAAAATTCTATCTTTACAAAATCTGACAGTCTTTCAGTTGACATTACTGGTCTTTTACATGTAAAAAAAAATCATATTTCTAATGAATTACTTTTAATAAGATAAAGAGTTGTCCTTGAAAATACAGTCATGTGAAAAAGTTAGGACACCCTATGAAAGCCTGTGTATTTTTGTAACATTTATGGATATATAGATATTTAATCTCAATTTTAACAATACTGAGAGATTATAAGAATATAACTAAACAATTAAAACTGAAGAAAAGATTTTTCAAGATCTTCCGTAAATGTAATTCTACAAAAATGCATATTCTAACTGAGGAAAAAGTTAAGACACCCTACCCCCTTTGGCTGAAATAACTGCAGTGAGACGCTTTTTGTAGCCATCTACCAGTCTCTGACATCTGTCTTAAGAATGTTTGCCCCACTCCTCAATGTAGAATTCTTTCAGCTGTGAGATGTTTGAGGGGTTTCTTGTATGTACAGCCTGTTTTGAGTAATCCCACAGGGAATTAAAATCTGGGCTTTGACTCGGCCATTCCAGGACTCTCCATTTCTTAGTTTTTAGTCCTTGATGGATTTTACTGGTATGTTTTGGGTTATTGTCTTGTTGCAGGGTCCAATTCCGCTTCAACTTTAATTTTCGTACAGATGGTCTCACATGATCCTCAAGCACCCTCTGATACACAGTAGAATTCATGGTGGATTCTATTATTGTGAGCTGTCCAAGTTCTGCTGCAGCAAAGCAGCCCCACACCATGACACTTCCACCCCCCATGCTTCACAGTTGGTATGAGGTTCTTTTCCTGGAATGCTGTATTTGGTTTACGCCAAACAATTCCTATGTTCTGGTGTCCAAATAATTCAATTTTGGACTCATCTGTCCAAAGAGCATTATTTCAGAAGTCCTGGTCTTTGTTTGCATTCTCTCTGGCAAACTTTAGTCTGGCCTTGATGTTTCTCTTAGAGAGCAAAGGTTTCCTCCTTGCACACCTTCCATGCAAGTTAAACTTGTGCAGTCTCTTTCAGATTGTAGAGGTATGCACTTTCACATCAACAATAGCCAGAGCCTGCTGTAGGTCCCGTGATGACATGTTAGGGTGTTTTTTAGCATCTTGCGGTCTGCTCTCGGGGTGAACTTGCTTGGACGACCGGACCTGGGCATGTTGGTAGTTGTTTTGAAAGCTCTCCACTTGTTGACTATTTTCCGGACAGTGGAATGGCTGATTTCAAAATCTTTTGGGATCTTTTTAAATCCTTTACCAGCTGAGTAACGATCTTCTAATCATGTGCACCAGGTGTGATACACCCGTGTGAGAGTTGAGCCACTTTAAGTGGAAATAAATGTTGGGGTATCCTAACTATTTCCTCAGTTAGAATATGCATTTTTGTAGAATTACATTTACAGAAGATCTTTCATAGGGTGTCGTAACTTTCTCAAATGACTGTACATTGAGTATTTGTTTTGAATAGTCTGTGTGCAAAGTGATTTTTTTATTTTAAGATTAAAAATACCTTTCTTCAATTGAAACTTCTCAAATTTCCTTTGCATAATCTTTAAAACTTTTTCAATACATTTCAAACGTTTTTTCCAGTAAAATGTTTATTTATTTGTTATTTTTCAACAAAAAATAAATCGAAACAAATTGAAATTACCAATTTTTTCTTTCTAGATTGACTTCAGTTGTAACATGAAACTACATTTGTTTATCCTAAGTAGATTTAAGCTCACAAAAGTGTACATCTATTTATAAAATTGTATAGTTTTGTTGCTCCTTTGATTGCCCTCTGAACCATCTTTAACTACTGTTTACGTCACTACAGGCTGAAAATCATTCGGGGCTCGTGCTGAATGTTACGCTGTCGAATCACATTACTCGCGTGCATGCCACATGAATTGTTTTTATTATGGCATTGCTATTATTTATTTTACCTAATCTAATCTTAACTAACCAAGAAATGTCCGTAGTTTTATAGTTTATTTGCGTTTATAATAATAAATAAATAATAAACATGAGAAACCTGAAATAAAATACTTCAGTAGCCAAACTACCTTTCTCTTGTTGTCGATTGTCGATGGAACTTAAGAATACGCTTTATACTAATGGTAACAATATACTAAATACTTTTTATTAACTTAACTAATTCACCAGAGAAAATAAAATAATAACATACAAAAGTAGACAATTTCCTCTAACAATCACAAATTTTCTGGCTTTCTAACTATGTGATAAGTGTTTCTCGTGCGAACTTTTAAACGAAAATGTATGAACAATCGATAAGTCCTTCATTAATTATTTTTAATTGTAACAAAATAAACAACTAGGCGAATGACATAAATGTGTAAGAATATATTTGTTAAATCATTTGAAAAATATTTTAAATGATGGTGACTAAATCTAAGGTATGAGTAATGTGATTTTGGTGTTAACAAAGACAGTTGTGAAGTTTGTAACATTATACAAACATTGATTTTAGAAAAGTGTTTTCAGAATAAACGTAGACAGGTTATATGTCCTGTACGTAATTATTATGATACTGATCGTCAGTGTAATAAATTCTAAAGGAAATGTTTACGCTAACAAAACCACTGTCGTGACTTTGATTTAAAATAAACCTATTACTGCTTCTAGATAAGTCAAAACTGACTATTGTGAATGATTTGAGTGACTTCGATTTGAAATAAACTTATTACTGCTTCTAGATAAGTCAAAATTGGCTATCGTGAATGATTTGAAGACTTTGTTTAATATATAACAACAGTGTTTTGAAACCTGATATAATGTATGGTGTGTAACGAAATCTCACATATTTTAATAATCAATCTTTTATTCTAAGCAAACTAAAACAGGCTGAACTTGTGACCATTTGTTATATGTCTGACATAGTATTATAATTAATAAACTTTCCATAAATGTATTGTAAATATCACGTGTTAAAATAGAACCTTTACTTTATTCTAATTAGACTTACTTTACTAAGTTTTCCTGTAACAACAGAAGTATTTTCCACTAACTTGTACAATGATAATTTAATCTAGTTCAGTTTTGTAAATATCAAAAGTTACTATGATGTCAGATAAAATTAGTTTCTCAAGGCCGTGTCTGTATACTTATAAACCAGTGGAAGGTTGATGTAAGTTTCCTGTTTGTTAAGTTGAATATCAAAGAAGATAAGAAAGTGGCCACTGTTTATGCCAGGGTAAACCGAAATTTTCCTGGCATTAAGGTAGAAAAAGGTGGAGATTATAGCAAGGTCGAATACTGTCAATATCCTGTTCTACGCAGCGTTATGTCTGAATATATAAATTCACTGTTTCAAAAACATGATAATTTCTATAATAATTAGTGTCATCCTTTCAAGTATAATTAAAATTTATTTTTTCTAAGTGGATTAACTTTACTAATTAACAACAAAAGTTTATCAATATTTGTAAATTGTTTGTTTTGAATTTCGCGCAAAGCTACACAAGAGCTATCTGCACTAGCCGTCCCTAATTTAGCAGTGTAAGATTAGAGGGAAGGCAGCTAGTCATCACCACCCACCGTCAACTCTTGGGCTAATCTTTTATCAACGAATAGTGAGATTGATTGTGACTTTATAACGCCTCCACGGCTGAAAGGGCGAGCATGTGTGGTGCGACGAGGATTCGAACCTGCGACCCTCGGAGTCGAGTGCCTTAACCCACCTGGCCATGCTGGGCCTTCTTTAGATTTAAATATTTATAAAGAGAATATCAGTACTAGTATCTTATTATAGTAACTGTTTTATTGGTTTTAACAAAAACATTTTATCAAAACTTTAATCACTTGGTTTATGAACTACATAGTACTTAAAATAATCCTATGTGTTTTTTTCTCAGTTCTGTTACTGACATTTAACTTTTCTAACTTTGCATTGCATTACAAAGCAGTGTAAATCACTTGATCAATCTAGATCTATCCTTTCATCATTCTTGACTTTGAAAGCAACATGTTTAATATATTTGGTTTATTGAAGTTTCATGAAATCATAAAGTATTTTCATAGTCCTTTCTACTTACACGTTAAACAGACTTCTGTTCGTTAGTCTTGTATACTTATTATACAAACAATGTGTAGAGAACCGTATGTATCTTTCGTGCTAGACAATCTGAAAGTTCTGGTGTTTTAAATAGGAGGGTTAGGCATGATTTGAGAAACATTATCCTACAGAATGTCACCCACTGATACAGTGGACTTATAATTCTAAAAACCAGGTTGCAATACCCGTGGCGGACATAGTACAGATAGCCCTGTTTGTAGCTTTATGTTTAATTACAATCGACTAACCTGCAGAACATTGAAAGAAGTTGTATATTCCATATTTGCACAACAATTTAGGTTCGTTTGGAGGTGATAACTGGCTGTATAGATAACGGAAGGATAAGTAGTAAATCACTCATTTATTATTCTTATTACAGATGATGAATTTAACACAATTACATCTAGACGTTGATGACAAGTAGAAGTGCTGTCACATTATAATTGTTAAAATCCTACCAAAGGTTGTTAAAATAATAGTGAGTAAATATATACATATGTGAATTGTTTGTTTTTTGGAATTTCGCACAAAGCTACTCGAGGGCTATCTGTGCTAGCCGTCCCTAATTTAGCAGTGTAAGACTAGAGGGAAGGCAGCTAGTCATCACCACCCACCGCCAACTCTTGGGCTACTCTTTTACCAACGAATAGTGGGATTGACCGTCACATTATACACCCCCACGGCTGGGAGGGCGAGCATGTTGAGCGCGACGCGGGCGCGAACCCGCGACCCTCAGATTACGAGTCGCACGCCTTACGAGCTTGGCCATGCCAGGCCCACATATGTGAAAGTCCAGCATTTTAGAACATGAAATAAAGTGATATGTGTAAGTTTTTTGTTTTATAATGTTAAATCAGTAAAAGTATTATTGCGTAATAAACGTTTTATTTACATGGTAAAATGTTGTATAAAGTCACATTAATAAAAGTATAAATTTCAATTATTGTGTGATATTGTTATTTTCAGGGCGATTTCAACATATAGTCATGTATATGTAAGATTCAGTAAGATATAGCCCTTTTAGGACAAAAATGAAATAATTTAACCTGAAAAATTTTTAAATCACTTGATTGAGTATATTTTAATTATGTTATTGGGTTTGTAGGACTAATTAATTGATAAGGAGATATAATGTCCTTTTCAGGACTTAATTTACTTCCATGTATTAAGCATCCTTTTTATGATGACGTAATTAACTAACAAATTAAGATTAATCATCATTTTTAGAACACTTTCATTATTAAATTCCTGTTGACAAATGAATGAATCATCTTGGATTTAGTGGTACTAAAATGAAATCATCCATCCATCATAGTTATGTGTCTGGTGTTAGACAATAATATTAACAATAGCAACGTGCCAGTAACGACGTGACCCTGGTGGCAACTTTCGGTATCATGGCGGCCCAGCAGTGTCTCCCTTGGTATGAAAAATTGGAACTATGAACTCGTCGTCTTTGATGGCATCACCCCTCTTCCCCCCTGCTGTAGCAGCATCATTTAAATTCTGAAGTGGGGAACTAAGATTTGGGAGTTTAAAATGCTAAAACTCGAGTTTCAACAACCACAGCGAGCGCAACAAATAGCTGATCATGGTATGTGTTTGTTTTTAACAACAAACACTTTTTAGTTTTTATTATTATCAGACTCTCTTTACGTTTGATAAGTCTTCCATGCCAACGTTTACACTGGAATATCAGTTAATATTATTACATGGAGACATATTAATTTATTTGATTATATTTGTGTGGAGGAGTATATGTGTATTAATGCTTTCATATCACAAGTAGAATAAACCAGGTTGTGTAGCTAATTAAGCAATATCAAAATGTTATTTATTGAGAAACTTAAGTTATTTTTGCTTTAAATGACATCAAATTGTTTACTTTTTATCCCAAAAGGCCACAGAATTTCGGTTCACTGAAAAAACTTCACAAAATAAATTATAAAAATAATTTTTTAAAACTCAAAATTAATAACAGATATTATTAAAATAAAAACATGACCAAACTTATTTTTTCCAGGCTTTTATAACGTAAAAAACAGGTTCGATATCATTGGTAGTACCTTTATACTTGATAACAAATAATTGTTTAACAGGACATCAAATCATCGGGTTGTAAATTAAATTATTCAAGTAAACAACCAAGAATAAGGCATATAAATTTATTTGTTGACTGTGTATAATTACTATCATAAAATTAGCAAGATCCCTTCAACAGTAGTGAGTCTCTTCATAAATACATTCCTTTCTACTTCGAGGTTCTTCGTCCAAAACCAAAAAGCTTCTATTTTATCATACTGAGAAGACTGTAAATAGGTAGGGGGATAAGCGATATAGGTAACTAAGCCTGCTAGAAAACCCCAATTTTACTGCCAAGTTTAGGCATGTTGGGTCCAAAACTATGACTGTGACTCATCGAAAACCAAGTAACTAATACACAACTTGAATTAATTCGAGATGTTATAGTAATTAATTAGAAAATAAAGTTATACAAAATACAAAGTTCTTTACTAATTTAGCCCATGACCAAAATAAAATAAAACTTCAAAAGAAAATTTAAACTATATTGAAAAAGTGCACAAATAAGCTCTGTACGAATTACCAAGCTTTGGAATGGTCTGGCTATTATGGAAAAAACGCAGAGTCAGACGTTCACACCTTATTAGTTAAGGTAATGGAGGTTTTATAGTGTTACACTAAATGTGTAAACAACACAAGAACTGGCGATGGTTGTTATCAAACTGTTCCCTTCCCAGTGATCTGTAGTTCAAAATCTACTATAGATGGTCACGGAAAACTTGATCAAAAGCTGCACTCTGATCAAAAGATAAGAAAAATGATATAATATTTTCTTTTCTAAAAAAATATAAAAACTTTACATATTCTCTGAGATCAATAACGAGAGCTGAAATATTCTGAATGAAGCGTAACTGTGAAAAGAGGACAGTTTGACGGCAGACTGAGTTACATATTTATTTAACTAAATAATACTCGAGAATTGTTTGTTTGTAATTAAGCACAAAACTACACAATGGAATGTATGTGTTCTGTCAATTACGAGTATCGAAACTCGGTTTTCAGCGTTATAAGTCCGAAAATATAATGCTGTACCACTGAAGGGGGATCTACTCGAGAATAAATTAGTATAGTCATATAACCATACCTTTAAATTTCTTATATAAATATTGGATTAGAATAGAAGTAAAAGACTTTCAAACACACCACTAATATAATTTATACTCCAACACAATATGGAGTCTCGACGTAACCTTTGAAAATGTTTTTGAAATTTTACTATTATATATAGAATTTCTTAAAGTAACATAATTCGATAATAAGCAGTGGATTAAAAGATTTATTGGGTCAACAACGTATTTGTAAAACATCTTGTACGATGGATTAATGCACAAAAATAAGTTAGTAGTATAATGTTTGAACAGTCATGAAAGTCTTATACAAAAACAAAATTATTCTGTAAAGAAATGACACAAGACAACTATTGGAACGATTTTTTAGCTCTAAGTCATTTCACTAAAGTTTCCTTTAAATATTTATCTACTTCTATTACAGATAACCTATTGGCTGTACTAAGCTTAACCGTATATAATATTCCCGATATGTGTTTTATATAACTACGTCACTAGATGCAAAGTATACAATTTTACATAAATTTGTCTTCTTGTTTTTTAAATATTGTGTAGAGCTATTCAAGAGCTATTTGAACTAGCTTTTCAAGGCAGCCTGTCATGGTCAGCTATTGGGCTTTTCTTATCAACTTGGCCCGGCATGGCCAGGTGTTTAAGGCGCTGGCCTCGTAATCTGAGGGTTGCGAGTTCGAATCCCCGTTGCACCAACATGCTCCCCTTTTCAGCCGTGGGGGCGTTAAAATGCCACGGTCAATCCCACTATTCGTTGATAAAAGAGTAGCCCAGGAGTTGGCGGTGGGTGGTGATGACTAGTTGCCTTCCCTCTAGTCTTACAGTGCTAAATTAGGGGCGGCTAGCGCAGATTGCCCTCGTGTAGCTTTGTGCGAAATTCAAACCAAACCAAACCTTACCAACTGAAAATAGTTAGTTTAACTTGATACAGATTACGTCATAGATAAATAAGTACGTTCGCTATTCTACAGTTCCGTAAAGGTGACCAAAATTCGTAATCGACACTGGTGTGGATACATTTATAAACTTATAGTTTGTAGTTAAGCACAAAGCTGCACATTGAACCATCTGTGCTCTCTTATTCACGGGCATCGAAACCCGGTTTCTAGAGTTGTGAAATACACAGATATACTGTTGAATCACTGGGGGAAGACTTTATAAACCTGTTACATATCTAATAATACAAGCTATTTGTACAGATTTTTTTCTCTATTCTTTTACTTTTATTACTGAGAGAGAATGTTTTATTGAATGAATAAAAAAGAGAGAGACACTGGTGTACAATTTATCGCCATGTATTGTTGAGGGAATTAAACGTTTAAAATAGGAAACATCCTTTAGAAACAAAACAATGTATAAATAATTAAAATAAGGCTTAAATGAGAAAACTAACCATAAATTGCACTCTATCCTTACAAGTTTTCTTTTTAAAACATGGATCTTTTTTTTTTATCTTGGATTCATTTCATTTCTAGTGTATCACACTTGTTCATTTTATCAGTATTAATGTGTTTTTTATTTTGATTTTGATTTAGTTGTAAATAATTTTATGTAAATATTGTTTTTCAATGATTGCTAATAAATAGTAGTAACCTTTGGGTTTTAAATTATTGTACTTAATATTGCATTAAGAATTTTTCTCTATCGGTAGAGTAATCAATATTGTGTTTAAAAGCGGTCTATACCATGGTACTTTTCTTTTACAAACCTGTTGATTTGACGAAATATCACCTTACATTATTTTTTAACTACGTATTTTTGCTAGCATTGTGTAAGATTAGGTTACGTTAGTTCACACTACTTTACATTACATTACCTCAGGTTTTGTTATGTTAAGTTAGGTTAAATTTATAGCTACGGTGATCTCCAGACACCCCACAATGGACAGTATTTCAAATTGCTTCCTAAAACATGCTTTAAAAGTACAGAAAATATAAAACCATATGAAAAAGACAAATTAAAAGCCGTTAAAACTGTTAAAAATAACTCACCAAGAAATAAATGTCTTCACATAAGGCTTGTTAGCTAATGGTCTTGGAGAAAGATCCATAAAACAATACACGATAACCATAATACTATGTTTTATAAAATAATTATATTTATACCACTAAATTCCCATATATTCGTTTACAAATGTGTCAGTTATGTTATTCGCAGTGGTTTTTCTTATTACGTTGTTGAATGAAAAGGTTCCTGTTGTGACCACCTAGAACGTGCTGCCATCCATTAGTCAAATATGGTTTTATTTTAAATATTAACAGTTTTCTCCATTTTCTTTCTTTTTTACGTCTCAGTTTTTGTTTAGGACATTACATAGCAGTATAATTCACATACAGTGACAACATATAAATATATTACAAAACAGAGATAGAGCTATGTTTCTAAAGGGAAAAATAACATTAGGGTTAACTTTATGGTAAATATTTCACTGCCAATGCCTACATTTTTTCTTCATTTTTCGACACAACCTAGCAGTATAATCTACCTAATGTTCGATGAACACAAATAAATGTAATAAATATAGAGTAAATGAAATTAGAAATGAACAAAACTAGAGTCAGGACTATTTTTAGTAAATGAATGTAATATTAATGTGAAATTATGATAATATTTCAACTCATTTTTATTTAAACATTAAGAATTTTTTCTCTTCATTTCAGTACTTTACATATCTTAAATATTGATTGTTAATTTATCTTCTGTAAACTGCACAGCAGTGAACTAAAATGTGGTTTTCACTTTTATGTGTAGTTTGTACGAACGATTGATTTCTGTTTGTTTTTTGAAATTCGCGCAAAGCTACACAAGGACTATTGCGCTAGTCGTCCCTAATTTAGGAGTGTAAGCTAGTCATCACCACCCACCACCAACGTTTGGGCTACTCCTTTACCAACGAATAGTGGGATTGACCGTCACTTTATAACACCCACCCTCACTTTATAACGCACCCAAGGCTGAAAGGGCGAGCATGTTTGGTGCGACGGTGATTCGAACCCAAGACCCTCAGATTACAAGTCGAAAGCCTTAACCCACCTGACCATGTCGTGCCTCGTTATGTCTAATAAATGTTTTAATTGACTAATTATTCACTAATTACATTATATAACACAAATTTTGTTCCTGGATAGTATGTGTTATTTCTTAATTGTTTATGTTGTAAAAGTACAGAAAATTGCCATTATTCCCTTCAAACTTTGCTTTTGTGACCTGAATAATGAAATTTAGAAATTAACTTATTTTCTTTGTAAAAACGGGCAAATTTCTATATTTTCATTTATATAAGGTCTGAATAAAACAACTAATGAATCAAAATTTAATGTATTTATACTAAATTTATACAAGAATCTTTAGAAGTGAGTAGTTTTTCGAGATTTGCGACTGTAATGTAAATCACTTTCACCTAGCAGCCCCTAGTATAGTTTCCCATCATGTTTTTGTTATACCCTCCTTGGTAGCGGCATTCAAAATCCACTATGTCTTGGTAGAAGCGCTCTCTTTACTCCTCTGAGTATGCTCCCATGTGTTCCTTGAATTTATCAAGATGAGCGTCAAGGATATGGACTTTCAGGGACATCCTGCAGCCCATTTTGCCGTAGTTCTTTGCCAGATCCTCAACCAGTTCCACATAATTTTCAGCCTTGTGATTGCCCAAGAAGCCCCGAACTACTGCGACAAAGCTACCTCAAGCTTTATTTTCTTTCCTACTGAGTTTCTTGGGGAATCCTGTGCACTCCAGGATCTTCTTTATTTGTGGTCCAACGAAGATACCAGCTTAGGGAAGAAGTCTCGAAGGTACTTGAAGGTTGCAGACTCCTTATCAAGAACTGTGATAAATTGTTTCATAAGACCCAATTTTATGTGCAATGGTGGGAACAACACCTTCTGGAGGTTTATTAGTGGCTCACATTTGACATTGTGCCTCTCCACAGAGAACTCGGTCCGTTGTGGCCAGTGCTTTCTGTTGTAGTGCGCTGTGGTGTCCCTACTCTCCCAAAGGCAAAGATAACAGGAAAACTTGGTAAAATCTCCTTGGAGATCCATTAGGAATGCCACCATTTTGAAGTCTCCGATAACTAGCTGCCTTTCCTCTCGTCTTACACTGCTAAATTAGAGACGGCTAGCGCAGATAGCCCTCGTGTAGCTTTGCGCGAAATTAAAAAAAAAT
Source organism: Tachypleus tridentatus (assembly GCF_004210375.1). Classification (NCBI taxonomy): domain Eukaryota; kingdom Metazoa; phylum Arthropoda; class Merostomata; order Xiphosura; family Limulidae; genus Tachypleus; species Tachypleus tridentatus. Next base: position 146,381,040 of record NC_134834.1, read on the forward strand.
AAGACATAACATTTCATTGACTGTAACGTTACGTATAACATGCCGTTATTATCGATAATTGGAGGTTATAATATTAATAGCACTATTGATTAGTAGTGAAATACCCAGAGATACAGAGACAGTTTTACGGCCAAGTACTGATATGAGCTTTTCACTTATACCTGTAATCGTAAGAACAACAGAAGTTATATTTGTATAGTAAAATTATTTTCAAGAATTAATTTGACCATCTGTACAATCTACACAACATTTAACTATAGAGATTTCACTGTTATTACAGAGTAAATTTTCACTATTATGTTTCACAATTAAATTAAAAAAAAATGTTTTATAACAAACAACTTGGAACTGATAAATAATATTTTATCATTTACAGCATTATAGGCTAGGACTCTCTTATTTTGGTGAAAATGTATAAGCGATTAAGCGAGAATACTACGTGAATGATTTTAAACTATATTTATCATAAAGAAAAGAATCATTTAGATCTTAAGATACATATCTGAAACGTCACCATTGTAATATATAGTAATGATCTATTATTTTAATTACTTGGGATTTTGGAAGATACTGTTGTTTAACTTTAGAGGAATATTTATGTTTCGATACACCTAGCAAATATACAAAACGTTAAGTGTTAGAAAGTAAACTTGGAAAGATACTTGAAGACAGAAATTATAACATTAGTATTCCTTAAATTTGCTTTAGGAATATATTTCAACTTTAACCATTAGAATAATTTTTCTCGTGACAGTTTTCGTTTATTGTGACTTATATTCAAAATATCTCGTTATCTGAGAATACGTTTTACCTGGACATTTATTTAACTAGTTAACCTTATAGCAACATATATGTAATGAGACATACATGAAATCAATACAGTCGTAGGAAACCAGTTCTGGTCTCTGTGAAAATTTATTTCCTGCTAATTTGGTTTGTAAAAGAAATGTTTTATTACTAATGAATAACATATTCATGTTTCGATTACAATGTATAAAGTAATTACTACCAATATATAGTGGAAATTACATGATATAGTAGCTAATTCAGTCAGTTATAATTTCAGTATTTGAAAAATGATGGATAAAAACATGTTGAAATAGAGTGGAGTACATTACATTCTCCAATTAAAATTGGCACTATATTAATATTTCTATTGAATTAATGAAAAATAAAACAATGTACTGAAAAAAGAAAATTTAGAATTGGAGAGAGGAAGTTACTCATTCTCAGCTGTCATAAACTTGTCCCTCTTTCCCATTATGAATGAATGTTTTATAACTCCTTTATAGTTACACCTGTTGTGACGTAATATTTTCCAGTATCTGTATTTAACAAAACTTGCACTTATAATCAATAACCCAATTACACACTAGTTTGGACTGAAAACTCACAGTATAAAGAAGAAATGTTTGTAGTTATTAGCACAAAAAGAATAGACGTTTTTATAAAAAATATTAAGTGTAGGTCATATAGAGATAGGAAGAGAAATCCCTAAAATATGAATTTTAACCAAACTTATACCATTGAATGTGTAACAAATTCTTCTGATGATTGAAACAACTATTTTAATTATATTTAAAGATTAAGTGAGAGGCCAGTGATGATGGAATTGTTCTTCCTCGATGGCACAAGTACCCTGGAGCGATTGACCGACGTTGAGAGACATTTTGAGAACCCACGCTTTCCAACTTCGCCCCACGTGCATACAGTAGATGACCACATGCCAAGGTCAGAGCAATTAATAGGGTAGACCATGAAGTAGGATACATTTTTGAAATGTTTTGATAAAATAAACAAATACAGAGACTAGCATGGGTGTGTTTGTGCGTTTTCTTATAGCAAAGCCACCTTTGGCTATCTGCTGAGTCCACCGAGGGAAATAAACCCCATGATTTTAGCGTTGTAAATCTGTAGACTTACTGCTGTACCAGCGGGAGACAGTTAGCCCGAGAGAACTGAATCCGTACAATTATAACCAAAATGTACGCTTTAATAACTCAAAGAATTAAGCTCAGAAACAACAACAACAAAAATCCACATGAGGTAAGAGGTAAATACATATCTATACAACAAGTCATTTTAAAATACAGTAAATACATAATCACAATGGTAGCAAGAAGTTACAATCAGCAATACAGAATTGATAAATGAATGAATGTAGAAAATAAACAATACAATAGTAGAAAAATTTACATAAAAAGAGTGTGGAAAATTTTCTGAAACAATAAATCTTCAAAATATCAGTGATACATGGTCATTGATTACTGTGAAGAATAGAGACACATCTGGGTGCCAACGACAAAAAACAGAAGGATATAAAAAAACTGACATTGTGTCTCCAAATGCAACAGAAGACGTGACTTGACCTGATACAGGATATTAATAACTCTGGCGTGACAGATTAGGCAAGAAACGGAGGTACTGATATGCTAAAGGTAAGATGCTCTCAAACCGGTGAACATTGTGAACAATTCATCAATAGAAGGCCTGTATATACAGTTCCACGTGATGCAATGTGACTCGATCCCAAACAGAATCCCAAGGTAGATGAGGATAATATTGTTCAATGCAATGAAAATATTGTGAAACTAGAAGACAGTAGAGTAAACTTGATGGAGTAGAAACATAGAATTTGTGATCCATTCTCTGACAACGATGAATAACTGTAAACTGAGAGTACTAAAAATAAAAATCTGAATACATGGAATATAACTATGAAAGAGGATAACCAAAAACCCTTTGTCTCATCCCTAACAAATAACGAGATAAGACAGAACAGTGATGTTCTTCTCTGTATACATGTTCAGAAAACAAAAATTAAATTTTGGTTCTTAATTCTCAGGAAGTCAATTTTGAGGCCACGAAACAAAACATATCGTTATCGAATCGAAATAATAGGTTTAAAATTAAGTTGGACAGATTTGGAAGTTTTAGAAAACTAAATTGCTGCTTGTTCAATGTAGGTATGTCCATAAAGGTTTGCAGGAGAAAATAATCGATAAATTTCAGAAGATTAAGAACTTTAAACTAGCAGAAATAATGAAAAATTCACAGAGTTATTAGGACATCCAAAAAAGTCTTATGAGAAACTTATAGCTAATAATGTTAAAATTTAATGTCATGATTTTTTAAATGTATTTAAGGTAAAAAAATGCAAAAAGAGGGATTGGGCTCTCGTAGGCTGTGAAATAGTTCTTAACCGTTTACCTCTCCTCTGTTTTTGTAAGAGATGACAAATTGCAATGTTTCTGGTCCTGAGCATTAGGAGGGAGATATTTAAATTGACTTGAAACGTGTAAATAATAATAATTTAATATTAAGTAGAGGTACAAGTGAGATTACAACTAAAGCACCATGATTCCAGGGTCTTAAGAAAGTCAAATATCAAATATTATTTTTCTTTTTGTTGGTCAATAGACAGTAGGTAGGCGACTGAGGATTGGATATTTGCTAATATTACTCCTATTTTTAAAGAAGGTGATAAAAGTTCTTTTAGAAACTTTGCATAATGTAGTCTTATTTCTATACTACACAAAATTCTAGAAAGTCTGATAATAATAATAACCTTTTAGAGAACTTTGATACCATAAAATAAGCCTAATGTGGAGTTACTATGCAGAAACCTTACCTTGTTAACCTTATAACCATTTTGAGGATGTTACTTGTTATCTGAATAATGTTAATGGTGTGGATGTGGTGCATTTAGATTTCTAAAAGGCTTTTGATCAAGTAATACAAAGGAAATCAGCTAAGCAAATTACACCAGTAAGGGTCGCAGAAGGACTAGTGAATTCGATTGTAAAGTGGCTGGTGGAAGAAAGTGGAAGGTTTTCGTCAATAAGGCCCAGTCCCTGGACCCTTATTACTAATGGAATATCTCAGGAGACAGAGTTTGGGTCTTTGCAATTGCTTATTTATTGACTTATTATTAAATTGATAAAATGTTTTAATAACATTAATCTCTTGAAAACGTTGAGATACTATAGAATAACTTGAACCAATTGCTATATTGGACAAATATCTGGTAAATGACCTTTAATTATAGAAAGTTCAAAATAACGTATGTGAGTTATTATAATTTAGATCACACGTTTAATATAGATGGGACCCTATTCAATAACGTCAATAATGTAAAAGATATTGACATATTGAGTAATGAGCCATCGAGGCAGTGTCCTTCTGGTTGTTAAAGCTAATGAAATTTTGGGGTGAATTGATCAGTATATTGATTACAAGTCAAAAGAGTTAGTGATATTTTTACACGAATCATTAGTTAAGCCTGTATTGGAATGCTGTGTACAGTCCATACGAACGAAAGGATATTGGTTGTTTGTTTATTTTAAAGAATACAGGAGAGAGTTAATAGAATTATTCCGGTTATATGCTAACGATGACTTAAGATCTTAGATTACTTTTCTTGAGAAAAGATGGGTAAAGGATGATCTAACTTAATTTTATAATATTATATGAGAGGGTATCAATAGGATAAATAATTCTGATTTATTTGTTCTATATTTTGAAGACAATAAGACGAGAGGACACAAGTTTAAGATTTAGAAAAGACAGAATAGATTCGAATTAAGACAGTTTTATTTTTTTAACACGTGGTTGGTTTAAAGAAAGAGGTACGGTCAGCAGTTAGTGGAGGCCAGCACTATACAGGAGTTTGACCCCCCAGTGGCACATTGGTATGTTTGAGGACTTACAACGCTGGTTTCGATACCAGAGGTGGAAAAAATACAGACATCCCAGTGTGTAACTTTGTGCTTAGCTTCAAACAAACAAATTTACAGGAGTTTAAGAAGGGAATCAACAATTTCTTGAAAATTATAGGGTACGTTTAAATATTCACGTATCAAGGAGAACATTGTCACTCAAATGTTATGTTATAACATTCAGGATCAGATGTATTAAAACTTACTATAGAAATTTTGGCCAGAAAATAAATTTCACAGGCAATCTATTCTCCTTATTAATGTTGTATTGTTACTATGTTTTAACACTAGTCAAGTCAAGATGATATTATGGAACATATGAGACTAACCAAGATTCACTGCACCATTCCATTGGATACAAACTAAAGAATTTATCAGCAGACGATGTATGCTCCAATATTTCACCTATTACATATTTATTAACATGTACTATCTACACTGTGTATAAGCATCTCTTTCTTTAACAATAAACAAATGGAAGAAAAATTTGATATCCGTTTTGAGTTACACTGCCAGTAATTTATTGTTTACAGGGATAAGTGTGGCTTACTAGCTAGCATGTCGGGCTGCTGGTTGGAGAATCCGAGTATCAAAGAAGTTATACCACCAAACGTGTTCCTCAGCTTTTTGGTGTGAGTGCTTTATAAATAAACATGGTCTGTACATGATCTAGTTTCAAGTTGTTATTCAACCACACAGTGAATGTGAGAGTTCCATCTAGTCTATCATTTCAAAACTGGGAAGACTAAAGCAGCTTCGAGAGCATATCTGGAACAAATAAGTTTTATAAAAGTTATAGTTATTCCCGAATAACAGTTTACAGACGTATAATGCTAAAATCTGAAATTCGATTCCTTGCGACGGACAGAGAGCAGATAGTACATTGTATAGCTATATTTGCTAAAAATTAAAATAGTAAATCTCTTATAGCAGCACGTGCTTTTGACTTTCCTCTGATTAACAGTTAGGGGCGCTTATGTCTGACCTGTATAAGTCGCCGACCTAGCTGTTTAACCCACGTGCACGTGAAGCTAATTATCGTGGAGTTTGTTTGTTTATTGTTGTGAGGTCGTCGCCCTCTCTGTGAATAAACTTTCTACGTTAATCGATAGATTGTTAATTCAGTTATCACTGTGCTCACGTCAAGCTAAAATCTTGGGCTTGTTGGAGTTCCTTTGAACGCCACCATCCCATTTTTTAACACGTGACGCTTACCAACGGAACGGTTATTGTACCCCAGAAGAGCTCATCAAACTGGAAAGGAATAAGTATATCAAATAAGTTCTCACGATGAGCAACTGTTATTTCAACCGTGTGCCCGTTCCTTTAAGTGTTTGAAATGAAATGTTGAAATGAAATCACCTTTTGTAGCGTAAAAATGTATTTATAATTGGCTTTAGGTTTTATAGCTCCTAACAGATGGCAAAACTAACAAGTTTACATAATACCAATAATTTTATTCTTAGAATTTCCCATATAGTTACTTGAGATTTATCAAGCTAGCTTTCCCTTTTTTAACATTAATAAAGTAGAGGAAATGCAGCTATTCAATAACATCCAGCGCCAACTTTTGGTATACTATGTTCCCAAAGAAAAATTGGTTTTACCGTCAGATCATAACACTCATAAAACGACTGAAAGGACAAGTAGTTCAATGGTGAGATTCAAGCTCGCAACTTGCAGATTGAGAGTTAAGTACCCTAACCACTACATGCCATGTCTGCTTTCCAATGGAGTAGCAATATTTTGAAATATAATTATGTTTTTTAACATCTGCAACGAGAGCCAGCCCAGCATCCTGATATGAATTTAAAAAAGCGTCAATCAGGAAAGGTTTTGGTTGTTTTGATTAGACAAAAACGAGACATTTGACACTATATTTTAGATCCAGGTCACCCTGGAACAAAACCCGTGTCCTGACCTGAGATCATGAGAACCGACCTGGAGAAGTTAACTTTTAAATGTAAAGTAAAACGATGTAACAACGAAACATGCTTGGAATATTCTAGATGTAATTGTGAATGAGGCAGTTTAAGCGTAGTGATTAAGCTAAACTATGGATCCAGGTTGGATGAGGGAAGAACTTATCCGAAGACATCCCAATCAACCTGACATGCCAGCTGAATCAGAGTTTCATCCATTGATTACTGCATTGCCAGTGAAACATTAAACAAATGATCACAAAACGAGGATTGGAACCATACATAAGAAATAATTGGTATCAATACTTTATAGTACTAACGGTACAGTTAAACCCAACGATGCAGTGTTGAAATAAAATCAGATTCACAATGCATAACAAGACGATTTCCCTAACGGTTCTGAAATTAAAAATGTCGTTTGAATTTCGTGCAAAGCTACACGAGGGCTATTTGCGCTAGCCGGCCCTAATTTAGCAGTGTAAGGCTAAAGGGAAGGTAGCTAATCATCACCACCCACCGCCAACTCTTGGGCTACTCTTCCATTAACAAATAGTGCGCTTGACCGTCACATTATAACGCTCCCACAGCTGAAAGAGCGAGCATGTTTGGTGTGACGGGACGGGAAGGAAGAGTTAACAGCGGTAAGTCTACGGATTTACAACACTGAAATCATTCATTGGTTTTGCTATAAAAAAATACAAAGCACAGAAAATAAGAAAGATGGTATAATACCCAGTATGATACCATCATTGTACAGTTTATATAGATTTTATTACATTTTCATTAATCGATCGACGGCTTCAGACACCATCATCACAACACGAGTCAAGAAATACATCATGTCTAGCCTTAGACACCAGTATACGGGTCAAGAAATGCATCACATCATGGGATAGCTTTTGTAGCCCATAAATTTACTTTTTTCTCTCTCTCTCATACATTGGTCATTACGTGAAGTGAAGAAAAACAGACATTTCTGGTCCTCCCTGGCTATCTTTCAGGTTCTGAAGGCCAAAATAAATGTCAAGAACCAGACGGATGAAGTAAAACCAAACAATTCAAACAACCATACAACAAAGTCAAGAATCCTGATCAAAGACAGCAAGAAATCACCAGGTCACTTTCAACAGTACTATCCGTAGTGAGAAGGATAACATGCAAGTTTACTTATAACTCAAAGATCACTTTCACTACAAACCCCTTTGAAAAAAGCATAACATACTATTCGTGCCGTTTGAGGAACGTGGAGAATGGCACTGTTGTTTCTTAGAAGCACATTTGTACTCTATTAGTCAAGAGACATCTTTAATATGGGTTACAGTGGTTTCTAGTGTCATTTGGACAGATGAGTGACCACAACAAAGGATTTGAAAAGAAGCAATTATTGTTGGTTGAATCATCACACTTTTGAAGCGAGTTCTTCAACTTTTCTACACTATTGGCCAACTTATTAGATAAGACAAGGTGTTCATGGCAGATGTGGATTCTGCTCTTTCAGCCCATTTTACAAAAGGATGGCTTGAGGATAAGAACGTTACCACTCTCTCGTGGCCAGGTCAGTCACTGCATATGAACCATAATGAACATTTGTTCCAATTTAATTCTAAATAAATCATCATCTGGGTCCTTCTCCAGATCCTGGTTTCATATCTTGCAAGTACGAAGATTAACTTTTTCTGACTTAAATGTTGAAAAGTGTTTATTTACTTTTTGATAGACTGTTTACATTCGTACATGTTTATATATATATATATATACTCTTCTGTTTATCTCAGAACAAAATATTTGAGAACAAATGAATCAGCACTAAACTAAAAATAAAGCACTGTTTTAACAGCATGATAAAAGGGTCTGGTTTGGTTTGTTTTTGGATTTTGCGCAAAGCTACATGAGAGGGAATGTAGATAGTCATCGTCATCTACCGCCACCTCTTGGGTGACTCTTTTAACGACGAATAATGGGATTGGCCGTCAAATTATAATGTCCCCACGGCTGAAAGGGCTAGCATGTCTGATAGGACGGGGATTCGAATCCGCGACCCTCATATTTCAAGTTGAGCGCCCTAACCACCTGGCCATGAGAAAAGGAATTGGAATTTCCTTCCTGAACAACACCTTATGGCACGTCATGTAAAAACTAACAAGGATCTAAGTATGCTCATTTCTGATTCTAAACTACTCATCAAGGTAAAAGAAAGCAGCCAGCAATACTTGGACTTTGCTCGATTCTTTGAACCGAGTAACAGGATCGTCATATTTTAATTGTAATTTCGTAATTGCTATTTTTACAATACGAACACTGCTGAATGTACAGAGTACGTTCAATGAGTGACTCTAAAAACAAAAATTTTAATGAGATTCTTACTCAACAAAATGACCTAAAACCAGCGTTGATCGTTTTATTTTGCACCTCCAGTTATTAAATATGAACCGAGACATCCGTTAAAGGATTTCTGAAGAACTTGGTTGTCTAAAGAACTGGAAAAGTGGAATACTTTGTACATGAAGTCTGTCTCGTTTATCGATGAAAGAATATTAAGTGTAATATCGTGTTACAGTAATTTAAACTCACACAGAAACTGCTTCCTGCTAAGATAAATATAAAATATATGTATAGGTTAATACATTTTAATGTTTTTGACTCATGAGATGTAACGTTATCCGTATTCTTGTTTTATTTATATTAACTCTCAGTGCCATGGACACGTTTCCCTCCTAGAACAGTGTCATGAGATTGGAGTTATGTTTCATCATGAAGAAAGGGTTTCCCTTTCAAACTTTTTATAATTTAACAGTTTAAAGTTTCGAATAAATAATAAAATAGTAAAGTATGTCATTTTTGTGTTGTTGTTCTTTCATTGCATATCTAGAAAACAAACTTAGCGCTGTAAAAGTTGTTCATCTATAAACGTGGTAGTGAAAAGAAATTGAATTAGGTTTAATTCGTTTGCTTGTTTTCGTTGAAGCACAAAATTACACAACAAACCATCTGCGCTGGTTTCACTGCAACGATAGGATCCAGAGTTCTAGCATTTTAATCCTTCTTGATTAACGCTCAACTACAAGAGGCGTTTATGTTACAGCAATAATAATAGTATAATTGTATACGCTTCTGAATTGGAGGTAAAGTGGTTATTATATAACTTAATGTATCAAAGCAGTAAATAGAGTGAGGAATTTGGGTGTATAAATATATTTCTAATTACTGTCATTTTGTAGTTTGAAAGGGTGGAAGTTGAGAGTCACATACGTGTATAAATTTTGGGTGGTAAATTCCTACTACAAGGTTAATTTAACACCTGTGATTTGTCAATATTTTAGAGGTGACTGTCTTTCCACAATTGGCTTCAGACAGCGAAAAGCAGTATATAGTTAAGACTCGGGTCACGGCACTCAACGTCTAATCCTAAACTCCTAGTTTGATTTTTATTAGCGACTAAATAGTTTGACATCTGCATTTGGATGACGTCTGATAGGTGGAATGTCTTCAACTCCTTTGGATACTATGATCACAAGCATATTTTGTTATAATTTAAAGTATAATGAGAGGCACGTGGAATGGACAGATTTCTTTTGTTAGTCTCTTAATACACAGTTTGGGTTACGTTCTGCTTTTTCATCCTTGTCGTATAGTATTGGTTATCTCTTATATACTTTTAACGTAATGTACAATATTAGTCCTACAGTAAAACCTGTCTAAATCGGAAACTGCATAGGGCGAAAACCTGTACAAACCAAAAATATCATAATTTTGCAGCATTATCTTAATATTTCTCTTGCAAAAGACCATCTATATGGCGGAACCTGCATAACGCGGACGGAAAACTATCTTTCACCTACATCATCTATCAACAAGTAGGATTAGAACCTGAGTAAGGCGGAAAAAATGTTTTGATTAAATATTTATTTCTTATTTAATTAATAATTTCTTTAAATATTAATAAATTCTTGTTTAATTAATAATTTGTTTAAATATTAATAAAATCTCTGACATTATGTTACAGTAGGTATTAGTTAAATATATTGTGTTTTTTTCTGCCGTCATTATTCCAGAGGTCGCTATTCGAAAAAACGATTGACTGTACTTTTAGTCGCATTTGCTGATGGAAAACTAGAGAAACCATGGGTAATAGGTAAAAGTGAAAATTCGTGCCGTTTCAAAAAATTTAAGGAAAAACCAACTTCCTATGGAATGGAAAGCGAATAATAAAGCGTGGATGACAAGTGTTACGTTCGAGGAATGTTTGAACAATTTAAACAAAAGAATGGAACAAGAAAATAGCAATATTCTACTTTTCCTAGATAATGCAACTTGTCACCCAGAAGTTCAAATTTCAAATGTTCGTTTAGTCTTTCTACCTCCATGTACAACATCAGTTCTCCAGCCACTAGATTGAAATACAGAAAATTGATGTTTCAGCATATTATTACAAACATGGACGACTGTAAGAGAGCATCTGAAATGACCATAAAAATTGACGTGTTAGATGCAATTTCATCTTTAAGTCATTCAATAAAATGCGTAAAAGATGAATGCGTAATGAGGTGCTTTCAAAACTGTATTTATTCTTGATAATGGCGGTGATCGTGGAGAAGTTGTTTGTTTTGACGATTCTAATGAAATCCAGACTCTAATTGAGAAGATTGATGCAAATGATTCTGTGAACGTTGACACGAATGTTTTAACACGAACTGATTAAATTGATTTAAAATCTATAATAGAATCGCAAGATGCTAACAGTGTGAGAGATTCAGAAGATGAACAAAATGGAAAAGATAGTGACGAAACAGAAATTCCTACTTCATCGCAAGTGTTAAGTTATATTAACACTATTAAATCGTATGAAAAAATGAAGGGGGAAAATGAATTTCATGAAAAGGTCGTAGAATTGGCGTTCTCTTTTAACCACATGAGAAAACCCATTAAAATATACAAAACACTTGAAACTGAGCACTTTCTTCGAATAAATGTGATTAAGATTTTGTGTGCTTGTGTATATTTTGAATATCTATTTTTGTTCTTATTCTAATAAATATAGCATAAACAGTGTAATAACATTATTCACAAACGTCTTACTTCAAGTAAGTATAACGTACCGCTCAAAAATTATATATAATTAAGGAAATGCATGTTTACTGTCTAAGCCAGAAATTTTACCCGGTCCCGTACGATTCCGCCTTATCTGCATACACATATATTTATGCCTTCCGATGACTCAGCAATAAGTCTACGAACTTACAAAGCTAAAATCCGGAGTCTTAAAATGATTACAACAACAAGTTTGAAGAACTACAAAAGGACATTGATAAAGTCAAAAGTGCACTATAAAATAAGATATGGGACACAATAAAACATTTGAGAAATGAAATCAACCTCTTCCTGCATTGGCTCAAGAGCTTCAACCATCTACTACCAAATATGGAAAAGAAGAACCTGTCACTAAGGAACTTTCACGAACTACACCAACCATAACATTACCAAATGTAGTTCCAGAACTGAACTGTCAATTCAGTACTGTCCAAACGAGAAACCAACGAACTATGATGAGAAAGTATCATGAAAGACATATCAGACTCAATTTGAAATAATTTCTAGAGTAAATTGGTGAAACAGTGAACAACAAGCCAACCATCTTTCTGCCAGTTTAAAAGGATCAGTGTTAATAACGTTAAATAACCTTCCAGCTAAGAGTCGTAACAATTGTCAACTAGTTCCAACAGGCTCGAAGTGTTGCACCAGACAGAAGCATCCAGGGCAAAGTTCTAGGAGAGAGTAAAGAGGAAAGAAGATATCTTTGCCGAACTTGTAGATTTTGAGAGGTTTATTCAATTATCTTATATTGATATTTCTCGTAAAATGATGGATTCCATGAAACATGGCCAATCTACAAACGTCATAACAAACAAGGATATGAGAATTAGGCTGAAGCAAAATTGATACAAATCCTCAAATTGTGTAGGATCCCAGTATTTCTTACATGACTACTATCAGAGGATCATCGAAGATGAAGCCTACACTGGAATCATACCACTACCTTCCAAGGAAAAACTCATCCCATTGATAGAATAGCCAGTGACAACAAAAGGTAAAATGTCATCTCATCTGCATATAATATATCTCAGAAGAGAAAAACCACCAAAAAGACTTGATGAATGGACGGTTTGGTGTAGCTTTTTGTTAGGTTTTTTTTTAATTTTTCACACTCCAGGAAGGTTGTAGTATTGTAAGCTACATTTATAATATTGTAATTTATTTGTTAGCTACAAGGCAAAAAGTGCCTAGAAAATTCAAAATTGACACCATATTTTTCTCGTATGTTCAAAGCTAGATTATAAATATGAGATAGTTGTAAAATATTGTAGAATTATTTGATAATAGTCGAATTTTATTAAGAGAGTTAAATTAGTGAACGTGTTTGCATAAAATATTTGAAACTGTGTTGAAGTTCTGGATTTACTTTGTACAAGTAAGTTTGCATTGCTTTAAATGTTTGTTTGTTTTTGAATTTCGCACAAAGCTACTCGAGAGCTATCTGTGCTAGCCGTCCCTAATTTAGCAGTGTAAGACTAGAGGGAAGGCAGCTAGTTATCATCACCCACCCCCAACTCTTGGGCTACTCTTTCACCAAAGAATAGTGGGATTGGCCATCATATTATAACGCTCCCACGGCTGAAAGGGCGAGCATGTTTGGCGCTACGGGGATGCGGACCCACGACCCTCAGATTACGAGTCGCACGCCTTAACACGCTTGGCCATGCCGGGCCGCATTGCGTTAATTAACGTCATTTGTAACGTAAGCCTTCAACAGTTTACGACAGTGTACAAGTGCTTAATCTTGTGAAAAAATTAAAGTTACAGTTGATGTAGGCTTGTCTTTGAAATATTTTCAGCAGGAAATTTTAAAAGAACCCGTCGAGAAAGAAAATCGATATAATAGTATCATATATTATTACAAGGTTTGCAGAAGTACTTGTAACATGTGTACATATCACATTTCTATACTTTGTTTTTATTTTACTGACATTATTACTGTAAACATTAATCAGAGACGTTCTGCTGAATTACGCAGAAGTTATAAATTTACTCTCATTTAACGTTTCTGCAAATTCTTACATGATTTCCTGTTGATTTAAATTACTTCTAATCATAGGATTTATACAAAATTGTGGTCCTTTAAGTTTTGTGCACGTAATTCTCTGACCCACAGTGGCACAACGGTATGTCTGTGGACTCACCCCACTAAAAATCGGGTTTCGATACCCGTGGTAGGCAGAGTACAAGTAGTCCATTGTGTACTCTGTTCGTAATTCTAAACAAACGTATTTCTTTCTGAGGCTGTACGTCACATACGGAAGACAAATATGGGTCTCTCGAACCAGCCATTATACAATAGATTATTAATATTTTATTAGTGAATATTATCAAATTAGTTTAGGTACCATGTATAAAATGATTTAACATCTACTTAACATTTTTTATTCATTTTGTGTCAACCCCTTCTTTTAAGAAGAATGTTCCGTTGTGTGACACCCCAGCTTAAAAAACTTATTTTCTGGTGTGTAAAGCTTAAAATGGTAAACGTAATGCGGTCTTAGTTAATTTAAGGAAATATTTGATAAAATTATGATAAGAGCATTACTGACCAAGTTGAAACTGTCTGGAATAGAAGAGAAAGTGAAGGGTGCATTGTTGAGTGAAGAGCTAACAGTGGAAAGAACGGGCATAATGATATCAAAGACAGTATTGATATCAATTACATGTACGTCAAAGGTTTGACAGCGTAACACGATCTAACAGGATAAGAATGACGATTCGATAGTGTGGCACGATGCGATATGATTTTAAAAGCAATTCTAGATGAATGTAGACGTGATGTCAAAAGTACTGACGTAGTGTAGAAGACAGAAAAAATCACATGGTCAAGATATCGAGAAATAATACCACCACAGGTGACGCTGTGAGTTTCTAAATATTATATGTTGTTGTTTTGAATTAAGCACAAATCTACACAATGGGCTATCTGTGCTTTGCCCACCACCGGTATCTAAACCCGGATTTTAGCGTTGTAGGTCCGCAGACATACCGCTGAGGAATAGGCCTGCTAAATACGCAACTCAATCACCTGCAGTACGAAGAAACAGAAAAAAATACGTTACATTTATGTTGCTTCATGGTTCTTTTACATTTAAGCTACCGCGTATTATCACAGGTGAAGTCAAAACTAATTACACCTCGCTCTGGGTAAACAGCGAGGAAGAAAGAAAACACCCCTCCTCTCTCACTCTACTCCTGTCTGATTTGGAATCTTTTCAAGGTTTAATACGTTCCATTTATTATACAAGTACAGCGATAACATTTTTAAAATCTAATTTTCTGAAAGTACCGGTGTGTTAATTTCACACACTAGATGAAAACTCCAAACATGTATTATTGAATACGCTTCATCAATAACGCATTTTGCCAAAATTTCGTTTTTGAACTGAGTTTTCATCAAAACAACTGGAAATATTACTATGGTCCCAATACACTCAAACTTTGAGCTAACAAGTTCGGGCACATATTTCAGTCAAAAGGCTAATAAAACGCTGAAACTATTATCAGTGTCCTTCACGTAAGTAGTTCTTGAGATCAGCGGTGAGATAAACTTTGGGGTATCTTGAAAACGTGACTAGAATTATCAGTGAAAGATCTTTATGTATATCTTACAAAACAGTTGCATACGGTCTTTTATCAATTACTCCCCAAATGAGTTTTCACTTTAAAGCCAGCTGCTGTCGATATTTCTAAGTTCTGCTTGAGCCAACAAGTTATATAAACATGCAGAAGTCAAAGCTTACTGTTGCCTAATTTCGGAAGACAAAGTTTACTTTTACCTAATTTCGGAATACAAAGTTTACTGTTACCTAATTTCGGAAGACAAAGCTTACTGTTACCTAATTTCGGAAGACAAAGTTTACTGTTGCCTAATTTCGGACAAAGTTTACTGTTACCTAATTTCGGAAGACAAAGCTTACTGTTACCTAATTTCGGAAGACAAAGTTTACTGTTACCTAATTTCGGAAGACAAAGTTTACTTTTGTTACCTAATTTCGGAAGACAAAGTTTACTGTTACCTAATTTCAGAAGACAAAGTTTACTGTTGCCTATTTACGGAAGATAAAGCTTACTGTTACCTAATTTCGGAAGACAAAGTTTACTGTTACCTAATTTCTGAAAACAAAGCTTACTGTTGCCTATTTTCGGAAGATAAAGCTTACTGTTATCTAATTTCGGAAAACAAAGCTTACTGTTGCCTTATTTTCGGAAGATAAAGCTTACTGTTACCTAATTTCGGAAGACAAAGCTTACTGTTGCCTCATACCTGCTAGCTGAAATGATAAGATATCAGCCGAGGCTGATCGGCTCATAGAATGGTTCTGATGATTTTTGTTGTTGCTTTTACAAGTACAAACGTTTAGCTCATAACTCAGTCATATTTTGACTAATTTGAGATCTAATTACAGTTTTGAAGTCAGGAAGTCAAACCATTTCTATTGATATATTTGATCACTCCTAAGGTTCCATAGATTAATTTATTCAAATCCTACCTAAAAACAGTTTCAATTTGAGGGTAAGCTGGTAGATATCCTAATGGCCCGGCATGGCCAAGCGTGTTAAGGCGTTGGCCTCGTAATCCGAGGGTCGCCGGTTCAAATCCCGGTCGCACCAAACATGCTCACCCTTTCAGCCGTGGGAGCGTTTTGATATGACAGTCAATCCATTATTCGTTGGTAAAACAGTAGCCCAACAGTTGGTGGTGGGCGGTGATGACTAGCTGCCTTCCCTCTAGTCTTATACTGCTAAATTAGGGACGGCTAGCCCAGATAGCCCTCTAATAGCATTGCGCGAAATTCAAAACAAGATATCCTGAATAGTAATAAATCAGGTACACGCAGCCCACGCTTGGAATTGCCGGTGCACAAAAATATAGCTAATAAAAGGGAGACAAAGGTCTCATAAATTAAATTATTCTAATCCCACTTAAAATAATTTCAAATGCAGTGGCTATTGAACTTTCTTTCTTGTTTTACTTTTTTTAATTTACGGATTCGACTCTATGTCTATTGGCTTAAAGATAACATCAAAACAATATCTTAACTGTTATTAAGAACGTGAAAGGATCGGTGATCGAAAGATGACCATTGTGCAGTTCATAAAATCGCTCATGGAAATCGATTGTCTTAACTTATTTCTCTCCGTATTTTGAATTTCACGCATTCTGTTCGAGGGCTATTTGCACTATCCGTCTCTAATTTTGAAGTTATATACTAGAAGAAAGACAACTAGTTAAAACCAACCACTGCTAATTTCTAGGCTACTTTTTTACCAACGTAAAGTGGGATTGACCATCACCTTATAATGCTCACGCAGCTGAAAAGGTGAGCAAGGAATTTGATTCGAACCTACGACCCATAAATTGAGAACCTAACTAACAGGCCACGCTAAGCCTTCTGGACTTATTATGAAAAAAATAATTTTTATATAATCCTGACCAAACTTTACAGTGATGGATTTTTTTTGGCGAGAGTGTAATTTAAGTCAAATTTAAATTTTTAAATCTAACATTAGTTAAAATGAATAAAACTACTTATCGTAGTTGAAAATCACGCTGTAATCTAGATACACAAATACAGATTAGTTAATAAAAATAATATTGACATTATTTTTTTGGAAATATTGTTGTATTATTAATGCAAAGCTACACAATGTGACCTGTCCACCATAAGGAATGAACCTCGGATGTTAACATTTTAAGTCCCCAACTTTTCCGCAGATCCACTGGAGGATTGTTGGAAATAGATGTTTAAGAGTCAAATTCACTGTAAGGAATTATCAGGTTTTTTATTTGGGTCAGAGTCTTTACGGTAGGAGTCTGTGACTTGTTGGCGATAAATTTCAACAATAATCAAACAGCACGCACTCCAATTGTTTAGAATAATATATTAAAACAAGTTCAACGTGTATATAGATATTTATTACACTGATGATTATCACACTACCAGATATTATGATGCACTAACACTCAATTGAAAGAACTTAGAATGTTCTAGTAATAAAATGTAATAACATAACAATCAACACTTAATAGCTATTGAACTACAAAACGTATCACTTGCAAAATGTTACATAAACAAACTTGTGAAAAAATATCACTTCCAAAAATATCTAAACTTAACAGGCATTAAATTTAAACTGAAACAATCTTGTATATCCCACAGGAAGAAAGTAAATGTTTAATATAGATATAGAATGCTCAAAAGACAGTGTAGTAATTTACTTTAAAAACAGAATAGTCAGAGAAACGAAAACATTAGAAGAAAAAGATATATTTGAAACTACATAAAACGTCACGCACAATGTGAATCACATGTTGTTGTTTCTGTTTTGTTGTTTAATAATAGTACATTGTGTAACTTTGTTTTAAAAACACAAATAAACAGAATCATGATGCTTCGAAAAAGGGTTAACGATAGATGATTTATGAATTTATACTGTTAGCAGTTTAATACTCATTATAACCAAACGGTGAAAACGTTTTAGTGGGAGCTGGTGAAACATTTTGTATGAAATATTCTTAACCTGCCAAGAATTTGATTTCTGCTCGCTTGTCATCTGGTATTTTAGTCCTGGATACTCTGAATCTCGCTACTACTACTGGGCATAATATGACTTTTATACTTTCATACACCTTATACTGGTGTAGCACTTTCTGGTTCATTGAATGACAACCAGTAACAGTATAAATATTAACACGTGACTGTACTCTGGAGGAGTTCACTAGCCATCCGTATTTTAGCAGTCAAAGACTGGAAGGCAGTTAATCATCACCACCCACAGCTAATTCTTAGGTTACTCGTTTTCCAACAAATAGTGGAGTTGATCGTCACATTATGATGCCACCAGGAGTGCGAGTCACGCGCTCTTACCATCTGGCCATAAATGTTTAACGGGAGAGACGTTACAAGGAAAGAAATAGATCTAACATAGAGAACACAGTATAAAATAAATAAAGAAATTAGAAAGAATTGAAAGTCAAAGCAAATTGTTTATACTTTGTACCAAAAGACAAATTAACACATTTATGTCTCCCCCTCCACACATTCTATATCAACCGATGCAGGAATATTTTATTAGGTACGTTTAAACGCCAAAAGGTTGTGAAGCATTAGAAACCAATAGGCCAAAAATGTGTGTTTGAAGTTAATTACAAAGCTATACAATGGGTTATCTGAGTTCAGCCCACAACCCGGTTTCTAGCGTTATAAATCATCAGACATGCGTAATAAAAATCATCTTGACTGGAGATGTTTCTTTTTTGTTCACAGTGTTTTTGTTCCTCTTTATTTAATTATTCAGTTTAGTAGGATCCTCACTAAACATTGTGCCCCACTGATACAGCGGTAAACCTACGGATTTACAACGCTAAAATCAGGGGTTCTAATCCCCTCGATGGAATCAGCAGAGAGCCCGATGTGGCGCTGCTGTAAGAAAGCACACACACTAAATATTAATTCCTTTATGTAGTTTTAAATTCTTAGCACTAGATGGTACTAATAGTTTACGTTCTGGAATAAATGATAATCGCTACATGTTTGTAGCCGTTCTTCATAGAGCACAAATGTCTAATATCAAAAATATATATATATATAGTCTCCACGTGGATCAATCCATTATGTAGTTTTAAGCTAACCCCCCCTTCTCCTCTCCCCAAGAAGCAATAAAAATAAAATTCTTTAAAACAGAGTACTTTCGGGTTAGAAGTACAGTGGAGTGTGATTTCAATACAAATAGGAAAATCGAATTTTACATTAATATCTGTTTTTATACGATGTGTTTAGTTAAGGAAGATGTTTATTTCTTTGTAGATCAGGTCCGGCATGGCCAGGCGGTTAAGGCACTCGACTCCTCGTCTGAGGGTCGCGGGTTCGAATCCCCGTTACACTAAACATGCTCGCCATTTCAGCTGTGGGTGCGTTATAAAGTGACTATCAATCTTACTATTCATGCAAAAACGGCTCGTTTGGGTTGAGAAATTATTTTACATAGAAGAGCGAACAACGTTTCGACCTTCTTCGGTCATCGTCAGGTTCACAAAGAAAGAAGTAACTGACCGGAAGCTGACCACATGTTTGGAAGGGGTTGTGTAACTGAGTGTCAGAATGACTTTTTATGTTCTTTGAATCTAGTTTCCATTTTTCTACTTCTTTCTCCAATATAGAAGTCGTGGCAGTTATAACATTGTATTTTATAAATAATGTTGGTGTTGTGTTTGTTAGTGTAGTTTTTACATAGTATAGACCTCAGTTTTGTGCCTGGTTTTTGAATAAATTTGGTATTAACTGGAATGTCATATTTTGTTACTAGTTTTTGCCAAATGTTGGTTATTTGTCTGCTGATGTCGGAAATATATGGTATACAGCAGTATATGGTTTCGTGATTTTTTGATTCATGAGATATATTTACTTTTGTTGGTTGATTTTGCTTTTGTCTAGGTGTGTGTGTATAATGTTTTCTACGGTTTGTGGAGGAAACTTATTGATGTTGATGAAGTATTGTTTTATTTTGTCTAATTCATCGTTAATTTTATCTGGTGAGCATAGTTTTATGGCTGTGTTTATTTGGTTTCTTTGTATGTTGAGTTTTTGTTTTGTTTCATGTGCTGAGTCCCAAGGAATGTATAGTCCAGTATGGGTGATTTTTCGGTGGATTTCTGTTTTGAATTGTGTGTCGGTTCTTGTAATTTTGAGGTTAAGAAATGATATTTGATTGTTCACATGTAAAGTTAATGTTGGGATGTATAGAGTTAATGTGATTGAAAAAATTAAGTATGTGTTCTGTAGATCTGAATCCCGCAACCGTGTCATCTACATATCTGTACCAGTATAGTGGTAGATGTAATGCTGTGTTAATTGCTTGTGTTTCAACTTGTGTCATAAAACTATTGGCTAGAACACTGCAAGTCAAATAAACACAACATAACCATAGAAAACACTCAAATACTAAATAAAGAAACAAACATAAACAAACGCAATATCAAAAAAGCCTTACTTATACAACAACTTAAACCCAAAATAAACCAATATAAAGGAACGCCTTTATACCTATATTAATATAATAAAATAAATAAAATTATATATTCAAACATCTAACACCGCCCTCTACATTCCGACACTCAGTTACATAACCCCTTCCAAACATGTGGTCAGCTTCCGGTCAGTTACTTCTTTCTTTGTGAACCTGACGATGACCGAAGAAGTCGAAACGTTGTTTGCTCTTCTGTGTAAAATATTTTCTCAACCCAAACGAGCCGTGTTTGCATATATATTTCTCTACAAGTGAGTTTTCTCGACATCACTGAATCTTACTATTCGTTGGTAAAGAATAGCCCAAGCGTTGGCGGTGAGTGGTGATAACTAGCTGCCTTCTCTCCAGTCTTAGACTGCTAAATTAGAGACGGCTAGCGCATTTAGTCCTCGTGTAACTTTGCGCGCAATTTTTAAACAAACAATCTTTGTAGATCAATTTTAGTTAGTTCAGTATCAGGCTTAGTCCAACTTAGTGTTCTGCATACGTAAGTATTATATTATCAAAACTTGCTGGTCGGGTGTATCCTCTGTTAACTGCCCTGTTTTGTCTTTACGTTAAAATTCTGATTGGTGTATGTGTGTGCGTGCTTTTGTTCCATTCACTTAATGGAACCTTAGAATTTTATGTTTACCTTAGGACTTTCTATTTCGTTTTCTTTGCATAATTTCCAAGCATGGCTAGGTGGTTATAGCGTTTCTATAAGAAACAAAATCTAAATATTCCTTAGCCAGGTTTTTAATACTAGAAAAGCCATGAATAGTAGTGTAAAAAGTTTGCTTGATGGGTTTAACTGTACATAAATACACGACTAGGGTTAGCTTTACAAGAAATATGTTACACTTGATTACGTTTACAAATACGATATATTTTGACAAAATTTACAAATGTATTGCCACATTTTAACTGAGTTTACAGACACGTTGTTATATTTAGACTAATGTTACAGACACGTTGCTAAATTTTGATAATGTTTAACAATAGGATATGTTTCATTGAATTTATATGTTCTGGCGTGTTGCGTATTCATGATGTCATATCTGCACCTTGAGAATGGAGAAAAATAAAACGGAGGCAAAACGGGGAAATCATGGCCCCTGATGCAAATCTGCGTGCATACAGAATAAAAATTTAACGAAGTTGTGGGTTGCACATCGCATAATAAAAACGTTTTTCCAGTATCATACATATAAGCAAGAGTTTCATCGTTGTATGATACTTTATTTCAATCAAATTAAACACACCCTTTTTTTATTGTAAATTCGTAATGTTCCAATAAAATTCTGCAATTGAAATTGTTATCTGTCTTCTTATAATGTAATTAGAACTACCAACTCCAGTGCTGAATACTTAAAACCTGGTTTCGATACTCGTGGTGGGCACAACTTCAATGTATGCGTTCAACAACAAACAAACTAACTAAATTGCTTAATTATCGTATCTATTAGCAATTGAAGGTTATAACCGTTAATTTTTATAATTTCTTAATTAAAGTGAATAAAGAAACTTAATTTTAGCTTTTATAAAATTCTTACTTTTTAAGTGACCTGCGAAGTTATTTATTAGGGGTCATGAAGCCATACTAAAAACCTTTTTAAAAAGATCCTCGCGTCACTTTGATGACGCTCTTAAATCCATAAAGAAAACTTTAAGAAAATAAAATATCAAAACTTTGGAACAGTGTTATTTTCATTATTTGTTTGTTTCTAAGAGTTTCTTCGTATGCTAGGTTACTTCGTATTTTTACAGCAGATTTATCCTGATTTCACAAACACGACCGCCTGAATCATGGTAAACGACCTCCTTAATACTGGCTAACCCTAATCGAAGTGGGGGGCGCACATGAAAAGAACTGCCATTACGTCACTTAGTGATGGGTTCCGGCTGCGAAAATGGATGAGTAAATATCGAGTGATGGATGATAAGTGCGTGATGGATCTAAGAAGCCTAAATACATGCAGTTCTCAACCCATCGCCAAAAAGCAAACATACGATGGGCATACTTTCTCTGTATCTATCTCTTTGTCTCTTTATCTTCTCATTAACTTGTATATTGTTTGCTGACGGTACACGGTTTCTCTATTGCTTGATTCAGTTTTACTGGTTAATATTGTTTTCAGACCATTTGGATTATTTAACCATTTATCTGTCATTCAGGTTCTAGTTTATCTGCATGCTCTCTGCTTACTTATCTGTTTATTGATCTGCTTATATATATCTCCATGGATATTTATGTGGATGTAATGGATGTAACTACGTGATGGATGTTACTACACAGTTGTTTTCTTATCTAATTACGTGTTGCATGTAACCGCGTGCCTAACTTCTTTCCCAAGCTATGTGTTGGATGTAACCGCGTAGCTGCTTCTTCATCTAACTACATGTTGAATGTTATCACGTAACTACTTCCTTACGTTAATGTGTGTTGGATGTTACCACGTAGCTACTTCCTTACCTAACTACGTGTTGGATGTCACCACACAGCTACTTCCTTATCTTATTACATGATGGATGTTTCTACGTAGATATGATCTTGCATAACTACGTGTTCGATATTATCACTAGCTGTTTATTTAGAGTTGAATGTTACCATGTACATGATTCCCTTTCTAACAACGTGTTTAATGCCATCATGGAGTTAGTTCTTTCTGTATCTAACGGCGTTTTAAATGTTAACACGCAGTTGCGTCCCAGTTTAACTACATGCTGGCTGATGTGAAATGAATATATATATATATATATATATATATACAACGCGTGTAAAATTCAAAGTTTAGTGTTAAAACAACCATACATTTCGCCATCTTGATGTGCATGCAGTCCTTTAAAACTAATCAAACTTATTTACTTATGAATAGTTTGCTTTGAATTCTTTGAGGATCTACTGTGTAATAACTCTTTTAAGAATTTCAAAAAACTTTAATTTTATTTTGAGAAATTAATATCTCAATATATATCTGTTTGTAGATTTGAAAATTTCAATAGTTGAAACATGCTGTATGATTTGCAGTATTTAAATTTGTCTGGATCATTATGCAAGGCTGAAAACCATTTTTTACGAGCCTTTGAATAATTATTTGCTGGCGGTATATATTGAATAGGAAATTCAAGCTGTTCAAGGCCTTCAAAAGTCAATAACTTATCCGTATAGTGTATGTAGGGGGCGTCATTAGCGTATAACAACAGACCTTGCCAGCAAATACGTCAAGCTCGAGGTGACAAGCCTGTATTAGCAGAGAACAAAACATAATAACTGTGGTGACAATGAATTGTTGATAGCTGGGTGGAACGACAGGCTTTCTACTACGACATTATTTATTGAGCGCTTTAGAAAGATTAGAAGTAAAAGCAAAACGAAAAAAGGAACTTCATGGTGAGTGTCGAATTCCCGGATCAGTTGATTTTTGATGATAAAATGTATTTTCTGGCTAACAAACTGCATCCCTTAGACTTACAGGAGCGTTAAAATATTGGTTTAATTTTTTAAACGACTCTTTAAGGAGCGTGTTTTTATTATGGCCAAGCGTGTTAAGGCGTGCGACTCGTAATCTGAGGGTCGTGGGTTCGCATCCCCGTAGCACCAATAATGTTCTCCTTTTCAGCCGTGGGGGCGTTATATTGTGACGGTCAATCCCACTATTCGTTGGGAAAAGAGTAGCCCAAAAGTTGGCGGTGGGTGATGATAACTAGCTGCCTTCCCTCTAGTCTTTCAGTGCTAAATTAGGGACGGCTACCACATATAGCCCTCGAGTAGCTTTGTGCGAAATTCAAAAACAAACAAACAGACTTCTTCCACAAACAACCTTTTCGGGTTTTCAGAACAATATTATTTAAAGCTTAAATCCTAAAAGAGAATGTTTAACATTTGTTTAACAACTAGAGTACAGTCATAAATTGGATTTATTCGGGAAATAAAACGTGTCTTTAAGCTGTGTATACAGCCCAAATTATGCATAAAACTGAGAAATACTTGAATGTTTCAATAAATTGATAAAAGTTGGCTTCGTAGAATAAGAGGCTAATTTCATAGTGTTCAAATTTTCCCTATTAAATGCTAAAAAGTTTTTTATTTTTATTTTCCCTTTTTTTATTTTCATCTTTTTAAGCTCTACTCAAATAAGTGGTGGAGTCTAACAACGCAAAATGCATATTTTTTTCTTTATATTTATTGGCCGTAAGATTTTGGCCAGCAGTGTATATATTTAGCGAATGTAGAAGCCGTCTTCAGCTAAGAAAATTTTGTTTTTCAAATAGGGTGGTTGGCTTATGGAATGGGTTGCCTTCTAATAATGTGGAGGCAGTAATTTTGAGTGTGTTTAAAAATAAAGCCTTAAATTTATTCTTTTTTTTTTAAATTATTTAGTAACAATTTCAGTTTGGCTCAGAGGATGGGACAATCGAGATGAACCAATAGGTCCATTGTTGTCCGTAAACATTATGTTTCGTTAAATGAATTGATAGCGTATTCATAGAATAATTATTGGTAAAAATCAGTTGGATTAACATCTTTTAATGTATAAAAAAAATCCATAAAAGAATTTAAAACTTAGAAGAGTAATGTAATTACCCGTTTATGTGTTATCAGCCATTAAACAGGAAAATTCGCACACCATCAAGCCCAATTTAAATAGTATTTTTAAAAGTCGTAATCTTTTTTGACGAACCATGAGGTCAATCTTTTCTTGATTTGTTGCAATGGTTTCTTTCATTAGGCGAGTTATTTTTAATGATTCAGTGAAAATAATTCAAATCAGGTCTACTTAACGACGACGAAAGCAATTTATTTCTTCAATCATAACTCGCAAGTTCTACTGACTACGTTTCTTTATAGAACGTGTTTTACAAGTGATATTAAAAGTCGATTACTTGTTAAAAATACATTTTTTACGAATCAGCCCAAAACTGGAATAACAAGGGGAACTTTGAAACTCGATAGCCCCCCCCTTTAGCCATATATATTTGACTTTTATGCACAAAAGTATATATTAGGAAAAGTCATATTTAGTTAGTTAGATACATCTGTCTAATCTGAAGCCACAACTACGTGACAGACTTTTAGTAACAATAAAGTTAAATAATCACACAAGATTACTGTTACAATAATAATAAGCTAGTCACAAATATAGTAACGAACTTTCAAAACACTAGCAATTACAGATGCAAGTCCTCCAGTGATTAGTTCAAAATACAGTTTGCTGATACGTTTTGGTTTTGCTTGTTTAAATGTGTTTGGTTTACTTTAAATTTCGCCCAAGACTATGCGAGAGCTATCTGCGCCAGCCAAACCTAATTAAGCAGCGTAAGACAAGAGGGAAGGCAGTTGGTCATCACTACCCACTGCCAACTCTTGGGCTATTCTTTTACCAACGAACAGTGGAATTAATCATCACATAATAACGATACCACGGCTGAAAAGGCGAGCATTTTTGATGTTATGTGGATTTGAACCCGAGACCCTCAGATTTAAGTTGAGCATTCTTAACCACCTAGCCAAATCAGGCCTGTTTATTTAAGGATAGTATTGTTTTGTTTTGTTATTAAGCACAAAGCTACACGAAGGGCTATCAGTGCTCGGCCCACCACGGGTTTCGCAATCCGGCTTCTAGCGGTATAAGTCCACAGACGTGCCGCGGTATCACTGGAGGGCTTAAGAATAATAACTGGCAGTTGAATTTCACGCATATATTTTACGTGTTTTTTTTTTGTAATTAATGTTTGGCTTGTCTGTTTGCTTTAGAGCAAAGTCACATTAGGCGACCTTATATGTTTTTGTGGAGGACCGAACTCCGGATTTTGGTAAGTCCGCATACTTACCACTTGTTCTGATAATCTGGTGTCAGTCTCTTATACATAGAATTTTTATACTTAGGTATTTAACTGTCCAAAAGCTTAAATAACCCCATTTGAAGTGAAATTATCTTGTACGTGTAAGTATTTATCATACGTAGTATTTCATTTCTGATGCTGTATTTAGACTACTTACAAAGAACAAGGCTTTTTATGTTGTAGCTTCCCATAGATAGTGAGTTTTTGACATTGATTAATTATAAGAACCTTTATGAGGTTACAGAAATAAAACTAAATCATATCATTTTTACTGGTCCATTATGGCTGTTCAGTAAGGACTTTCTAAATTTAATGGAGAATTTAGTTGTTTTTTTAAACACAACTTAGCATGGCCTTGTGGTAAAGGTCATCTGATGGTTGCGGGTTCGAATCATTCCCATAAATATGCTCGACCTTTCAGCCCTAGGTGGCTTCATTATAATGTGATGGTCACCTCCACTCTTTGTTGATAACAATACCCCAAGTTAGTTGTGGGTGGTGTTGACTAGTTACCTTATCTCTAGTCTGTTACTACAAAAGTGAGGACAGCTAGTGCAGAAAGTATTTGTGTAGCTTTGCACGAAATTCAATAACAAACAGGCAGAAAGTTTTTATCTGTGTAAACTTATCTGTAAGCTTTTATCCTGTGGCTTTATAACATTGAGCCTCAGCATTTGTGCCTTTCTTTGATACACACCCTTCATTTTAACTATGTACACCCACTTTTACGATCTCCACCTTTACTTCAACTTTATCTGTCTCCATCTTTAGTTTAATAGATAGGCCCGCCACGGCCAGGTCGGTTAAGGCGTTCGACTCGTTATCTGAAGGTCGCGGGTTCGAATCCCCGTCGCACCAAACATGCTCGCCCTTTCAGCTGTGGGGGGCATTATAACATGACGGTCAATCCCACTATTCGTTGGTAAACGAGTAGCCCAAGAGTTGGTGATGGGTGGTGATGACTAGCTGCCTTCCCTCTAGTCGTACACTGATACATTAGGGACGGCTAGCACAGATAGTCCTTGTGTAGCTTTGGGCAAAATTCAAAAAACAAAAGTTTAATAGATATGTTGTTTGTCAGGAAAATACTGTGTTCCTCTTGCAGTTGCGGAGCTGGCCAGCTGGTGATATTGGTAAACAACAAGATCGTGTATGTAACCATTGTGAACTGCCTTTTCACTGAACACAAAATATCTTTATATCCTTTAACAGTTTGAAGTTTGATCACTGTTAAAAGCTTGCGTTTAAGTAAAGTGGTGTATATTATTTCAAGTCGTTAGTATCACAAAGTCAGTCCATGAATAATTATATATAATCATTAAATTGTTCCATTAGCTGAAAGATAGTGGTGTAAATAAATCCAAGAGGATGAAACAAAGAATAAAAAACAATGATAAATTAGATTAATGGGTTCAAACCAGTTCTATTGTGGGCCTTTCTGAGGCCATTAATGTCAAACTTTAATACTGTCGAAAAGTATACTGCACAACAATTTTTTTGCTTCTTGAACATTGTTGGGTGTTCCTCATAGATTTTTGGTTGCTGACCACGAAAATCACATCCAAATTTGCCCATCACGTACCGTTTCATGGAAATCTTCAGTTTCACCAGGACATTGCTACAATGGAAAAACGATATCAGGGCAACTGAAATCCGTCAATGCTTGTTGACTACTGTTGGACTCTGTAACGTGATGCACCGGACGTTGAATACAAACGAAAATCAGGAGCAAAACACTTTTAATTATGTTGAACTTAATAGCGTATTAGAAACATAAATGCAATTAAATACGTTATTGCTGGTAAACAGTTAACTGTCTATTTCTCAGAGTTCCTACGTGATGAAGCAAAATTAAAATTATATTTGTGCATACCCACCAGGTACCTGTCACAATGAGCAAAAACATTCAGGAAGCAAAACTTTTCAAAAAAATTGTTGTGCAGTGACGTATCAGAACAGAGTCAAAAATTAGATTTCAGGCTACTTTCAAAAAACAAATGAGAGGTAAATCACACGTGAAATATCAAAATGTTATTAATGTTCATATTTAGTACGACAGAAACTCTGTGGAAATGCTTGTGTTCAGCAAACAGTCAATGTTTGTGCGTCCCACTTTTGAGTTAATAACTGTAGACACTCTCTCCAGCATTGTTGCATCATACGTATTAACCTTATTTTTATATATATCACCTGTGAGAGAGATAGAGTCTAAAATGTCTTGCACACTACGAACTGATAAAATTAAATACTAGCAGTTATCGGTATTGCACTTTTAAACAACTCAGAATGCTACCTTCTTCTCCCTTCTCACGAGTAAAATATGTCCTCAAACCTCGTTTTAGGTTCGTCTCCAGTTTTTATGTGGCAGTCTTGTTTTTACATTTCTTGAATTCGAGGTTGAACCTAAGATATGTATTCCATGACACGAACTATTCCTTTTGAACTGAGACGAATGGTTAAACCAGTAGTATTTGGTTACAAGAAGGCACTTTGAAAACAACAATTGAAATAACCACAGATGAAACACTAGACAATAACAAGAAAAACAGTACGAATGTAGCTAAAATGTGATAACCCTTTAGCTGAGTTGGTAAAGCACTCGTCTGGTGTGTGAGTAGAAATGTAGCCGTTCCAATAACTGAAACGTGCCTTACACAGAAGTGCTAGGGACCATCCCTTTAAGTGATTTTGGTAGACAATTCGCCTCCTGTGCAAAACGTCGTAGGTTCTTATCAATGGTGGAGAAATATGTAATGAAAATATTCTATAAAGCCGGAAGTAATTTACACTAATTTGACCTCCATATTTAAAGAAACCTAAAGGAGTCATTATCATCAACATTGCTGTGTTTATGATATTTTATACAATTTAAATTTGTAGTATTTACCTGATATGATTTCTCACCCTGTATGAACATATTTGGATTTCTTGTTATAAATTTAAATCGTATTGATTTCACGAGGTAATAACAACAGCTGAGTGATAAGTGTGGTGTACTTATTAAATTTATAGAATACACGATGGCGACTAATCAATTCCAAGTAATGCACTAATGTAATGGATAACTTCTCTGTCGTGAGTTAAAGCTGATCCGACAAAAACTGATATTTGTTTCTTTAATTCATTCCCCAGAACGTGTACATGAACATGTTTTTCGTGGTTTTCAGAATGATTTAACCCATTATTTATAAACCCCGTGAGCTAACAAAGATTTTACCATATAAAGAGACTGTTTCTACTGTTGATAAAGCTGCATGCTCTGTTGATTAATAAAATAAAAATATTTTTTTTTTAGGGGGGAGCTTTGAGCAGGACCTGGTGTGGCGTAATGCTCGTATCTAGTATGCTGAATCGCGAATCCGAAGGTCAGTGTATTACGTTCCGTTGTTGCAAAAACGCGTTCCACACTAAGTGGCCATGTGCTCGTTATAAAAAAGACAATCAAATCTCACTATTGAATTGGAATTGTCCTAGGGTCACCTTTGGGTATCATTGACTAACTGCCTTCCTTCTAATCTATCAGTTACAAAGTAGGGACTTTATCTTTGCGTGAATATCTGTAATAAACTAATTCTTTGGTAAAGTGAAATAATTCTGTGTATGACTTATGAAATTCAATCACAGCAATAATACACGTGTACAACAAAAAGCAAAAACACATAAACACATTAAAAGTAATATCACTGTATTTTAATACATTAAAAGTAGTGTTACTGTATTTAAGAGATATATCACTGCATCTTCGAAGAGCTCGTTAATGTTGCTCTTTATAGACACAGTTATCGCTGTATATATTTCAAATATGGCGATTCTTTGGTCAGTATATCATTCTTCATAAAGTACACTATATCAGCTAGTGTCTATTTATACTTATGAAAATTAATTCTCGTCCTATACTGACTTTAAAACTGATAAATATATAAACATTGTTTGATGTGTGAAAGTGTTTCTAAACCTGGTGATTAGGGGGCGCTCGAGTCATAAACTGAGAAATGCGAGTTTGAATCTCCATTGAAAATGCTTGCCTTTTCAGCCTTTGAAGCATCATAATGTAAAGGTCAATCTCACTATTCGTTGGTAAAAGAATAGCTCAAGAGTTGACGGTGGGTATTACTAACTAACTACCTTTCCTCTAGTCTGGTACTGTTAAATTATGGAGGCTAGCGCAAACAGCTCCCGGGTAACCTTGTGCGAAATTCAAAACCAACTGTAACCCAATTTTTTGTTTCTTTAGAAAGATCGTTCCCACCACCACAGTGGCACAACGGTATGTCTGCGAACTTACAACACTAGAAAATGAGTTTTGATACTCGTGGTGATTACAGCACAAACGGCCCATTGTGTAGCTTTGCGCTAAAGAAAAAACAAAATAATTTATAGCATTTAATAAAAATCTTACCAGGTGGCGCTTAATATGTTTATATTTTGGGACTCTTAGCTATGGAATATCGCCACGTGTCGAGATAACCATATATGTTTCCTAATACTTTATATATTATTGTTACTAACAGCTAATATTCTGGAAGTGTGGTGTGGTGGGCAGTTTTCCGTAAACAGTCTTGTTTTGTAGTTTTGTCTTGAATGCTCGCACAAAGCTATACAAGAGCAATCTGGTCCAGTATGGCCAGGTGGATTGAGGCGTTCGACTCGTTATCTGAGGGTCGCGGGTTCGAATCCCCGTCGCACCAAACGTGTTCGCCCTTTAAGTCGTGGAGGCGTTATAATGCGACGATCAATCCTATTATTCGTTGGTAAAAGAGTAGACCAAGAGTTGGCGGTGGGTGGTGATAACTAGCTGCCTTCCCTCTAGTCTTACACTGCTAAAATAGGGACGGCTAGGGCAGATAGCCCTTGTGTAGCTTTGCTCGAAATTAAAAAACAAGCAAAGAAGAGCTATCTGTAATTCACGTCCATAATTTTCATCTGGTACACTAGAGGTAAGGGAGCTAATCAGCGGCACCATTTGCCAACTTGTGGGCTACTCTAATCGAATACTAAGATTCGACTCTCTCTTTTACATCTTACATATGACCACATAATACGGCGACAGGACACTAGCCATCAACCAACAGCTCCACATTCAGCGCGCTAACCAATAGCCCACGCCCGACCCTTCTTTAATACGTAAGATCTTTATATTACCTAATGTAGTGATTCTTGATGAATTCGGTGGTGATAATAGAAAAGGGAATTTGATATTATCGCAACAGTGATTTATTACGTGAGTATATAACTTTAGACCTTGTGTTTGACATTCAACATATTGTGTATACAGTTTTATATATCTCCAATATTTATACTTGTTGACTAGTTTGCTAACGTTGTTGATAACGATAGTAATCTTATGTAAAATTTGTTACTTTGCAACAAATTCTGCAAGTCAGAAGTGCTTAAAAAGTTTTTTACCACTAGATGACGCTCTATGAATCCTAATTCGCAAAGCGGAAGACCTTTTATATTTGGAAGAACGAGTTAGTAATGGAATCCATTTTTAGTTTATTGTCACGGTGCGGGGGAAATGAAACTTGTGTTGAAATGTTTGACGCATTTCGAGAGACCAAACTTCTTTGATTGTGTATAATGGCAATTTATTATTTTTCAAAGATGTATTAACGTTGCGTGCGTATTTTAAATACGAAGACTGTATATAACCGTCATAATATTACAAAAAAAAAAAAAAAAGATTTCTAGTCTCTGCTTCTGGTACGTCAATAAATCATTTGACCAGAAAATGTTGACTGCAATACATTACTTCAGATTCTGTTAAGAGTGAGTGATATACGTACATTCGAGCTGTATTTGTCTCGGTTACTTCTTCGGTATGAAGCGCGTATTTGTTTCGTGTACATGTTATCTTTACCTTACGTTTGAACCGTAGTAAGTCTAAGGACTTATAATTCTGAAACACAGTTTCGAAGCCTGGTTGACACAACACGGATGGCTACGCAATGGGCTATTTGTTTACCGCTTAGAGCAAGTATCGAAACCAGATTTGTAGCGTCATGACTCCACAGTTTTACCATTGAAACATTGGGGTGATATGGGATTTTTGGATGAAACAAACGCAAAATTGCGGCAGTTGTTTTATACCGAAGAACTAATTGAGACAAAGCCACATTGGGCTATCTGCTGAGTCCATCGAGGGGCATCGAACCCGTGATTTTAACTTTGTAAATTCGTAGACTTACTGCTGTGCCAACGAAGGGACCAAAAACTAAGAATTGTTCCCATAGTCGTTCTCTGTGGGACTCTTACAACGCTGGAATGTGGGATATAGTTCCATGGAATTAGCAGATATAACATATTGTGTAGCTTTGCACCAAAACAAATTTTGTTTATGAAAACATGTTATTTATTAAAAGAAATAGAATATCATAAATCTAAAACTACATAATTTTACAAGCCAGTTAATAATGTTTCATTGTTGCCCTATTAGTTGGTTTCTATGACATTTTACTGCCAGTAAAAAGGTACAGTAATTAGTTATTTCATTTTAAGGTTTTCTGTAAGTATATAATTTATACTTTCGGTATATAATACCAACCAGTTGTGTCAATAAACCTAGAACACGGCAATTATATTATAAGAATTTGTACCCGTACAAAGATAAATAATAGTGCACGTATTTGTTGTATAATGATAGACTTTTTATTCCCCCCCCAGCAAATTACCAAATTACTTTATTATTTTGTTCTTCCAGCAACTTATTCGATTACATTATTATTCAAATATAGTGTGATCACCGTAATTTATGAGAATAATAAAGTCGTTTGTTATTCTGGAAAATGCTTTGTTTTGAGGACATAATTATTTGCCGGTTGCAAAATGTACCATTAGTCACTTACTACGGTAGTAATATGTCTCGGCATTCAGATAACTGGTAGTAAAATGTTATATTACCATATTACTCGCGAGAGTTTATTTGAAAGAGAAATCGTAACGCAAATGAAACATAGAGGTCGTTTGTAATTCTGTGATGGTACAAAATGGTATAGTCGGCGATCATGATAACATAATATAGATGTATATAGACACAAAAATATTTTTTAAAAATGCACAGAAAAAACAAATATAAGGCAAAGTTTAAGGAAATAAAACAATACTAGATGCGATGATAGTGATATCTAGGACATATTTTATTTGACATAACGTTTCGGGCCTAAACCCTTCTTCTGATGATGTTATCTTTTGATAATAAAGCTAGAAAACAAAACCAAAAAACTACATTCTTGGTAATTATAAAAGAAATTTTATTTTAACCAACATTTCACCCTTACGATTACTTTTAAACCAGTACACAAACTGTTTGACATTACAATAATTTCTCAATTGTAATATCAAACAGTTTTATGTATTAGTTCTGAAAAAAAAAAAAAAAACCGCAGAGGTCAAACGTCGGTTAAAATAAAATTTCTCTTATAATTGACTGAAGTGTAGTTTTCTTCTTCCAACTTTATTGTCAAAATGTGTAAATTACTCCAGTTTGCAGTAAAAATTTTTTTAAATATTTGGAATATCACTAGATAAAAGTAAAAATAGGAGAAAGCGGGAAACATGGTGGTTCGAAGTGTGATGCAATAATACTAATCCATAAATTGTTGTAAATAAATTACGTCAGTGAAAAAGAAGTAACAGGAAAAGGTCTAAAAGAGATAAAATGTTTATATGTGATG
Source organism: Tachypleus tridentatus (assembly GCF_004210375.1). NCBI lineage: Eukaryota > Metazoa > Arthropoda > Merostomata > Xiphosura > Limulidae > Tachypleus > Tachypleus tridentatus. The sequence goes on from NC_134834.1 coordinate 146,415,303, forward strand.
ATTAATAGTGGGAAAAGTCGAAGAATGATATGGTCCACAATCTAGATAATATACCTCTCGTTCCAGGTGACAGAGCACACTTCTTTAACATGATATGCCACTTCTTCGAGGTAATGTAGCCCAGCTAGCAACAACTAACCTACAAGTAAAGTTCGTTTCTTACAGGTATCAGATTCCATGAGTTAAAAAAAATGGGATCAGCAATTGTATTTGTACTTAAACAATTCCAAAGGTTATTGATTCATAAAAGGTGGTTAAGGCGCTCGAATCGCAATCTGAAGGTCGAGAGTTCAAATCCCTTTCACCGAACATGCTCGCCCTTTCAGCCATGGGGGCGTTATAATGTGACGGTCAATCCCACTATTCGTTGGTAAAAGAGTAGCCCAAGAGTTGGCGGTGGGTGGTGATGACTAGCTGCCTTCCCTCTAGTCTTACACTGCTAAATTAGGGACGGCTAGCACAGATAGCCCTCGAGTAGCTTTGTGCGAAATTCCAAAAACAAACAACAACTAAACGTTCCTTGTCAATAATAGTTACTCACATTTATACTTTCCGAGGCTTATAGGATAGTAACTGCAGCAAACTAACAATATTATACTGACTCTTGGCGCGTCTATTTATAACATTTAAGCAAGATTCTCGAAAGTTCAGTCGTCTTTAATATTTTACCAACATGTATAAGAGGTTGTTGATTCTTACACTTGAGAATCTTCTACAAATTTAGAGAATGTATGGGAATATCGCAACACATATTTAACATTATAAGTTACATGCGTTTCTAATTATATATTTAACTGAAACAAACATCAGTATTCAATCCATTACAAAAGATACAAGGTTCGAGCCTGCGATATGCTGCTGAACATGCTCTAAAGTTTCATCTCTGAATAAGTCATTAAAAGGTTACCTTCATTTTAAACAACAAGTCATTTAAACTAATCGTAACCTCTCTTTCCTATAGGTGGCATTTCAAAGTTAGTGATAGCTGTGTCTCAATTTATGACCTGAACGTTTAGCCCCTGTCTTATGTACTGTGCTGTTCAGATTGAAAATAAAAGTGCAAAAATAAGCAGGTCCTATTGTGAAATAACGGTAAAAATAAAGACACTAACACCGCAAGAGGAAAATCAGTGTCGGCAAAAATAAGATATGTGATCAATGTTTCGAGTAAATAATTTTCATCAGACTAAGTGAAAGAGAAACATATATGTGGCTTACGATTAAACTAAATTACCTTCAATATAGCATTATGCTGTTATTTTTTGTTTTAAAAATGTGTTTATTAAATCACTTAGATAAACTTAGGAATAAATACAGTCAACTTACTCAATCTTTTCTCTTTTTTACAATAACAAACATTGTTCATGCATATAATAATGTAAGTAACAGTTAGAATGTTACATTTGTCGTATTCTAACCAGTTTGTTGAATCCTGTTATTACGCGAAAGGCTTCGTCGGCAGCATATATGGGAGCTATGTTCGTCGTTATCATTCATAAAAAATACTCAAGAAAAATATGTGGTGAAAATGTAGACCACATATCTTTTATCCTTTAACCAGATATTTAACCTTAGTTGTTGTTGTTGTTGCGTTGGTTTTACTCGTTCGTTGTGCATCTTGCTTTAAAGTATATTCATAACATATTATACCGTTGTTGGAATTTTGAAACTATAAGCGTGATATTAAATTACAGGACAGGTCTTGCTAGACCTAATACCAATTGAGAAAAAAAAATTGTAAAGTCGATGTTAAACCAAGAATAATATACAATTTTCTATATAGACGTGTACTTGGTGGCTTTATTTCATACAGAACAGTGGTACGTTAACTAACAAGTAATACCCATATATCGTAAACTGAGTATCTGGTGGTCTTTCTCAGAAAACAGAACTTAACATCGACCAAGGTAAACCCGGTTCCACCTTTGCTACAGGTGATACACTCTTAAGCCTGTTATTTCAAGTTGGATGAGTGTGAAACTCCCTACATTTGGACCACCTGCTAAGGTCGCAGCTGCACAGTGATCAAGCGGGCAGATGTGTACGTATATTCCTGTGTAACTGCATTTGTAAATCCTAGGTACCCGTACGTGAATAGTCACTAAAACGCTATACAAACAAACGAGAGTAAAAAATCTCTTGTTATACCTCTACGCTGTTCAGTCTATCCTTTAGTATACGTCATAATCTCCTGTTGTTGTTTCATTGTGTCTGTAAGTGCAAAGATGCATAGTTAGCTTTCTGCTCTACGCACGCCACAGGGATCGAGTCCCGAATTTTAGCGTTATAAAATCGCAGGCCTACCGTTGAGTCATTGAGAGGAAAACGTATCGTAATCATTGTTGCCGTAATTAGAATCTATTAAGTGAGTAGAGTTAATTGACAACGTGCGTGGGCAACTAGTAGAAAAATAAAAACAAAAGAAGAGAGATAAGCAAGCTGGTTTGAAGGAATGGGTATTGTAGATAGTTTTAAAAAGATGAACCGAGCTGTAAGTTAAAGTATACAGAAGAATAAACAACTCAGTTTTTGTAAAGAACTGTAAGAACATTTAGATATACAAAGTGTTTTGAAAACAAAATATTTGCACAATTACATGTATGAAATGATTGTTTAAATACAAAAGTACACAATGCGTTCATTTTTTTCTGCCCACTGCAGAGGTCAACTCCTAAATGTTAGTTTTGTGAACCTAACACCGGCGACTAATGTGAAAATAGTAAATGTGATTGCTGTCATGGGTTCGAATCCCCATTCCACCAAACATGCTTTCCCTCTCAGCCGTGGGGGCGTTATAAAATGATGGTTAATCCCACTGTTCGTTATTAAAAGAGCAACCCAAGAGTTTCGGTGACTAGTGATGACTCTCTGTCTGCATTCTGATCTATCACTGCTAAATTAGGAATGGCTAGCGTAGATAACCCTAACGTAGCTTTGCGCGGAATTATAAACAAACTTCCTTTTTGTGTATCCCTGATTCTAAACGATTCGTTACTTGTCCTTGTCAGTTTCATGTAAATCCGTCATTTCAACATCAATAGTCTCCATATCCCCTTTTCCCTCTATGTCGTCTTGTATTTGAAAAAATCCAAAATTTGAGTATAAATTACTGAATTGAATACTTTTGATGTCAAGAGAATTTTTCAAGTAAGTTGGTCAAGCCAAGTCTAAGAATGTTCTCCCATTTTCGGCACCTCTCACTTATTTTGGGGTTGGGGGGTATACTTCAAACAAACAGATCCTAATGTTAAATAAACGTAAATTCCTATAAAATGATTCGAGCATTCATTGATTTTAAACCATTAGCAATAATCTGTAGCATAACTACTAAACATTTAGCCCCTTACCCGTATTTAGCCACCTAAATTTAGTTTCTTATAATTGTAATTACGCTTCTGGCTGATTCGGACCCCTTTTAACTCGGATATCCCCTTAATTGCGGAGGCTGCAGGGTGTACCTATACCACTACTGCTAATCAGTATGGTTTAGAACCTCCAATCATGGCTTCGCTGTCTAAAAGAAGCAGGAGAGGTGGGGTTCGTAAAGTCTATATTTTCTTTGACCAGTACAATAATTTATAACCACTCACCTTGACTTCCGACCTGCCAGTCACGCAATATAAATTGTTCTTATCCTGAAACAACCAATTAATTTCGACTTTGGCTATATCATTCTTTTTTACATCGTGGCTTCGAATGATAATTACTGACAAACCTTTCACTGCTGCCACCTAGAAAACTTAAATGCTACTATTAAAAAGTATATTTAGATTATTGAACAGACATTTTAAAATCTTACTAGAAAGTACATGTTTTAAAATGTCCGCAAAACATTAAACAATGCTTACACCGTACTGGTAACTGAATAATATTGTTGGTTAGTTGAGTACGTTTCGTAGACTGTTTGTATTTTGGTATTGGCTTATACCAATATGATAAATCTGCAATTATTGCAGGTACAAACTCATGTTGATTCCTGAATTTCTGTAGGCGTAATTCATAACAGTGACAAGCTTTCAAAAATACATTGTAAGTTCCGTAAACCGGAGAAATACTGGAAAGAAACCAATAGGCTTTAAAGTTATGATAGAAGAAAGGTAATTGCATATGTTTTTAACACCACATTCCTTCTGGTTTGATTGTTTCGATACGGAATGAGGGATGCGTGTAATTCCTTGTTATCAAAACCTTCTAAATAATAATATTGTTCAGAACGCTAATTAGGGAGCCTTTAAAACTATCAAGCAATACGACTGTTCAGAATGCTAACCACGGAGTCTTTAAAACTATGAAACAGTAGTGTTGTTCAGAACGCTAACCAGGGAGTCTTTAAAACTATCAAACAATACTATTGTTAAGAACGTTAACCAGAAATTCTTTAAAACTATGAAACAGTAGTGTTGTTCAGAACGCTAACCAGGGAGTCTTTAAAACTATCAAACAATACTATTGTTAAGAACGTTAACCAGCGAGTCTTTAAAACTATCAAACAGTAGTGTTGTTCAGAACGTTAACCAGCGAGCCTTTAAAACTATCAAACAGTAGTGTTGTTCAGAACGCTAACCAGTAATTCTTTAAAACTATAAAACAGTATGGTGTTAAGAACGCTAACCAGGGAGTCTTTAAAACTATCAAACAACAACACAGTTCTCCAAGATACCCTTTGGCCATGATCAACTTACCAAGAGTCTTTAGGACACTTTCGTTTTATATAAATTCAAATTGAAGTAAACTTTTATAAGCCCTAATATATTCATCACATTTCATTCATGCCTATGTGTTATGCAGCGAAGAAATTAATTTTACGACTAGCTTCAAGTTTTAGAACTATTCAATTTAAATTAATAAAGACTAGCTATTTTATGAAGGTTTTTACACCTGTCAGAGGAATATCTTCTTCATCCATATAATCGTTAGATGATTATCTTTTCAAAAACTCAGAGTTGTTACTTTCACCTAATATTCCTTGAACGTATGCCAATTGATGCATCAAAATCAAAAATTGCAACTGTTTCACCCCAACTTGAAGTCAAGTTTGTTTGTCTGTTTTGAACTTCGCGCAAAGCTACACGTATAAAATTTAGCAGTCTAAAACTAGAGGGAAAACAACCAGTAATCACCACCCACCACCAACTCTTAGGCTTCTCTTCTACCAGCGAATAGTGGGATTGACCGTCAAATTATAAAGCCCCCACGGCTGAAAGGGCGAGCATGTTTGTTGTGACGAGGATTCGAAACCGCGACCATCAGAATGCGAGTCGAACGCCCTAACTACCTAGCCAAGCCGGGTCCGCAAAAGGTTTTAAGAAGTTTCTAGAATTACAAACAAATGTTTGATCTTTCAGTTGATGAAAAATAAGGAAATCGAGCACTGAAAAATGATAAAGATATTATCATTACAGTGGGAGGAAAAAATAAGGGATTCTTGCTTATTAATGCAGTGTTTCAACAGACATAGAAATGTTGTAGTTATACCCGAGTTACAAGTACAATAAGGTTCCAGCTGTAAGATTTATTGTTTATCTATTATTTCTGTTTCACCCTGCTCTGAAGCTTTTTAAAAGAATGCCAAGTTTCTGTAGAAAAGCTAACTACAACATGATAACATCGTTTACACTAAAATTATGATTTTTTAAAAATTACTACTAGTTATTAATAGTATTTATAAAAACGGATACTACGTTTGAAACTGTGTCACTTCATAACTGACATCATAGTTTCGGTTTTGTTGTTATCGTGTAATAAAGACAGAACAGAAGAAAGAAGATCAAACTGTTTTTATATTTTTGGACATTCCTAGAACTTGTGACTTAGTCATTATCATAAAAAGTAATAATGTATAGCATTTTAAAATTCTGATGACCTGTTAAGGATATATTTAAAATACCATTTCGTATAACAATCGGAATCATCCTTACAGAGGCAGTGCTACCGTCTACCTGATGATGACGACACTATTATTTTGACTTTACATTTTCTGCCATTATTTACGCAAATATCCACGGAAAAAGGTTTTCGTATCTTAATGGATCTTCGTGAATATTCTGAAAAAGTCAAAGTAGAAAGTATATCTCTTTAATACAGATGAAGATAAGCTTAATGTTGTAGTTTCTTATATTTTTTTTATTTGATACTGTATTTTTAGTCAATTGAAAGAGATGGCGCTGTTGTTTCCTAGTTCTTTTCATGTATCGTTCTTGCGAGGAATGAAAAATGGTCTAGATCAAGACTCCTTGTATTCGAATGTTTATGATATTTTGGGAATATGGCGTCATGAACTTAACATCACTTTTGCAAATCTGTAAACATCGGTTAAAGGGTAAGTTTTACATTGGAAACCTCACGCGTCACTTGACCATTACTTGTTTATACGTATATTGATTGTTTGTTTTGTTTTTTTGAATTTCGCACAAAGCTACTCGAGGGCTATCTGTGCTAGCCGTCCCTAATTTAGCAGTGTAAGACTAGAGGGAAGGCAGCTAGTCATCACCACCCACCGTCAACTCTTGAGCTACTCTTTTACCAACGAATAGTGGGATTGACCGTCAAATTATAACCCCCCACCACGGTTGAAAAGGCGAGCATGTTTGGCGCGACGGGGATGCGAACCCGCGACCCGCAGATTACGAGTCGCACGCCTTAACACGCTTGGCCATGCCAGGCCTACGTATATTGATAACATAAAAAAAGTAACAGTCATCATAAGCCTAGAACTTGCCCTATTTTAACCCCCATCACCCAGGTAATACAAATACTGATGCAATCCTTGGATATTGTGGTTCTTTATACAGTGATGAGGAATGTAAGGTATAAATCAGAAAATATCTCACATTTCTTTTGCTGTGCAATGAATATCTGTTTCGCTTTACTAAATACCGATAACCAGAGACATAATAAAGGAGACAACTCATGTCACGCTGTACAACTTTCCAACAACAGTCCAGTGTCAATCATAACATACAACATTTTATTTTTTGATTCAGCATCTACCTCGTCCAAAATAGACAAAGCTGTTTCTGAACCAAATGAAAAAAAAAAAAACATTTCATGAATTTAATTAATGCTTAGACATTTTGCTACCTTAGCGGCAGTATAACAACTGGATTTAAACACTTGTTTCAAAATCAAGTCAGCCTAACGACGAGATAAACCTTTAACCATATTTTTGTTTCATCAGCGTTTTTAAGAAATAAGACATGTGCCAAAAATCTATTTTATTGAAAATGATGGAAGATTAAAACAATCAAAAGCAAATATCTTGTTTGTAAAACATCAATCTCTATATGTGGTGAATACTACAGTAAAGAGACTGCTAAATAAATCTCTTTTAGGATTTCAGAACGTGTTCTGTATGTAGTGAACATTACACTGGAGAGACTGGTAAAAAAACTGTATTCCAGGATTTCCAAACATGTTTTGTAAATGAAAAATACAACACTGGAAAAACTGGTAGATAAATGCATTCTTCCAGATTTCAAAACATGTTATGTGTTTGGTGAACACTATACTAGAGAGAAAGGAAGAGAATTCTACTCCATGATATCGGAACATGTTAACACCATAAACTAAGATAACATCAGTGCTAACGCTTTGAACAGAACATCAACCAAAATTAAATTACCGACTCAATCAGAAATAATTACACTTAAAGTTCTGAAGAGGACGAAGACATTTTTGGACGTTAAATGTACCAAATCAGTACTTATAGAGGAACCTAAATCACCAAGTAATTGAAATCTGGGTTGGCTTATTGAATATTTGTTTTATCATTAGAATACCATCAGGATTACGTAATATTTTTGTTTGTAGTTAAGCACAAAGCTACACAATGGGCTGTCTGTTTTCTGCCAACCACGGGTATCGAAACTTGGTTTCTTACGGTAGAAATCCGAAGATATACCGCTGTGCTACTGGATGAGGAAGCTAATCGTAGTGGAATGCTTCATTCATGGATTTTGAATACAGTTGTTCGTACTGATAACATAGAGCAGCTTCGCGCGAACTTCCACAAAATATACAAACCTCACCGTCACAAGTCGTCCGTGTCCTATTACGTTACACGTTTTTGAATTTCATGTTCGCTTCTTTGTTTGTTTTTAGAATTTTCAAGTTAAACCATACAAGGGCTTTTTACACATGCCCGTCCTTAATTTTGAAATAATAGACTACAGGGAAGTACAACTAATCAACAGTCCCCCTAGGTTTCAAAGTGTGAAATACGTTTGTGCTGGAACAGGTAGTGAACCATAAACTCACAAATTTACAGTAGTGGCGTGTTAACTACAGGCCACGCCCAGTGGCCCTTACTGCAAGGGTCGAACCATGAATTTTATTTATACAAACGCTCAAGCTTAACGCTGAGCCATTGTTGAGATATGAATAAAAAAAATCAATCCAAGATTATTTGAGAAATTAATTTTACGTCTTGTTGTCTTCAAAACATCATTTGCATTCTGCTCATGCGTTAACAATTTAAAGCATTAGTTGTTTTTTAATCAACGATGTCGCTGCAGGTCACGATATCAAACACGGAAATTAATTAATGTGTAGAAAAACATCAGGTAATTGAAGCTGGAGCCTTGTCAATAACTATCTACCTCAAGGAAACTCTAAAAGGTATTCTTATGGAGAGAGAAATCATTTGGCATTCTGCCATCTTCTGATAGATGTGTATTTGGAAGCTGCGAAGGGTTTACACTGGTGGTCAATAACCAGTTATTAAGGCGCATAATAAAAACACGAACGTTAAATAAAACTCAACTGGAGAAATAACAATTTTAAGAAGTCAATCAGAAATTTAAAAAAAGAAGAAAAATTCTTCATTACAGAATCGTGACTAATAATATACAGTAATTTTTGCCTTCTAAAAAAAATAAATCCAGGCTTTGTATCACTGCTAAATACACTTATAAATTTGTTTCCTGTTAACAATTTAATGACGCACATATCTGCGCTAAGACTTGTTCTGCCATCTTTTGTTAGATGTAAAACAGAGGTGGCCACCTTGTGGCACCTATTATTTAGAAAGTATCACGTTGTGGTACATAGCGCAAGTTTTCTTTAGAATGTCAGCACGTGCGTAAAATGTTACTAAAATACATGTCACTGTATTCGTGAATATTAACTTAACAATTAGAATAGCACAAAACAAGCAATATGCTGAGCATACTGCGGTGTGCCTGACACAACTATTCCTGGTTCACCCTAACTAACCTTTGTCGCTCAACAAAGTACGCAGAAAAGGAAACGGGAAGTAATAAATAAAGTTAAACCTTCTGTAAAAGCTGAAAAGGAAGCACGATATGTCTGCATAAACTTCAGTAATAATAATTAGGCTTAGAAACGAAAGTTAAAACATTCGTAAATATGACAAACAAAACTATGATCAAAAATTATTTATTTAAACTAATGGCGTAACGTCATACCACATACGTAGCTAGTGTTAACTTTATATATAAATATGTATAAGTTTAAACTAACAGGAAGTTAAAACCAATGGTGGTTAATAAATAAAATGTATTCACTGTCACTCTAAACAATTTCCAAGGAAACGAAACTGCAGACGTGAATTACTCGAAAAGCTTGTGATATTCTGTGAAACTTCTAAATGTTTAACCTGCAACAAATATATTGTTGAATTTTCTATAGAAGTTGATGGATTTCATTTTGCGTTTCAAATGTGGAATGAGAAAGTTTGTGTGCCAGAAGTGAGATTGAGGTTACGAGTTCTGTGCACGAAGTCTTGTAATGAAGAACAAACTCCCTTGTTTGTTTGTTTTTAAATTTCGCGCAGAGCAACAAGAGGGATAACTGCGCTATCCGTCTCTAATTTAAGAGTGAAAGACTAGAAGGAAGACAAACTATCTTATGCTTGTGAGTCATTATTACACTTTCAACTATGGGTGCGTTATAAGAGTGCTGGTCAATCCCCGCCGTAAAATGGGGTAAGTTATAATGTGACGGTCAATCCCAATATTTGTTGGTAAAAGAGTAGCCCAAGAGTTGGCGGTGGGTGGTGATGACTAGCTGCCTTCCCTCTAGTCTTACACTGCAAAATTAGGGACGGCTAGCACAGATAGCCCTCGAGTAGCTTTGTGCGAAATTAAAAAAAACAAAAACAAATAAAACGGACACGTTTAACAAGTTAGTATTCAAATGGAAGTCTTATCAGTATTTTATTTTATTGATTTACTTGTTTACGTGACACTGTTGTCGTGATATTATAACTAACGTTTACACTTTCAGTTGAATTAACACTATGCTATAACATGTATAGTCTTCTCCAAGCACAATGTTCCTTACTGCAGATAACAGTAATTTCAAATATCTTATACAATGTTTCTTTTTAATATCTTATTGTCACAAAAGTCATATATATCACACATTATTTGAACAGCGTTTACTCATGCGTGTTAGATATACACAACTGTTTAAGTTTAATGCAAGTGTTATAATCTACATAGTTTATATATTGCGAGAGTTAAATTTTGTTAGTTTAGAAGTAATAGTTTATCGCAAGTTTCTATAGGCAACTGTTGACGAATCATATAGTTGTAAATTGGTGATTGTAGTATTTTTGCATAATGTTACTAGAGCCTTCAAAGTTTTTCTCGTTCTTTTAATTAAGTATTATTGTATCATGGTATCTAGTAATGTGAGCAACGTGCAAGATCTCTGTTAGGTTATAAATACGCATCAGAAATTTAGTTCGCGAAACAGATCTATATTTGCTGATTGTGAGTTTGGCCATAGAGAAAGTATAGTGGTGATTTTTAGTGAAATTATCACAGATTGTATTGTAATAACACAGTAGAAAAGAAGAATTCATCTTATTGGTTATGTTCTAAATTAACCGAACCAGACTGCGTGGACTTTAACAAAAGACAAACAAGTAATTATTTAAAGCTATGGATACTAATGTGATACCAACAGCTGATTTTAAAGTGAAATTATCGCGAGCAGTATTGTAATAACAGAGCAAGAAGAAGAATTCGTCTTCAAATTGTTTTTTTTTAAATAACTGACCCAGCCTGCGTATAAAAAAAAAAGACAATTATTTATAGCTTTGTAACTGTAATAACTGTTGAAATTTGTCGCCAACAAGTCACAGACACCTACTGTAAAGAATTCGACCCATACATACATACAAAAGCCCTAACAACGCGCAAATTGGAAATATAACTGGCACACACCCGTGGAGGGAACTTCTTATTTGCTATATATTCTGCATACAAAACACCGAATAAATACTTTAAAGGTTAAAGGTGAGTAAAACCATTGCAAAGTTGCTATTTTTAGTTTAAATGAGAAAAAAAAAGCTAAGTCCTCATGAAAACACTAATCTTATGGGATATAAAAGTATTAAATTGGCATTAAACATAAAAAGGTATACCAGTAATAAACGCTCTTTTTTATGGAATTCGAGAATTTTTCTTCCATACGTTGATAACATAAAGATATCTCTTTCCCTGACAACATCCATTTCTTGGATTAATTCATGGGAATGTTTCCAGCATGAGGAACGATTATCACTTTCTTGATACTGAGCAGTTAACCATATGTAGTTGGACTTATGACTGATATAACTAATGGCCATTGAAATTTTCTAGGGAAGTTGAGGGAAGTCTTTATGGTAGTTTAAATTTTTTCATCGGACACATAACAGAACATATAGTAAAAGAGCATTATTTGGTTAAATATCAATTCTATAACAACACCATTCGCATGCTATTGATGAAATATATAATATTCTGAATGAGAATCAAGTTAGGAAACTGTGGCTAGCATCACATTTGTTACTGGTTGTCCACTTATTTACAGTTAAAGTAATTAATTTCGTTCTATAACAGCTTAACATGTCTTGCTGGTATTTTATGTCGGGCATAAAATGTGATGTACGTTAGTAATATATGCACAAAATAAGCAACACGTATAATCGAACTTTGGTGTTTATTTTTTCTTGTTAAGCCTAAAGCTACACAATGGATGAGCTATGCTGTGTCTACCACAAAAGTATGTTTATTTATTTTTTAATTTTGCGAAAAGCTGCACGAGGGCTATCTCAGCTAGCCGTCCCTAATTTAGCAGCATAAGACTAGAGGGTAGGTAGCTAGCCATCACCACCCACAGCCAACTCTTGAGCTACTCTTTTACCAACGAATTGTGGGATTGATCGTCACAATATAACGCCCCCACGGCTGAAAGGGCGAGCATATTTGGTGCAACCAGGATTCGAAACCGCGACCCTCAGATTACGAGTCGAACGTCTTAACCCACCTGGCCATGTCGGGCCATTGAGGAAGAAAGAAAAACAGGGGGAATCATTAATAGCCGCGGCGCTTAAAATTCTTTCAATAGAATAAATTAACAAAATTAGACCTTTTTTTCGCTTTTTTTATTAGCTATATTTTGTGCACCACGAATACCAAACGTGGGTCGCGGGTACACTCTATTCAATTTTAGTGCTACTCAGGATCACCATCAACCTACCCTCGAATTGAAATTGTTCAGTCATGATTAGAGAAAACTGACTTATAAGAGCTTGGGCCTGGTAAGTTCATAAATGGTTTGATCTCGTAAGACTAAAACCGAAATTAGATCTCAAATCGTTCAAGGGATGTCGGAGCTATGGGCTAAAAGTTTGTACTTGATTAAAAAACAACAACAAAACTCAAAACCATTCTATGAGCCAGTATGCCATGGTTAAAGAAAAGTATCTGAAGACAATGTCCGCTAATCTCTAGGGGATACATCGTGTATCAGATTTAATGGCTGCTTGCAAACATCGTACGTGAAAAGGAATGTTAAAATATGTTTATTTGTTTGATGTTAAACACAAAACTACACAATGGGATAACCATATTTCTAGTGATGTAAGTCAGCGGTCATAATGCTATACCACTGGGGGGGCGTGAAATGTAGAAGATGGATACTCACAAATACAATGGGTCACAATTACTGTTAGTTGTGGAAAGGTAGGTTTTTTTTAGTTCCCCCTACCAGTGGCACAGCGGCATGTCTCAGGACTTACAGCGGGTTTCGAGGCTCGTGTAGGGGAGAATACACATAATCCGTTATGTGGCTTTGCGTCTAACTTTAAATAACAACAACAGCTGTTTTTAGGAAAACACAATTTTTTAAATTAATTTTTAATTAAATTAGAAAATAAAATAGATTAGTAGAACCGATCGACTGCGGGTGATAAGTAAAAACGTATGTCGGTTATTGGTATTTTAAAGGTCTCTAATTCGCAGAATACTTTTAGCTGACTAAATAGTGGTGGTAACGCATTTTTTACAACAACAGAACGCGAACCTTGAATCCTCAGATTCACAGTCAGAGCTTGCTAAGCTGTAAGCCATTGACGGCTCACACCATTATAGTCAGTTTTCTATTTTTGAATCACGTAATAAATCCTATTGTGTATAAATTGGAGTTTACTATTCTATTATGAAAATAAAAATTTAACTTTTTCTTCAAATTTCAAAACGTATCTGAATAACAACAGTGAACTATTCAAAATCGTTCGAGTTTGTTGGTCTATTAAAAGCTGCTTCATCCTTTGATGATAATATGTACAATATTTTCCTTGTAAACAATATAAAGCTAACATAACAGTTATAGTGATTTCCACACAGCGCAATCCAACAACATCTTACGCTTTTAAATGGCAAGGCTTAAAAAAATCAGTAATGTGATACACAACTGGATGTGGGAAGGTAAAATGAAGCATAGTTAAAGAGAAATCTCAAGACTTACATAATAGAAAATATACACGATTTATCTAATTTAATTTCTACTGGCATTCAAACTTCTACTTAAAACGAATACTTGCAAGTATAAGATTTAATATATACTTACGTAGAGTGACAACTGTGGACGAAATTGACAAAAGCCTTCTTTGAAACCTAACTGAGGTTGTTTCCTGATAAACTCTCCAATTAATTACAGAGAAACGGTTAATATTCATATTGCTGTCTTCGCTTCTTTAAACTTGAAGACAGAAAGCATTGATATATAGAACACAGCGCTTTTTTAAACTTGAAGACAGAAAGCATTGATGTACAGAACACAGCGCTTCTTTAAACTTGAAGACAGAAAGCATTGATGTACAGAACACAGCGCTTCTTTAAACTTGAAGACAGAAAGCATTGATGTACAGAACACAGCGCTTTAAACTTGAAACTTGAAGATGTACAGAACACAGCGCTTCTTTAAACTTGAAGACAGAAAGCATTGATGTACAGAACACAGTGCTTCTTTAAACTTGAAGACAGAAAGCATTGATGTACAGAACACAGCGCTTCTTTAAACTTGAAGAGAGAAAGCATTGATGTATAGAACACAGCGCTTCTTTAAACCTGGAGACAGAAAGCATTGATGTATAGAACACAGCGCTTCTTTAAACCTGGAGACAGAAAGCATTGATGTATAGAACACAACAATCGAAGGAGTTGAAACGGTTGAAAAGACTGGAAATGTTATGGGAAGAAGAAAAGTCAATTAAATTCAAGGTTTGTTTTGTTTTTTAATTTCGCACAAAGCTACTAGAGGGCTACCTGTGCTAGCCGTCCCTAATTTAGCAGTGTAAGACTAGAGGGAAGGCAGCTAGTCATCACCACCCACTGCCAACTTTTGGGCTACTCTTTTACCAACAAATAGTGGGAATGACCGTCACATTATAACTCCCCCACGGCTGAAAGGGCAAGCATGTTTGGTGCGACCGGGATTCGAACCTGCGACACTCAGATTACGAATCGAACGCTTTAACCCACCTGGTCATGCCGTGCCACGCACTGAAAGGGACTCAAAACACTCCATGCTAATTATAAACACAGCTAAATACTTTGAAGAATGTTTAACTATTCTAACAGGCATACAAACTCAATGGAACCATCGGTAGATTATATTAATAGTGTGATATAGTAAATTTAACTAATATATTGCCACGATTTTGTTTTATACCATTCGTTTATTATTTCTGCGATATATCGTTTAGATCGACCATGATTTTTTAGTTAAAAGTGGAAACTCGCATTGAATTTCAGTGTGTATGTATTGTGAAAGAAACACAAGCTTCCTCTAGCGGTGACGTATATATATTAACGTTGTGAAAGATTATGTAAATTATGTTATCACATGTGAAGTAATCTCGTGATCTAAGCACTAAATAAAAACTTTGTTTGTACTTAATTTAAAAAAAATCTTAATTCATAAGATGTAGTTAACACATTTTATTGTTGAATGTACTCGATATTGTATATTGCTATTTATTTTAAAATTGTTTGGAATATTTTGTGTTTGTGTTTTTTCTGGTTGTTTTACGTAATTCTTTTATTTATTGAAATAGTTATTGAGATTAATATATCTGTGTTATTTTGCTCGTTAACGTCAGTATGATGTCCTGGCTAAACAAGTATTTATAGATTGTGTATTTGGAAAGTGATAAACCTATATATTACAACTTTTTCAATGTTTTATTTTGGAGTTCTGCGGTTGGCAAAATTTAATATGTTTTGTTATTGTTCGGCCATGGTTGTAACGGTGTTATATTTTAGTCCATTAAACTGCAACTATGAATTTTTTAAAGAATCCCTGTTTTGTATTTGTAGTAAAAACTTACCTTTACCATTCGGTAATTTTTAGTTGAAGCCAGTTTGAATGGCTTCACAACACAAAATTAATAACCTAATCTCGACCATAACTGCTTCTTTCCATCGTACATAAGGGTCTGTTTCCCATCTGAGATCTCACCACTACTGCCTTATAGTTTACCACGAAACTTAGTTACATACATAATATTTTAAGTTAAAGAACCCTTTCTTCAGGATTGCATTTCATAATTCTATTACGATAAGACTGATTGTGCATTTTTCTTGCTGGTAGTAGTCTTCGTTTTTTTGACAGATAAGGTGATACAGTATTATTGAAAGCGTTATAGCATGTGACGCCATGATTATGGAAACATCATGCGCCATCTTTTTTTTTTTTCCATAAGTTGTTTGAATTGTTTGGAATGTTAATAATTACACACTCACCCTCTTTGTAAACTGTAACCGAATTAATTGCCAGTTAGGCTGAACAGTATATTTGCTACACAATGGACTATCTGTGTTCTAACCACTTCGGGTATCAAAACCCAATTTGTAGTGTTCTAAGCACAAACATTTTCCATAGTCTGACGCTGGCGGATAATAGTAAATACTAATTTTTAAATGGGTTACATTATTTACTGTTAATTTACTTCCTTAATTACTGTGTGTATAGTAAATACCAATATTGTTTGTAAATGATTCACATCATTTGATGCTAATTTACTTCATTATTTCTGGTGTCATTGTTCCTTTTTCGAAGTTGACTTTTATGCTTTTTATAACTTGCTAACAAAGGTATCCATGCCAGGTTCAGTATTTATTTCATTCGCTTCAAAGTGCTGTTGGGGTGAGCACTGCTTGTTATGTACTTCATTATCTATACATCCCCGTCGCGCCAAACACGCTCGCCCTTTCAGCCGTGGGGGCGTTATAATGTGATGGTCAATCCCACTATTCGTTGGTAAAAGAGTAGCCCAAGAGTTGGCGATGGGTGGTGAAGACTAGCTGTCTTCCCTCTAGTCTTACACTGCAAAATTAGGGACGGCTAGCACAGATAGCCCTCGAGTAGCTTTGTGCGAAATTCAAAAACAAACAAAACAAACAAACATCATCTATATGTTTAGAATATACTTTTTCAAAAAAAACAACAACTCGTGTACGGTATATAACTGGCTAAATTAAGTCCAAAATTCCTTATAATTTGTTATTAAATATACCGTAATTTATCTTTCTGATAAAAATAAATTTAGTTATAGAAGCGTGTGTGTTCTTATAGCAAAGCCACATCAGACTATATGCTGAGCCCATCGAGGAGAATCGAACTTCTGATTTTAGCATTGTAAATCCGTAGACGTACCGCTGTAGTAGCGGGGGGGGGGACTAGTTATACAAGCAGCCTATGCTTTGACTGTTAAAACAACAAAGTTCTGAAGAAGTTTTTAAATTTATTTTCATCTTGAAAATTTGAGAGATACACAAAAGGTTAAATAAATAACATCCATGGCAATTTACATACCGAAATTACTTTATATATAGTACTAAGCTTTGCATATAAGTGAATCAAGTTTTAGTGAAAGCCTATTTGTCTTAAAATAATACCAGGTTTAACTGAAAGCCCATTTGTTCTACAACCGTATCAGGCATGTGAAAAGTACGCGTTCTTGTTGGTATTAGGTTTTAAGAATTCATAGAAAAACGTCTAAACTTTATTTTTTCACTAAACTAAATGTCAAAAAGATAATAGTTAGGTTTTTTATTACTTGATATTTCTGCACAAACTTACAGAGTTAAACTGGAATTTAAGCATCGGAAAAGTAGCTTATAATTATCTGTATTTGTAAACTTTTATAGAATTGTATTAAATTTCGATTTTTTTTCATTTATTAAAGTTTTATACAATCATCACATCGGAAAGCATCATGCCAGCTGCCTTTCTTTAATGGGATGAAATATTTCTTCAACGTTCTTCTTGTCTGTTTGTTTTTTGAATTTCGCGCAGAGCTACATGAGAGCTATCTGTGCTAGCCGTCCCTAATTTAGCAGTGTAAGACAAGAGGGAAGACAGCTAGTCATCATCACCCACCGCTAACGCTTGAGCTACTCTTTTACCAACGAATAGTGGGATTGGCGGTCACATTATTACGCTCCAACGGCTGAAAGGGTAAGCATGTTTGGTGCGACGGGGATTCGAACCCGCGACTCTCGGATTACAAGTCGAACGCCTTAATCCACCTGGCTATACCGGGCCGTCGTTCGTTTTGATTTCTTGTTGAACTCACCAAAGTCCGTGTGTGGTTTTCTACCAGATTTCTCAGAGTTTGCAACCTAGAACCTGTCTAATTTTTATATTTAAAAGTGGAAAACAGTATAACCAGTTTTAAGACTTATGTAGTCAACAAATTTAGCTCCTTTCATTTTCATTCTGAATAGAGTCTCAATCACTTGAATTATTTTCCAAACCCCAAGTTCATCTCTTTCAGACACCCACACATATATAGATCTAAGACCATTTTTTCTCTAAAAACTAACCTCTTATTATCAGTGTGAATATTTCTAGAAATATTCTCCAGTATTCTTTGTAAGGTTGAATCCAAATTCGGACAATTTCTCATAAACATCCTCGAAAACACTCTGAAGAGAAATCGATTAAATTTTGAACTAATCACTTTAGAGAAGACCCATTTTTTTTGTAAAAAATCATATAATTGAATTTTTTGTCCGGAGGTTTTGAATTTCTGAATGAAATATGTAAATAGATGATGAGAGAAGTTGAACTAGTACTATATTCTGATTGCGACGTACGAAGTAAATTAGTAAATAGCTCTGTTGTTTTAATATATACGAAAACTGGGCGTGGTCTAATACTATGCTGATCCTTGCTTTCGACCGGGGAAGGTATAGCTATTACAACTAATCAGACTATTCGGTTAATAATTGCTAATAAGTGTTGTCTACTCATCACCTTCTTTCTGGTCAGTTGTTCCAAATTAAGGACGGCTATTCTTGAACCACAAGGGCTCTCTGATTTAACCTTTGCAAGGTTGAAAATATCCATATAGAAAGGTACGAATTTTTACTTTTTTTTTTTTTAGTGAATATAAAGAAGGTTTTGGTTTCGCCAATCTGCTACAAGAGCTTCAAAATCCGTCCGCTAGGTGATATTATATTCATTAAAAGTCCAAAAGCGACCAAATATCTGAGGTTAACGCAAACAATTCTGAGGTGTTGTAGCATAAATAGAATTAATCGAAGATTTACAATACAATATTTATTGCCAATCCATCATTCTAAACTATGAATATGTCATTCGTACCCGAGCCGGCTTGAAGAATCTTGGGATTGTACGAAAGGCCTCGACGTTTTTGAATGTGAATGATATAGTGTTGTTGACATCATATTATACTTTTTTTTTCTTACACACTCGGTAATTCTTGTTAGTAATCGGGTTAAAATTCGATTTATAAACATTTGAATGCAAACATAATCGTTTCAGAACAGTGATAACGTAAAATCGAACATGAATAAATCAAAATCACATTTCCTATAACTTTAGGATAAAGGATATAAAAACTTGTATCTGTACCCCACGTTCCCTCGCAACACACCTAACCTGGTGTGTAACTTTATGCTTAACAGCAAACGAGCGGATGGTCACTATTTAAGGTCTGATATTGTTTGGTATTTAGGGCACTCGATTCGCAATCTACGGGTTGCAGGTTCGATTCCCATCACCCAACAGACTCGCACTTTTAACCAGGGGCGCTATAATGTGATTCGCCATCCCACTTTACGTTAATAAAGAGTGGGTGTTGTATCTATCTGCTTTCCCTCAAAATTAAGAATGATTACAGCACAGATAGCCTTAGATTTGTTTCGCGCGAAAATCAACAAACAAACTCTCTCTTCTAAGCTAAACACGTGTTTTGGTGTGTTTCAAAATAATGTGGCATCCATTTCTTAATCTACTTCATCATTCCTCTCTGGTCTTTCATTAATATGTTAACTTTTCTTTCTTACAAGCACTTGTTCGGGAGGCATTAAACGTAGAAACATGAGTTTCTAATTACCAAGTGAAGACGAGACTTATGTAACTAAATCACGAAATTCGTGATGACGAAAAATCCATATAAAGTAAACTGTTGAGATGGCATGTTAACAGTTTCATCTGTAAATGTATTATACACGCCATTAGCAACAGTACACATAATCACACGTGTTTATAATGAATGAAGATAAAAAATATTTAACAACGAGTGCAAAATGGTTGCTTTTTCTTTGCAATATGTGTTACGTTAACTTGGACTTTCTGTATATGAATGTGTTCTTTAAGGGTTAACTAACAAATACTTGTCACACAAGAAAACACAAACTTTGTATTCTCAAGACGGTTGACAGAGGGCGGTATTAAAATTTTAATTAAAATAAAGTACGGAACAATATTTCCACCAAACTCTCTTTGTTAACCTGAAGACAAACCGTTTAAATCACGAAATATTCAAACTGACACGAGCAAGTGGAAAAAAAAAAAAGTGGTGAACATCGAATACTTCAACGTACGAACTATAAATATGTTTATACTTCAATATGTGTCCTTTTTTCTTTTCGTCTTTTATATCATCCTGTTGATCTGTCCCTCTGTGTGCATCTTTCTGTGCCTTCTATCGATATTTCTTCTGTTTAGTTCTTTGTCCGTTTTTCTATCTGTAGCATGGCCAAGCGCGTAAGGCGTGTGACTCGTAATCTGAGGGTCGCGGGTTCGCGCCCGCGTCGCGCTATACATGCTCGCCCTCCCAGCCGTGGGGGTGTATAATGTGACGGTCAATCCCACTATTCGTTGGTAAAAGAGAAGCCCAAGAGTTGTCGGTGGGTGGTGATGACTAGCTGCCTTCCCTCTAGTCTTACACTGCTAAATTAGGGACGGCTAGCACAGATAGCCCTCGAGTAGCTTTGTGCGAAATTCCAAAACAAACAAACAAACTTTTCTATCTGTATATCTATTTGTTTCTATCTGCTTTTAAGATTAGCTTTTAAATTCCTATTACTTGGAACCAAAGAACAGTATATCACAAGTCAAGATTTCCTGGAATCTTGCACATAAGAAATGGCCCCCTGCTTTCGTACAGCAGTGGAAAACACGCTCACAGCGTGCCTCCCATCTATCGCTTCATCACTCGCTGAGGATGGAGTTGTATGAACGATTGGTTCTAAAACACATCACGGAAATGGATTTTCAACGAAGACATTATACACTGAAGGATGAATGGCTGCGGCTGAAAATCATCGGAACATGTGGCCGTGCACTTGGACCATATCCATTATATAGATCTGTGGGGATAAAGAATCGGGAAATGAACAGCTTGTGGTCTCAGTAGCGCGTCAAACACGGCTGCTTGCTGGCGGGAAAAGTGTGTATTTTAGGTGCTTCAGTGAGCGAGTTATGATTTATTTAACTTTCTGTTGAGTAGTTCCTTGTGAAAGTGATCTACTTGATAAAGAAAGCAAGTTGACGTTGGAAACAAAAAGTATATACGCAAGGTAACAGTAACTAAAACCAAAGTTACAGACTGGTAAGCAAATAGCTAGATGGATTTTATTGTTATATCCAAATTACTTATAAGCAAATATCAGGTACAACGTGACAACGCACACATACAATCACACACAAACATATATATATATATATGTATGAAATATTTCCATGTAATCGTAAGATCGTTTTCATTTCATTAGGCTTAGTAAACTCAAATCACATCACCTCTTTTTAAGACTAGTTGAAAACAATAGGTAACACGTTAGCCACCAGGAAGCTTGTGCCTTCAATCACATTACCAGAAGGTTAGAAAAGAAAAGAAATAAATATTTCTTTGAGAAAAAAACGAGCAGTTTTCTCTCATCACGAGCTCATAATCTGACGTTATACAATATTTCCGAATAATCCCCGTGAAAGACGTTTTGACACCATCCATGATGAATGACTTTTTTCTTTTGTACCCAAGAATACATTCATCGTAAGACAGTTTGTAGTCCAAATAAGGTAAAATCACGACCAGTTAAAGAAAAACACCTAAAAATCAAGCTAACTATTTTATGCAAACAATTTATTACATATTCCTTAACGCGGTACAGCGACGCTATGGGTAAATAAAAATTGATCTAACTGTTACTATGACAACTGGAAAAGCTACGGGCAAAGATTAAAACTACTGAGCCATAATGGGAATGTTAAAACATCAGGAAATCAGCCTCAGGTGAATACGTTTTTCTACTTTGTAAGGTGTTTTTCTAAACTAATAAACAGATAATTATATGAAAAGTAGATCAGTGTATATGTAAAAGAGGGAAAGATGAACCTCAGTATTTGTTAAGTATTGGAAATGTAGTTCCATTAGTTCCCCTCAAATTTATATAAAACAAATTTATAATAAATATTAAGATAATCACAATTTTAATTATCATAATTGAAAGTATACAAAAACAAAAACTGATTCACTCCTGCCAATTACAACTATGGAGAAGAAAATCAGTTTGATTACAGCGCCCTCTTATGACAGACGCACAAAATCACAGAGTTACAATAAGCTAAATGTTTTTTGTCCTTAAAATAAATCAACCTGTATAGTTTGTTTGTTTTAGTGCAAAGCTACATAATATACTAACTTTTCATTATGGAGAAATGAACCCTGAATTTTAGCATTGTAAGTCCGTAAACTTGCCGATGATTCCATGGGAAACACATTCATAATTACGACTCGAACCTGGAAAGTCCGAGAAACATATCTGTTATGATTATGGATACAATGGAAGAAAAAGCTAGTCAAATAAATAAATTGACAATTATATTCACGTACACACTGGAAAAGGGAACTCGTCAATGAATAAAACTAAAATATGTAGACGTCATATGAGCGTCTTTGTTAGTGACGCAAAGAATATCTGCTAGCATTAACGCATGATAGTAATGCAGTTCAACTAACCTCTTGTGTAAAGAAGAGTTAGGACTAATTTTAATACAGAAGTAAAAATAAAATATTAATCATTTATCACAGATACACAACCTCACACATTTTTTGTGTAAAGGTTGTGCCAAAAACAGTTTGTTTGTTTTTTTTTATCACTGCACGAGCAAATTTCTCGTTCATGCATTTGTTTACCTGTATCTGTATTTACAGCTGTTTCCAGTTGCCACATTCTATAGGGTTTGACGTCACAATAATTGTAGCACCATCACGTGGTTGCAAGTCATATTAGGTTCAAATAGAAACAAAAGTTATATATATTTTTTAATTATTCATCTACTCAATATGCAACCTGAAATTTAATTAGCTTGTAAAGCAAATAAACACGATATACTTTCCTGATGTAAGATATATCGTGCTTTTAGGCTATTACGATACATTTTAATGCTAACTAACATCATTGTGTAAATAGCCAAAAGAAAACTACAGTTACTATGCCTGTCGCTTGGCAACAAATGCGGACAAATTATAAAGTAATACATTCAATTTTGTGTAATCATTTGGAATATATGATTTCCGCACATTTTCGTTAATGAATAATAAACATTATTGGGATTTCATTTCATTATTATTATGATTTTAATAATGAGAAAATTTGTCATCAGCCTAATAATTCGGTCGTTATCCATGTTGTCTTTGATCGCTACACTAGTAAATCGATTATAGTGTGATAGAAGGTGCTGAATTGAGTTTATTTATTTCGTGTGAGTGTGTGTGCATATTTTCTTATAAAAAAGCAACATCAGGCTATCTACTGAGTCCATATTTACTACGATTTGTTTGGAAAACTATCCCCATAAAGACACTAGTCCCCCAGTGGGTCAGTGGTAGTTCCTGTATTTAAAACACTAAATCTGGGGTTTGATTCCTTTCGGTGGACAGAGCATAAACAACCCACTCTGTAGCTTTTCGCAAAAAATATACAACACTCAAAACACTACCGCTAGCTACATGGTTACCTGTACTTTGTAAAAACTAAAGGAAGATACAGCTGGCATATCAGCTGTGTAGACAAAAAAACGAACCTCAATTTAGATGTCTCATGTTGTACCATATGTTAATCATTTGCGCACACATGCAGGTAATTATGCGCACGTACGTTATTACACACGTACTCGTATATACGTATGCCACTTGTATCCCTACATGTGAACATTTATAAATATCTCACAAACTTCTTGAAGTTATTGTAAAGCTCAGTAACGTTCACTTAATTCCAGAAGAGGGCGGTGTTTCCTCTTCTTATTTTATTTCACAAATCCATCTTGTATTTCTGGATACAGATTTTAATTAAGCATTTTAACATTTCTACACCCGTTACTGCTCCAAAAATAATTAACGAAGTTAAATTAAACACATCAGCGGTTCTTTCTCATCAGGTTCATTTTATCCATCTCTGAAAACGTTCTATATTTTTTTTATTATCGAGTAAAAATATATGTTTTATAATTCCTCTAAACGTGAATGTTTTACTCTGACGAAAATATAATAATAAAACTATTATTATTATTATATTCAGTCAATGTGATTGATATTTAGCATGACCTGGTTGTTAAAGCGATTAAATCGATCTATGAGACCGGGTTCAAATCCAATCACTAAACATGTTCGCCCCTTTCAGCCGTGAATGCGTTACAATGAACAATCGATCTTACTGTTCGTTGATCACGAGTAGTCCACGTGTTGGCGGTGGGTCGTGCTGACTGGCTGCTTTCCTTCTAGTCTCTCATTTTAAAATTATGCATGGTAAACCATAGCGCCGCTGGTAGTTTTCACGAAATTAAAGAAACAAATAAACAAAGGCCATACCATTTTTGCGTGTTCTGTAACATTAAATGGTCGTTACGTTGCAGTCACGTGTGTTGGTACGTCACGTGATTCCTTTGCGTAGCGTTCGTATCTGTAATTCCATGTATAAGAATCATTCGGCATTTTTCGTTAGTGTAACTCCAAAATCTGCCACATATTTTGGTAAGTACATCAGTTCTAGCTCTTGACACCTTGCTACTTTGGAATTGCAAAAGTTTTTAACGTTTAACACATAGAATACCCCACAGATTCGACTTGTAGAGAAAACAGTTTTAAGTAAAAATATTCAATCCTTCTGAAATAAATTATGTATGAATAATTATTTGTTTTAAATTTCGCGTAAAGCTACTCGAGGGCTTCTGCGCTAGCCGTCCCTAATTTAGCAGTGTAAGACTAGAGGGAAGGCAGCTAGTCATCACCACCCACCGCCAACTCTTGGACTACTCCTTTACCAACGAATAGTGGGATTGACCGTCACATTTAACGCCCTCACTGCTGAAAGGGCAGCCACGTTTGGTGCAATATGGATTCGAACCCGCAATCCTTCGATTACGAGTCGAGTGTCTTAACCACCTGGCCATGCCGAACCCTGTATGAATAAACAGATACATTTGACTTACGTAACTAGTCTCCGAACGCACGGATATTTGAGTCTCAAGCAGTCATTTAACAACCATAGAAACTTAGGAAGAAGTTATAATCCATATTTATTTTTTGATGTCTGTGATTCTTGTTCATTGAATTACGTTAGTGGAAAATCACCAAGAAAAGCTGGGGTTCCAGTAAATTCAGTTAAATTCCATATTTATATTTGTTTCATCTCGGGGCGTTTGATAATCAGTAATGTAACTATTCAAAAACATTTTAGTTTGAGTAGGTATAATTAAATCCTTTCCTTTTGTTACAACCCGCGTGAGTTTTATAGGATTTATGCAATGACCAGAAAGACAAAAGCAGGCGTTAAGTAATAAATATATCATGAACAAGTATGGTCCATTTGCACACACATCCCCTCATGTGACTTTGTAATGTAATTCTAGAGCTGTTTTTATAACCCTACTTTCTAACCTTTTTCGTCTAGCTCCATTTGGAATGGAAAGGTGGAAATAAAACAGGGAAGAGGATGGTGATACGGTACGACCAGAAAGAGCCATTGGGTTATGTGCTGTACAGTAGCATCAAATATAATTATAAGAAACCATGAGTGAAGGCATAGAAGAATGTGTTGTGATAGGTAAACCACACTACATTTACCATATCTAGTGCCGCCGAGGGCTTTTGTTCAATACTCTCATATGATTGGCTAGGATACAACAGATATAATGGTGGTCTAAGTACTAATATATATTCTTGAACAACGACTATTCAAGTGAAATAAACGAATGTAAAGTTTTAGCTGTTCATAGGATGGCATTACAATACAATGTGACTGTGGCATTGTTGTCTAGATGTCTTAAAGTGTTCGTTGTGTTTATCAAACCCTGATTGGTTGGCAGTTACTCTGGGCTGTGTGATTAACCATTAAATAAATTACCAAAAGCTCTAATTACTTCGTGCAACACTCTACCTGGATTCTTCTTGTTTGGTGTCGAGTAAATAAACCTTTTTCAGAAAAAAAGTCAAGAATAAGAAACCCAAAGACTTGGACCAATCATTTCTTTGTCCCTGCTGTACTTCCTCGTATTATCAAATCATTGGATACTGATAGAGTAAAACCTTTCCAAAATAGCCAACTGTAAGATCAATATTAGATGTAATTATGTCCTCTCCTCATGGTAAATAAAATCATTGCAATGGTTCCACAAGCTATAGTTAAACTCCTTTATTTCCTGTGGTTCTCAGATGAATAAATTCCTTTGGAGGTCAACAGTTAAAGATATCAAAAGAGTACTTTTATTTCAGTTTTTCCTCACTTGGAACTTTCGATATAAAAACAGAATTTCGACTTTGAAAAGTTCATGTTTGTCTTATATTAGATATCTCTTTGACAGAACGAAGGAACACTCTACTTCAAATTAGATAGCTCATCAAATACTACGTCTGTCTATATTTGCTTGGAACTTTAGAATAAGTTCTACAGCAAAAATAATAGATATTTATGCATCAAAGGAAGTTTAGCCATCTCCACTCCTTTGGGCCTTCCAACCTCCGTCACACCAAACATGCTCACCCTTTCAACCGTGGGGGCGTTATAATGTGAGGTCAATTCCACTATTCGTTAGTAAAAGAGTAGCCCAAGAGTTGGCGGTGAGTGGTGATGACTAGCCACCTTCCCTCTAGTCTTACACTGCAAAATTAGGAACGGCTAGCGCAGATAGCCCTAAAAACAAAACAAACCTTTGGGCTTGCTAACATGAAGTTCGATAGTCAAATAATGGCAAAACACAAGAATAAAAGGTCCAACGACTTAGTTTTGTGTTATTATTTACAGTTTCAACTAAAATGCTGAACATAATTTAACCAAGTTTCTCAGCAAAAAGAAAATGAACTCAGGACTGTGATGGAAAAAATATTTAATGACTTCTTTAGAGTTTTAACACCAGTAACTTTAGAAAACAGTGATATAAAACTAGAGCATGAAATCATTCTTAATGTGTATAATTCCCAACATTTGCGTGGCTATATATATATTTATAATAAACAGGAAAACGTTTACACCGAGTAATTGAATACACATTGAAAAACGTCAGTGGTGACGAAAGAGAGAATGTTTTTGACGAGTCTCCATTCGTTATGGTCACCATAATAATTCTCCTTTCTTACATGTAAATATGAATGCCATTTTTGAAATCTTTAATTTATGTGACTGATACGAGATCTGTTGATTCTGTTATAAACATGCGAAGATTAGCACTGACTTTGTACACTTTACACGAAGTACCACATATGACAAATTAGTTATGATAAATTTGGGCCCCAATAAGTTTAATGACTGATAATTCTCTTGTATATAGAGTTGTTTTAAGGCCTAGCATGACCTGGTTCTTAGGGGTACTCTACTCACAATATGAGGGTCACGGGTTCGAGTCCTCCCACCAAACATGAGTGGCTTTTCAGCTGTAGGGGGTGTTATAATATGATAGTAAGTTATACTATTCCTTGGTAAAGAGTAACTCAAAAGTTAGCGGTGGATAGTGTTGACTAGTTGTCTTCCATCTAGTCTATCACTTCAAATTTAGGAATAGCTAGAGCAGCTGGCCCTCCAGCGTATTTACGAGAAATTCACAACGAACAAATTGTTTTAACCATTCATCACTCTTATTGATGGCGTTCTTTCAAATTTGTATCACTTCTGGTGATAACCATGGCTGCAAAGTGAACAAAAAGTAACACAATAAAATTGACGTGATTGGTTTAATATTGTCTGCATTGGTTTTGACTTGCGATATTTGCTCTTTTATTTCTTCATAACTTTTGCTTGTATTGAATAATATATATATGTCGTAATCTACTCTTAACAGGCAAACTCATGTTTTGTATTTATTGTTTCTGTTATCTCGGCACTAGGAGACAACCTTTCTTGTTTCTTCCTATTTTTTGTTGTTTAGAAATTGCAGTTTTATGCTACTACAGTCCAGTATATTTAAATATACTTTACATATCTGCTTTAATTACCTGGTATTGTTATAATAATTAGTTTTTGTTGAATCAATCCTATATATACTTAATTACTTAGAACTCTTGAAATAATTTTGCTTTTTTGCTAAAACAATCTCATATACATGTATACGGCCCGGCATGGTCTAGCGCGTGAGGCGTGCGACTCGTAATCCGAGGGTCGCGGGTTTGCGCCCGCGTCGCGCCAAACATGCTCACCCTCCCAGCCGTGGGGGCGTTATAATGTTATGGTCAATCCCACTATTCGTTGGCATAAGAGTAGCTCAAGAGTTGGCGGTGGGTGGTGATGACTAGCTGCTTTCCCTCTAGTCTTACACTGTTAAATTAGGGACGGCTCAGTGCAGTGGGCTAACAACCTACTCACTTAAATACCTGTTGAAGAATCCGCAAGCGATTGCGTCCCTATGTTCCTAAATGGAATCTAATGGTGATAACTAACTAATACATGTATATACTTTATACTTTACCTATGTATTTCAGTTATTTAGAATTCTTATAATAATTAGTTTTAATTACACTTATCATAAGACATTAGTATTATGTCTATTATACTTTTTAAACGCTACAACCTACACCACATGGCCAGAAGTATGTGGACAACTGATCTCCACACACATATGTGCTTGTTGAACATCTAATTTCAAAACCATGGGCATTAATATGGAGTTGATCCCCCCTTTGCTGCTATAACAGTCTCCAGTCTTCTGGAAAGGCTTTTCACTAGATTTTGGAACATGGCTGCGGGGATTTGCTCCTATTCAACTACAAGAGCATTAGTGAGATCGGGCACTGGCGAGAAGGCTTTGCTTGCAGTTGGGGTTTCAGTTCATCCCAAAAGTGTTCGATTGGGTTGTATTCAGGACTCTGTGCCGACCAGTCAAGTTCTTCCACACCATTCTCGGTAAACCATGTCTTTATGGATCTCGCTTTATGCACGGGGACAAAATTGGAAGAACACAATTATCTAGAATGTCATTGTATGTCGTAGCATTAAGATTTCCCTTCACTGGACTAAGAGCCGAGTCCAAACCATGAAAAAGAGCTCCAGACTATTATTTGTCCTCCACAAAACTTTACAGTTGACACTATGCATTCAAGCAGGTAGCGTTCTCCTTGAATCCGCCAAATCCAAATTCGTCCGTCAGATTGCCAGAGTCCAGTGGACCGGTGTGCTTTATACCACCCCAGCCGACGCTTGGCATTGCACATGGTGATCCTAGGCTTGTGTGCAGCTACTCGGCCGTGGAAACCCATTTCATGAAGCTCCCGACGAACAGTTTTTGTGCTGACGTTGCTTCTAGAGGCACCTTGGAACTCGGTAGTGAGTGTTGCGATTGTGGACAAACGATTTTTACGTGCTACACGCTTCAAAAATAGGCGGTCCCGTTCTTTGAGTTTGTGTGGCCTACCGCTTCGTGACTGAGCTGTTGTTGCTCCTAGACGTTCCCTCTTCACAATAACAGCCCTTACAGTTGACCGGAGCAACTCTAGCAGGATAAAAGTTTGACGTACTTTCTTGTTAGAAAGGTGGCATCCTATGACAGTGCCACGTTGAAAGTCGCTGAGCTCTTCTGTACGACCCATTCTACTGCCACTGTTTGTTTATGGAGATTGCATGGCTGTATGCTCGATTTTATGCAACTGTTAGCAATGGGTGTGGCTGAAATAGCCAAACCCGCTAATTAGAAGAGGTGTCTACTTACTCTTGGCAATGTAGTGTATATACAGTTCTAGATACAGACTAAATATAGAATGTAGTGTCTAAAAATATAATAGATCTAGTATTAATATCTTATGATAAATATAAATTATCGCTATATATATATATATATATATATATATACTCTTGCTCAAAACATTTGTTATATGCTCGAAAAATGTAATTTTTAGTCATTTATATCAATTCAAAACTAAATTCACTTTGTGTATTGCCCTTAAACTTTCAGGTTTTATTTCTCTACTACTCTACATTACCTCAGTTTATTTTGAGTTTGTTTAATCCCTTGAACATGGGAGTGTTCTGAGATTTGTTCCAAACGAAGTGTCTGGGGTGGGGTATAAAATCTAGGTATTTTGGTGTCACTCTTGTACCCTACCTGTTGGCGACGCGTTTTCAATTTTGTAAATATTTTAGACATTATGCCACGTCCTACTAACGTTGCTTTGAGAAATCAGATGGTTACCTACGACAACACTGAGTTGAAATAAGGTGATATTGCAAGACGACTTGGTGTATCCAGGCAGATCGTCAACAGATTTCTCAGAAGAAGAGCTACAACCGGAAGTGTGAGTCCCAGCAGACCTACGGGCCGTCCACGTGCCACTACAGCACACGATGGTCCCAGGATCCTCACCATTGCTCGTCGAAACCGTACGATGTCTTCCAGGTCGATTGCTTTTGAGTTACATGCGCAACAACTGATCCGGATTTCATGTTAGACAGTTAATTGACGGTTGGTGCAAGCTGGATACGGAGCCAAACAGATGGTTAAGAAACCTAAACTGACAGCTAGACATCGCAACAACAGGATGCAGTGGGCTCAGCGATCGCACATTGATATCATGTAGTTTTTGCTGATGAATCCAGATTTCTGCTCTACCCCACTGATAGACGGATACGAGTGCGCAGGTTTCCTGGAGAACAGCTGAATGATAAAAATTTTCAACCTAACGTCGCAGGAAGCGGAGGTTCAGTGCACGTCTGGGGTGCCTTCTGTCCTGCTGCTGTTAACCAGTTGGTCATTCTGGATCAAAACGTCACAGGCGCTGTGTATCAGGATATTCTGGATCGCCACTTACTGCCATTTATCCAGGGTATTTTCCGGATGCAGCAGAACAATGCACTGGCTCATAATGCTCGCAATGTGCAAGATTCCTTGCAACAACGTGGCGTGTTGGTCCTTGAGCAACCATCTGTAAGCCCAGATACCAACCTGATAGAGCATCTCTGGGATGAACTTGGTCCGTGCTGTCAGGAGTAGGAAAGATCACCCTACAGCCCTACAGCAGTTACGCCAAACACTTACTGAAGAGTAGAACAGAATTCCAAGTCAAAGAATCGTAACGTTAGTTGAATGCCACGCCTCCTAGCTGAAATTATTGCAGCACATATGGCCACACACGTTATTGAGTTAAATATTCTGATGTGAATGTAATTGTTGCACGTTTACTAAAAGTTTTAGATTGATACTAAATATTTTCAGAAAATGTCGGTCTTATTTGTTTTGACTTAGAAGTGGAGAAAAAAGTTCTTTTCTGATGGTACAGATCTTAAGTTCTACAGAAATTTCCATAAAAAAGACATAACATATTTTATTACACGAATGTTCATGTTAATACTTACCAATAATTACTAAAAGAAAAACATTGCACACGTTAAAACGAATGAGCAAGAGTTCATGTTATAAACATGCCTAAATTATCTTACCCAAATAGGTTATTAATTCCTCGTTCAGCTGTAATGCCATACATTTCGCAATATGAAAGCCTATTGTTTGACCACGTTCACTGATACCATACCTGCTCGTATCTTCAGCAAACACGAAATAAAAATGTTATCATAATAAAAGTGTTACGTAAGTGAATAAAATCAATTTCTTTTTCACTGCATTTCATAATGATTCCTACAGGCGGCGCTGAGAAAAAATATTTGAACCTAGTCGTTTGTAGGTTCTTCATAGAAATATTGTGTGAAATTTCTCCTGAGTGGACGCTAAAATGTCAGTTACATACAGTGAAATACTTGGCGTTGCTGTTTGACGCAGACGAAACGAAATACCTGCAGAAGATGCTTTGAACAACAAGACGAATAACTTGAGTAGTTCAATAATACGTTATCAGTTAAAGCCGAAATGTTATCGGATTATAAGTTACCCGTCTGGAGGCTTTTAATACAATAGCCAGAAGTCTGTAAATAGTTATAAGTTATAACGATTTGTTTGTTTCTTTTTGAATTTCGCGCAAAGCTACTCGATGGATATCTCCGCTAGTCATCCCTAATTTTGAACAGATAGACTAGACGGAAGGAAGGCAGCTAGTTATCACCACCCGCCACCAATTCTTCGACTACTCTTTTACCAACGAATAGTGGGATCGACTGACACATTATAACGTCCCATGACTTAAAAGGCGAGCATGAACGGAGACGTGTTTTAATAAACTCAGAAGGAATAATGTTTTCATGGGTTATAACGAATAGTGGGATCGACTGACACATTATAACGCCCCATGACTTAAAAGGCGAGCATGAACGGAGACGTGTTTTAATAAACTCAGAAGGAATAATGTTTTCATGGGTAATTATCATATTTAAAACGATGCTATCAAAACGTTTATGAAGTAGATTGAGGAAAGGCATATCAAAGACCTAGAATATAGAAACTGGCGAGAACTCTTCGTTTTTAACAAACAAAATATCGTAGAATTAACGTAGGACGAAAAGGAATGCTCAATTAGGAAGTAATAATAATACAGCAGATGGCGTTGGTCGTTAGAACTGTGCTAAATAATAAATTGCTGTACAGGTTGAAATACTTTGTAAATTAAATTACTTTCTCTTATTAAGTTGCGTGAATTCTTTGCCACAAAAAAGGTGTCTAAATTATCAAATCCTATATCTAAAATGTGCCTTGAAACGTCCTATTCAGAATATTTAGATTAGAATAAAACCGCAAAATAATCAACTGTTATTTCTTCTTCCTTTACACTTTAAGCTTCTTGAATCCAGTTAGATATTACTAAGGTTTGCTTTTTATGTTCTTAACCTAGAGTTTTGTTTTCTATTGCAACATAGGCGGGACTTGAGGAGGGAAAACAAAAGGGAGATGCCTGTACTCCTCTTTTTTAATGTAAAATATACGTATGACATTCAAAATTATTAAGTCAGACATTCTTTTTGTTCCTCTTCCCTCCAAGCCATTTGGATTCCAGACACCGTCACGGGCAAAGCAAGATATATAGTTATATACAAGATATATTTGAAATAATACAGTAACGCACTTCATTCTTTTTAAATGTTGAATGTTGATTTGAATACTAAAACGTTCTGTACCGTTAAAGATTTTGAACTCAAAGGTGAATTTTACAGAAAAAAGAAAACTTTGCAGTCAAAAAAACTACTCATACTGATTAATTTTGCAGGTTCACATTTTTTATAAAAAAATATGTGCTAATAACTGAAACATATAACTTGGTGCAGAAAGAGCCCTTTCTGAGCGCAATCGGAACGTTTTAGTTTTTACGTTCGCCGCTAGGAAAAGTACTGTGACGTAATAGTTGCCAAACAAACCGCCAACGCCAGCGTGTCGAACGTAAATAAACATGGCCAGTGCATACGGAGAAACAGAGGCGGAGTCTGTTTTGACTTTGTGTTCTGAACAGTGTCGAGTAGCGCCATATCAATTCGAACCTACTCTGAACGAACCTAGAACAGTTACTTTTGACACAGATCTGACAAGTTCTAGTGATGAGGACAGTTCCACGAACAAGAGTACCGGAACTGTGAGTGATACTGATAACGTCCAAGCCGGTTGCGAGTCGGTCATACCTCCAGTGGAAGAATGGTAAGCCTAAGTCACGACAACAAATATGGTCTGTGTTATTTCACGTGCAAGTTTAAGCATCTCGAAACCTGTCTGGTGTTTATAAATTATTGGTATCACAGACTGGGTTTTATTTGTTTATACTTTGCCGACTATGGTAACTAATACTCGGCCCTTCCACAATCATTGTACTGGGTATTTATGATTCGTAACAAAATGAATTTCAATTATACGTCATAATTCTGTCTATAAAATCAAGCTAGATGTAGCAGTCTGAATAGTTAATTTATCTTGAAATGTTAAATTTGAAAAATGGAATTCTTCAAACTTTTCCATATTTAAAAATGATACAAAAACATCTACAGAATTATCTACCAGATTTTAAACTTGGAATATATTCTATTTTAGATAGATTTGTCCACAATCTAGACTAGGAAATCAAGGTTTCATTAATTTTTTGAGGTGCCACAAATGCAAAACACGCTCATGAATGTGAAATGTGTATGTCTAGTTACATTCTTCAAAAACTTGTACTTTTTAAATTATTATATTATACTAGTTATTGTTTATCGCTTTATACTGCACACATACCTTTAAGTTTGTTTTTTCGTGATGGCAAGGGATGACTTCAGAGATGTGAAACCTGTACGCAGCAGACTGAGATCAATCCTCAGCTCTACACGAGGAAAGATGGTAGGGACGATCCTGTCTACTGCCGATTGTTTTTTCAGTCTCAACCTGCCTGGCTTGAAACCCACGGAATCCAAAACAGTGGGATCTAGCACAAAACATGGGCATTCAAAGTAATATTGACAAAGCTTTGCATGGTGTGAAGGTGTCCAGTTTTTGCTATTGACCATCTGCACCCACTGTCGCCACCTTGCCGGTTCCTTCTCCTTGCACGGAAACGAAACGAAGTATTTGCCCGATGCCGAACCGTTTTTACAACCATAAGGAACGCAGTAAACCATGTTATCATAAAGCAAACATAAAGTAGCAATATCAAGACAAAATTAGTCTCACAAAGTATGTAATCCGAAAAAAGCACCGATATATTTACATAAAACACCAGCACTGAAAGAAACACAATAGTCGGCGCGCAACGAAGCGTGCTTGACAACTATTACGTCATAGTTGTAGAACGCCACGGACCGAGAGGAACTTGAGTTCGAGGATCCGCATATTTTGTTCCATTTTTTGCTCAAAAACTAAAGTGTTTAAAAATATGGCAACCACACAGGAATTATGCATAACCAAAGTACAGTTTCTAAGGCAATTATTAAATTTGTTGAAAATTCACCTTTAAGAATGGCCACACTAGTGATCGAAATGATGTACCTGTTCTGTAAACTAATCTTACTGTAAAATATGTAAATTGTAATAAAATATAATTTATCAGTAAGTAAGTCAAAACGAAATCAATAGCACACTATTGTTACATTATTAAAGGGTTAAATATTATTAAACTATTGTTATATCATCAAAGAGTTTAATAGTGTTGGTATTTCAAATATCATTTCCTATTGTGTATTTTTATGTAAACGATCGATTTTGAATAACTCGCTAGGTGCCATACCTGTTATTGTATTCCACCTGGTGAAACGTTATTAATGAAATAAACAAATATTTTACTGTTTACAAACGATGAAAAAGCTTATGTAAATTTTAAAACCATAGTAATTTATAATACTAATTGATATCTGGCTTTCTTTGTTTTAATAACGAAAAGTTCATGGTTTATTTAGTGAAAGATGATTTTTCTAATACAATCGTAAAGAGTAATGTGTGCGTTTTCATATAGCAAAGCCACATCGAGCTATCTGCTGAGTCCACCGAGGGGAATCGAACCCCTGATTTTAGCTTTGTAAATCCGTAGACTTACCGCTGTATTTACAACATAACCATTGTTAGGATGTTAAATATCAAGATATGACTTGTTAAATCGACATCTACCGTATATTGACCTGGTGACATTTTCCCACTGAACGCTCTAACCCACTCTAATGATGTTAAGTCTCAAGATATAACTTGTTAATACAACATCTACTGTATGTTTCCACTCATTACCTTGACTTATGGTTTGGATATTATTGTCAAGTTTCATGATGTGATTTCTTTGAAGTAACATATCATATTTTATTTTAGTAGGTAGATCTAAGAGCCTTTTTTCCGAACTCACGCTGTTAATATTGAGTAAATTAGATCATTTTCACTTTTGCAATTATCCAACTTGAAAAGCGTCTATTAAAAAAAATTGGCTAGAATTAAATATAATGTTTAAATGGCTAACTGTCCAGCTCATTATCTGACTGTTAATTGTTTGTCGGCCCGGCATGGCCAGGTGGTTAGGGGGCTCGACTTGTAATCCAAGAGTCGCGGATTCGAATCCCCGTCACGTCAAACATGCTCGCCCTTTCAGTAGTGAGCACGTTATAATGTTATGGTCAATCCCACTATTCGTTGGTAAAAGAGTAGCCCAAGAGTTGGAGATGACTAGTGATGACTAGCCGCCTTTCCTCTAGTCTTACACTGATAAATTAGGTTGTAGTAGTTTATGGCTAAAATTGTATTGTCAGAATATAATAGGTTAGAGTTAAAACTGTATGATCGTGTTAAAGAAGGTTATGAATAAACTTACATAGGCAAAGTGTAACAAGTTAGGTTTAAAACCACATGGTCAAATGGAAAGAGTTCAGTGTTAAAAGCATATTATCAACTTATAACAGGTTAGAGTTAATATTATAACACTATGTTACAGAGAGACACAAATTCTTGGTAGATTGCAAAAAAAACAAAAACTTTCTAACTCATTCCACGTTACAATTTTTATTTTGAAGTGATTTGGAGTTTTCATAAACAATCTAGAAAATAAATCAGTCACTTATCTTTAAATAAATTCATATTTGCACACACACTATATAAAAATAACTTGTGATGACGAGAAAACCCACTTGTATAGAACATTATATATGTAAAGAAAACGGCTGGTATGGGTATAGAAAGCACTATGTAGAGGAGCGAACAACGTTTCGACCTTCTTCAGTCATCGTCAGGTTTACAAAGAAAGAAAGAGGTAACTGATCGATAGCTGGTCAGTTTGAAGGCGGTTGTGAAATTGAGTGTAGGAATGTAGAGGGCGTGCTTAGATGTTGGATTATATTTATTAATATAGGTATAAAGGTGGTCCTTTGTATTGGTTTATTTTGGGCGTGAGTTGTTGTATAAGTAAGGCTTCTTTAATTTTGCGTTTGTTTATGTTTGTTTCTTTATTTAGTATTTGAGTGTTTTCTATGGTTATGTTGTGTTTATTTGATTTGCAGTGTTCGAAAACGTGTGAAGGTGACTTTTTATGTTCTTTGAATCTGGTTTCCATTTTTCTCCTTGTTTCTCCAATATAGAAGTCGTGGCGGTTATCACATTGTATTTTATAAATAATGTTGTTGTGTTTGTCAGTTTAGTTTTACATAGCATAGACCTTAGTTTTGTGCTTGGTTTTAGAATAAATTTGGTATTAACTAAAATGTCATATTTTGTTGCTAGTTTTTTCCAAATGTTGATTATTTTTCTGCTAATGTCGAAAATATATGGTATGCAGCAGTATATGGTTTCATGACTTTTTGATTCGTGAGATATATTTACTTTTGTTGGTTGATTTTGCTTTCTGTCTAGGTGTGTGCGTATAATGTTTTCTACGGTTTGTGGAGGAAACTTGTTGATGTCAACGAAAGGTCGAAACGTTGTTCGCTCCTCTACATAATGCTTTCTCTATCTATATAAGCCTGTTTTTTTTTACATAAAAATAACTTGTTATACCCGTAGTTATGAAACACTTGGCAATAGAAATAACCAGGATCAGAATTGGTGGTTAGTCGAGTACGAACATACAGTATTTTCAATTCAAATTGAATCGGTCTTACGTGGCCAAGTAGTTAAGGCACTTAATTCATAATCCGAGGGTGCGCGGGTTCGAATTGCCATCACACCAACCATGCTCGCCCTTTCAGCTGTGGGGGCGTTATAATGTGGAAAAGAGTAGCTCAAGAGTTGACGGTGGGTGGTGATGACTAGTTGCGTTCCTTCTAGTTTTACATTGTTAAGTTAGGGACGCCTAACGTAGATATCCCTCGTGTAGCTTTGCGCGAAATTAAAAAAAACAACACTTGAATTTAAATCCGTGTTTTACACAAAATATCTAGACAAATAAAGAAAGCATATTATTACCATACACTCTTCATTGTTTATAAGGAAATATTCTAAATAGAACAGACAAGCAAATTACATAAACACTTTCGTGTAATGAGAAAAGCTATCAATAACATTTTTTATGGGAACGGGAGTGAGATAATTATTATTTCTCAGCTGCAAAAATCAGACCAGGTTTCTTTGATTCTTTTCGGAATTTCGCGCAAAGCTACACGAAGGCTATCTTACGCTAGCCGTCCCTATCTTAGCTGTGTAAGACTAGAGAGAGAGCAGCTAGTCATCACCATCCACCGCCAACTCTTGGGATACTATTTCACCGAAGAATAGTGGGATTGACCGTAACATTAAAATGTCTCTAAGGCTGAAAGGGCAAGCATGTTTGGTGTGACGGGGATTCGAACAAGTGACCCTCAGATTATGAGTCGAGCGACTTAACCACCTGGCCATGTCGGACCACCAAACACGGAAACTTGACTAGGAAGTAACAAAAATCCAACGACTAATCTCATGTATCTGGATACGGTAGGAATTACAACTGTATGCAGACTTTTTCTCATCCAAACTTAATTATATTTCGGTTAATTAACTTTTTTCACTCTCCACAACTTTCCAAGCGAGAAAAAAATGTGGTTTCGTCAAATCCTTTTTCCCCTTCACCTCTTTTGCTTTTCTTGACAGTTAGATTCCTTGTCAGCTTTACTTTGCTTAATGTAATATCTTAATATAACGGTTTACCAGGACATGTGACCACTACTGAACAGCGGGAATCATTCATTCTTTCGTATGATGTCTTCTTGTCGTTCCATCTGAGAACTGGATTAGCTACAATTAATTACTACAGCTAAGAACTTCCATGTGATATTTTCGATTTTCTCTTCAGAAAGGTTGACGTGAGATTAGAACCTGCACTGAAGTTAATGGCCCGAAGGCCAATTTGTAGTTAGCCTCACACTAAACATCACTGCTCCTCCCTCCCCTGAAACTGGCACTGCACTCAATATCAAAATACAAACAAGTTGTATTATTTTATTTATTCTGTCAAGTTTTAACGTGTAATCTGAACCAAGAAATCGTGTTAAATCTAGAAACAGTACCTTATCTATACCAGGCTGAACCATGAAAACGGATTATATCCAGAAGCAGTACCTAATCTACACCAAGTTGATCTAAGAAAATGGGTTAAATCCAGAAACAGTACCTGACCTATAACAGGTTGATCCAAGAAAACGGGTTAAATCTAGAAACAGTACCTAATCTCTACCAGGTTGAATAAAAAAAAAGTTAAATCCACAAACAGTACGTAATCTGTCCCAGATTGAACTAAGAAAATGGATTAAATCCAGAAACAATATCTGATCTGCATAATAAACAGAGACAGATTAATGACGATGTTATCTACTCTTTAAGAGGAGATATTCAGGCAATCGGACGTCATTTTAGTATTCTTCCTTGCCACTCTACTGTCTTCTTATATCCAAGCATCTGTAGATTTTTTTTTAAATCCATAAGTTCAGGTTGCTTGAATTTGAACCCCTTTATATCTGGTGTCTAATTTAACTTACAGTGACATGTTCATAACAAACACCCACAATTATTTCTTCCCCCAAAGTACACTATCTTCACCACAGCTTGGTTCCTTCCGTCTTTCCATAAAAGATGGGGAGAAGAAAAACAGTAAAAGTAAATTCTTCAATCTTGTAAAAATTTACTCAGATCGTTTTCTAGGTTTACACATGAAGGATGCTACAAATAATTTTCCTGTTCCTTGGTTTATTAAAATTAGCATGGGTCAAGAGACGATGTGTTAAATAGAACTTGAAAATGAAAATCAGTCAGTTGCTGTTTATGTCACGAACTGAAACAAAAAATTAGGAAGCATATCCCGTGTGCAGTTACTGAGGTGTAACCGATGGCTGCTAAAATTAATATGAAGAGGAGCTAGTGTAAAGGAATGATATGTGGCCACTGATCATTATCCCTCAATGAATGATATGTGGTCACTGATCGTTATCCCTCAATGAATGATGTGGTCACTGATCGTTATCCCTCAATGAATGATATATGGTCACTGATCGTTATCCCTCAATGAATTATGAGTTAAAACATTGTAAAAATAATACTGACTGTTACAGTTTTAATCGCGATGGTCTATACATGTGAGTTGCTTGTTTCAGAATTTCGAATAAAGTTACACAAGGGCTAACTCTATTTTCACTTGAGAGTCTAGAGAGAATGCATGCTAACCAACAGTAGCCAGCACTTTTTAACCTTCTCTTGTCCAATCGAAAAAGGTGATTTGACTGTTACTCTGATCCCAAAGTGTGGAATGTGCTTTTGCAGCAGCGGTTTGTGAACCATGAATTCTTGGATTCATAATCTAGAATGCTAAACAGAAGACCATATCGAATCCTTTTCTTTGAGAGATTCAACATAGCTGTCAGTATACTGGTGTTTATTTATGTATTGTGCTGGGGTGTCATCTTATTCTCGAATAATGCTTACTTTGTTTGTTAGTTATGAATTTCGCGCAAAGCTACACGAGGGCCATCTGTGCTAGTTATACCTAATTTAGCAGCGTAAGACTAGAGGGTTTGATTTAATTTGAATTTTCCGCAAAAGCTGCTCGAGGCTATATATGCTAGCCGTCCCTAATTTAGCAGTGTAAGATTAGAGGGAAGGCAGCTAGTCTCCAACACCCACCACCAACTATTGGGTTACTCTTTCACCAAAGAATAGTGGGATTGACCGTCACATTATAACGTACCACTGCTGACAGAGCGAGCATGTTTGGTGTGACGGAGATTCGAACCCGCGACCCTCAGGTTACAAGTCGAGTGTCTTAACCATCTGGTCATGCCGGGCCAAGACTAGAGGGAAGACAGCTACTCATCACCACCCATTGTCAATTCTTGGACTACTCTTTTAGCAACGAATAGCGTGATTGACCAAGACATCATAACGCCTCCAAGGGCGAGCATGTTTTGTGGGAACAGGATCCGAACCCGCGACCCTTAAATTACGAGTCGAGCACCCTGACCATCTGGCCATGCCGGGTTTATTTAAACATTTAATTGGTTTATAATTACCAAAAATTTATGAATTACATTTATAGAAAACCAACTATCAAATCTGAAACACAAATCTGCAATTTATATCTGTCAATAGTTGGTGTAACATCTACACTTCATTAATAATATAATTATGACACTTGTATACATTTTTCATGTCAAGTCATTGTTTTAAACGTAAAACCATTTTCATATTCGTAAACGACAAAATTTTAAAAATGTAAGTTCAATAGCATAAAATACCAGTCTACGAATGTAGTTTGTTCTGCGGTTACATGAATACTTTTAGTCACACAGGGTCACAAGATCGTCATCTTTGATCCACTATACCTTCGACTTTAACCCTTAAAACTATTAGATCAAACTTTAACAGATCTTTATTGGATTTAGGAGAGATTAATGTGTGTTTTCTTATAGCAAGGCCACATAGGGCTATCTGCTGAGCTCACCGACGGAGAGATTAATACTATTAGGTTTATCATAAACCATTTTATTAAGGATGAGATACGAGCATTTATTAAAGTGATCAGTATTATTAATTATTCTGAAGCTATAGATTAGAAATTGTAAGAATTAGAAATATTTTTAATCCTGCCGGTTAGAAAAATACGGCAGAAGAGATAGGAGTCAAAATGTTTCCGATATGTAAGAATGTGAGAAAGAAATTAGAAGTATTAGTTCCTGTAGGGATTAGGAAAATACGGTTTTAAATTAAAAGTAGGAGTTAAATGTGTCTGAGATCTGAGAAAGAAACTGTAAGAATTAGAAGTCTAGATGAGAAAACATGACGAACGTTAGGTGCTAATTACAGTTCTGAAATTCTAGATTAGTATAATTAGTTTTAAATATTCAAGAATTACAGATATAAATGGTCTGAAAAGCGTAGAACTATTTCAAAGCAATACTGTAAATAATATGAATTTAAACCAGTCAGATCATTAGGATAAAGTGTGTAATTCGAGGTTGGAATCTGGCAAATAATAGAATGCTGAGGTTAAGCAGTTTTGTGTTATCCCATTCTTTAGTAATGTAAATGACCTTGTTTCTCAGTGATATAACACAACAGTGGACAGGAATGAGTTTCTGTCGCTTCGAGGTTACATCCCGTAATTTAAATGCTTTCACAACGTCTTCAAATAAGCCACCCAATTGGCTCTGCGAAGTGTCTACGGTCTTACAGCGCTAGAATCCGTGTTTCGATATCGGGATGGCCAGGTCACAGGGTAACTTTGCACTTAACTTCAAACAAACAAAAATCTGCAAATAAAATTTATGAACGTAAGAACATTACAACGAAAACATGATTAACTTGAGAGAGCCACTAGCAAAAGGAGTGTATTAATCTTAACTTATTGTGAGTCCCCATTGAGCAAGCGGGGTGTATTAATTTAATTTAATACGAATCCCCATTGAGAAAGAGAAGAGTATTAATCTCAACTTATTATAAGTCCCCATTGAGCAAGAGGAGTGTATTAATCTTAACTTATTATGAGTCCACATTGAGCAAGCGGGGTGTATTAATCTTAACTTAATACGAGTCCCCATTGAGCAAGAGGAAGGTATTCATATTAACTTATTACGAGTCCCCATCGAGCAAAAGGAGTGCATTAATCTTAACTTAATACGAGTCCCCATCGAGCAAGAAGAGAGTATTAATCTTAACTAAATACGAGTCCCTATTGAACAAGTGAAGTGTATTAAAATTTAACTTAATACAATGGTACAAATTTCTTCTGAAGAAGAATTCATTACATACATTTCAACTGGGTCTGGCGCGGTCAGTGGTTAGCGTGTTAGAACTAAAAAGCCGAGAGTTCAGTGTTCGTCACTCGTTGCCTCGCAAACGCACTCCTCAGTTTTGGGCCATGGGCGCGCTATAAGGGTGAGAGTCAAAACCCAATGATCGGTCAGAATAGATTATTTTGTTATGCACAAAGCTACACAAAGGGCCGTCTGTGTTTTGCCCACCACGGGTATCGAAACCCAGTTTCTAGCAATATAAGTCCGCAGACATACCACTGTGACACCGAAGGACAAACATTTACTGGCTTAGATATTCGTGTCGAGTTTTATTGTTTGTTTGAAATTTTAGCACAAAGCTACACAATGGGTTACCTGTACTCTGCCCCCCCCCTCAGATATCGAAACCCGGTTTTTAGCACTGTAAGTCAGTAGACGTACCTCTGTGACCCTGGGGGAAGTAAGAAAAGAGAAAGTCAATAATTGCCTGTGGTTCTGTTGACTAACTAACTTCCCTCTAGTCCACCAGTATAAAGTTAGGGAAGGCTATGCGCAGCTCACCACAAGTATTTTCTTCAGTACCAGAAGTTCTTAATAGGAAAGTTTCGTAATGTAATCCATGATATATTAATATGCAGATTAAACGCCATTTATATTTTTATTGTTGTCATTAGAACAATACCACAATGTTTCAGTTCTGTTTGATATGCATAGTTACAGTATAAGTGCACACGCACTAGCATGAAAAACAAACCATTTTGATATCATATAACAGCGGGATAAATCTCATGGCAGCTACACGCTGCGTAATAGTGAATACCAATAATGTTATAACGTGCGTGATTGCTCTAGTGACTTTGAGGAAACAAATGTTTCTACTTTGTATCCATGCTGCTCTTAAAACTATAATATTCGTTATAAATCTCTTTGCAGACCATTGCCGTAGAAAGAAAGCAATTTTCGAATGGACAGGCCACGTCGTAATTTATAGGAGGGTATGGGGGCATGACCCCCATAAAAGTTTTAAAACTTTAATATTATGAGTTGAATCTTAAGCCATTTTAAATACAAATACTGCATCCACACAAACTAATGTATTAAATTAAAAGAAATGAGTATTAATACATAAGTTGTAATGTACTTGGTCGTCCTTTCAACCGTGTGGGCGTTATAGTGTAACAGTCAATCCCACTATTCGTCGATAAAAGAGTATCCCAAAATTTGGCAGTGGGTGATGATAATTAGTTGCCATCCCTAATTTAACAGTGTAAGACTAAATTCAAAAACAAACAGTTATACATGGCATGGAAAAGTGATTAGGTCATGGCCTGACTGACCTTACCACTTCTTACGGCACTGTAGACACACATACGTTTAGTGAATTATATATTTTTCCTGTTTCTACAATGTGGTACGTGCAGCTTCTAACCATCTGTCGTAATCAAACAAATGAATAACAATAGCATATACAATGTATTTTAGAAATAATATTAAATAATAACGCGTTTTAAATTTTTACCTAAAGTTTGACTTAAACAAGCCTTAAATGAACTATAATAAT
The DNA here is from genome assembly GCF_004210375.1 of Tachypleus tridentatus. Classification (NCBI taxonomy): domain Eukaryota; kingdom Metazoa; phylum Arthropoda; class Merostomata; order Xiphosura; family Limulidae; genus Tachypleus; species Tachypleus tridentatus. The sequence continues at coordinate 146,459,451 of NC_134834.1, forward strand.
TATTATAATTAATTTATTTAATCTATTTCACACCATAACAGTCGTTGTTATTAAAAGGCAAAAATATAAATAGCATCTAGAATACTCGTAGTTCGGTAAATTAACTTAATACAATTTAACCAAATCAAGTATTGAAAGTGTAGTTAACAGTTTTCAATTTTTATTTAATACTCATTTTTTTCTAACTTTTAACTTTTCCCACGGGCTCTAAATATTTAGGTTGCCAAAGAGTCACCACCAAGGGCGAGGCGAAGAGAAACAAAAAATCTGAGCGACGCCGGTTATATCTGATTCTGAGTTTCGGCTTGAGGACAGATAAATTTAAACCGATACAACTACCACGTTATCTCTCTCTTTGTTCATTTGACCTATCTTAATGGTGGTTCTTGGTATTAGGTAGTGGTTCACCGAATAATGAAAAAGTTCTGTAAATGAGAAACCTTTTCAATTGACCGTATTTACAAAACAAAAAGTCATGGGTAAACCACTTTTGAGGGAATGAGTTTTTGTTTTATCATATCGTTAAAAAATTAACATGTATTTCATCTGCATGTGTATAACGAAAACGAACGCGCGCGACTATATTAAAAAGCATCAATATCATAACGTTAAGTATTACTACCCAAGGCAGAAAACACCGAACGTTAAATGTAAAGGCAGAAGCGTGTATTATGCTTATCAATAGTTGTATTTTCAAGTGCTTACAATCTGGTTTTACTTTGCTGGCAGACGCGCAACTTGGTTGTTTTAATCGTATGTACCATCAAAAAGTCCCTGTGGTTTAAATAGGGGTGGGTAAGGATTAACGGTTCCCAAGCTCCTAGTCACCTTTACGTAGTTTTTACAACAACCAAGCGATTTAAGTAAGTTTTTTTTTTCACAATAAAACTCTCGAATAATTCATAAATAAGAACCTCAGCTGGCTCTTTCAACGTTTCAGGCCTACAGCCATTTTGCTGTGTTGACGTCACAAATGACTAAGTAAGATAACACGTTCCTTTAGTCCAGCGGTTGTCTTGATTACATTGCAATAACAGTAGTTTCCCTTAATCGCTTTTCATATCATGAAAGATTAAATGTAGAAACAGCATTAAACAGGTAAACATAACCAAAAGGTATATTTAGCTTAACCACTTACGTTTACCAAGCTTCTATCGCACGTACTCGTTTGTACGTTGTAGTACAATTATTATTATTAAAGCACGTTTTCTCGCTATATTCCTTGAGAAAGGGGAGGAATTGTAATCAAACTTTAGGTCATTATTTAGTTTCAGAAATGACTACATTTGAAACAATGTAACAAGAAAATTATATTAAAAGTGTTCGTGTCTGGGGTCATAATTTTGTATTTTTTACTTACAATGTACAAAATCTGACAGTTATTTTCTTAGTAAGAAATATATAGTTTTCGAATGTTAAAATACGGCATGGTGAATCCGGTTAATCAAAAATAGCTTATTATTATGAATATTTCTATTTATAAGTGATGAGAAAATAACAAAGATAACAATATCGTTCATGTAAATTATTTGAACGAAGACCCCAAAGCCTATGGTTGTGTTTACTCCTCTTCTATTCTTCTATCATACCCCTTTTCGAAATTGGCACCGTCCAACAGACGGTACAGCAGCTGAAGAAGGGAGAGTCTTTGTTAGACATTGCCTCGTGTAGGGAAGGTAGAGCGGTTGAAAAAGGTGGGTTCGCGAATAGCGTGCGTACGGGAATAAGTGAGGGCCTACTGAGCTAGTTAGAAGCTTCTTCGTAAAGGAAGCAAGTTTCCTCATATTGCAGTCTTTCTACTCAATGGGTGAGGCAGCCCTTCGTTCAAGGTATTGAATTTTGCCAATACCCGGCCAGTAGTTGAGAGCGAGACCTGTGGTCTAACTGAATCTATTCCGTCAGATCTGTCAGGTTACTGCAAGTTTAGAAATCTCTACCACGTTGTAGAGTTGCCTGGATACCCAATGGTTTAGAGGAGAATACAGCCGTCCAGGTTTGTGTGTCGGTAAGTGCCCTCAATACTGCAGGAATTTCCTCAGAAAACTCAATTACGTCCAAGTTTAACAGATAAGCGTTTTCTCAAAGCAGTCGGAAAATTACAGGTTCTGAAACGTAATTGAAAATATCATAAGTTTTCACATAACTTTCTATTTTATTGTTGTTGTTTTTCTTTTACTGGTGTTAGTTTTTACTTCGTGAATTGAAGATACAAGGTTATTAACATGTTCAAGTTTTTATAAACTTGTATAAAGGATTTTACGTTGTTCTCGCAATGATAACTGTCAACCTGGGTTTTGAATACACAAATTCATGTTTATCGGTCTGAAATGTTGAAAGAAAGGTGTCATGTTTATTCGTGGTGTAATTTAAAAACCACTTTTGTCGCATTAAGTTTAATGTAAAAATAAAATGGTAGGGAGAACAAAAAAATCACAACGAATAGTTATATTTATATACCAACTTTTATTTTACATCATTATGTAATAATCAGAAAACTGAAAATTTAAATAGCTTTAAACGTCTACGTTTTAACCGCAGTGAAATAAGAACAAATAATAAAAACCTATTCTTAAGACGGATCTTAGGTTAAGATGACCTAGGAAGGTCAAAACGTTCTGTACTGTATTTTAAAGTTGTAATACCCTCAATTCACTAAGTTAAACCGAGTTCGCCAAATTCTAATCTTTTAATATATATATAATCGTAGATAACGGCTAAAACTAGGCTTCATATAGTGATGGACTGTTTGTTATATATATGCATGGTGTTGTGAAATGTCTTATTTAAAAAAATAATACTATATCTGTATAGGAAATTCAATAATATATATAATAATAGTGACGTTGCTAATTTATTCTTACGAGTTATTTAGGTAGACAAGCTGTTCAAAGTACTGAAAAATAAATATTTTTTGTATATTTTGATTTTTAACATCTGATCATTCCTGAATATGTTATCCAATTGAGGTGTTCGAATTGTCGATTTAAAATTTAATTTGTGGTGGATATCTTTAGTTCAGAGTGATTTAACAATTAGTGTCCATGACGTCCAACAATTTATTTGCTGGTTTGGAAGAAATATTTAATTTATATTTTCTTAACACAAAAGTGAAACTTGAGAGTAGTTGTCCATACAGGCCCTTCCGGGGGCGCTTGCAAGATGGGGGACATTTGACCCATCTTTTATATTTCACAGGAAAAAATGCTGTGTTAGGATGTAAACTTAAACTTATAGTGAGCTAAACATTTTTAGTAATTTGTGTTGAAAACTGTAAATTTGTGTTTGTGTATTAAATGTATGCTTAAATATTTTAGTTTGTTTATTTATTTTTAGTCTGTTAACTTGTACTGTAAAAGCTGATACCATACATAAATGTTTGCACCCTCCTTTCCTGAAAATATTTCTTTGGGCACCTATGGGTCCCTTCATTGTTAGTGGAGGGGAAAAAATCTGAAGTCTAAGCCTATTCAGCTAGTTTAAAGTGCATAATTTAAATTGTAATGTGAATCTGGCTGTCATACCCATATTTATTTTTATCTCGTCAAAATACCTTTAACGACTGAGAGATATAACACGGTGCCTTAAACTGAGCATGTTTACTTTAGTTTTAACGACTAAATAAATTGACAAGTTGAACAGCATATTCATTCCTTTTTATCTGAAGTATCTGAACTCAGTTTATTTCTTAATTTAGCAACGTCGAAGACAGTACAATGAAAATTATAAACTCGTCATTATTGACTCAGCCAAACATTCCTTTAAAATTCGTCGTTCCTCTGACTTCGTAGAAAAATATGTGGCAGTCCTTTTCTAATTGTTGGCAGATTATGCGGGTAATAATAATGTCGGAGGTTTTAATACTTATTACACCCTTCAAGAGAGAATATTTATTTCAACATTAAATTTATTCTTAAATATTTCATACACTTGTAAATTATTTCTTCTGCTTCAATTGTTATACTGGATTTGTAGACCACATATGCAATTAATCTAATGTAAATGTAATTTGACGACGCCGTAAGAGGGCGTGCCATGCATTTTTTGCACAAAAGTCGGAGAAAATGAAAAATTATAAACGTTTCGTTAGCCTGTAAGGCCTAGTTTTTAAGACTATAATGATAGAAGAATCTCAATAGGTAGAATACATGATTGTGGCTTAAGTGTATTAAGTGTTATTTTGCTTGAGGTTTGTAGCCTTATTGTAAGGGTTTATTCGCCCTCTGCTTATAGAACTAAATACAACTTTAGTTTGATTAATATGGCGAAAGCGTAAATTTGATTTGCTTGCGTGCAATATAAAGTTACAGTGTACAGAAATTAATGTCGCATACTATGCCCGAGGTGTCGAAATGTTATCGTTACGAGTTGATTAAAAGAATTGCGTTGGTGATGGATATAAATTAACTTCGTGCACGAATTAAAGCGATTTTTTTTGCGATTTGTTGGAGTCTAATTAAATTACTTTTTCTTTTTTTTTTCAATTATAACGTGATCATTTTATTTTACGTCTTTTTACGCTATGCGGCGCTCTACACACGTAATCTAGCCAATTAAAGAACAGGATTATTGTGGGATGCTAATTATGTGCGGTATCAACATAAAGGTCGACTTTAAAATTATAAACATTACAAAAAACAAAACAAAAAACGTTTGCCGAAAGTTATTGTGTACGACCATTCGTTTACATTTTCAGCAAACTGTGGTTAAATTTATAATAAATGCTAAAACATTTGGGGACTTAAGCATATTATAAAGTTTGGAGCGGAAAGGAGATTCAGAGGTTTGTATTTTGCTGTCTTTCAAGCGATTTTAGGCTAAAGTTGTAAGTTAAAATTTTTCTATTGATTGTAAATTACTGAAGTGTTTTGGTTTTAAATATATATATATATATATTCGTTATATCGAAGTTAATATAGTCACGTAAAACTTGTTGGTTAGTGAATTGTTAGAGACAAAAGGTGGATATGAAATGCTGTTTTGTGTGTATGTGTGTATCAACCGCAGCTAACTTGTATTTCTAACCAATTTTTGATCTTATTTATTTGGATGTTTTAAACGTTTCTTGTTTTGTTTTTTCGTTTTACAGGCGCTATAGAAATGAACAGAACGTTTTGGTATTTTGTTAGGGCCTAGCTCAAATAAGTAGTGAATAGCAAACATTTTTTAGAGCCCCCGTACTGACTTATTTTTGTCAAGAAGTATATATTTCAAATAACTGTTAATTTTAAATTTAATTTTATTACACTGGTACTTTTTTATAAGCATTTTATACACCTGCATTTTCTGATACTAATGGATTTCTTATTTATAATTTTTTTTTGGGGGGGTCACTTGAAAATGGTTGGGAATTGAAAACTTTCATAGTTTTAATTCGATCACTAATTTTTTTTTTTTTTTGAGAAGAATTACTGACAGTGATTTTTTTCTTCAGAGAAAGATGTAGAAAGCATACATTTAATAATAATTTGTTCATTGCCATGGAAACGTATCTTTCTATTGGCCTTCCACGAGTATATGGAATTTTGCACCGCCATGAAAATAGTGTATCCCCCTTTAAACAAGTAACGAAGTATTGATACCTGTCTGCTTATTCTGTATCTAAATACAAACCTGGCACTGAAAGAGTGGGTACAATTTGTAACGCGAGTGTAGGAATAAGCTTGTAAAATAAGTTTCAGCTGCAAGTGAAAACTGGTTTTAAAACTAAGAGTCTAATCCAAGGTTAAAGTAATATTAGAAAAACACATTAGTAACATAATATCATAAACTATTTTCTACAATGTATATATACACACACACACACACATACATACAGAAAAGGCTTTTAACAAGAAAATGTTGGGTAAAAATAACCAGTAGTAATTTTAGACGAAAGACAAGTATAAGAGTGGTTAGCTAATAGTTGTATTTGAATGTTAGCTTTTAACAACGAAACACTGGTTTAATAATACAGGACGAGAATAAACTTGTAGTGAGGTAAAGCTTATGAAGTTGCATGTGAGAGAAGTGGCTTTAAAAAGGGAACTAAATATGCCAGCCAAGAATCAGCCTTTAAGTGAAATGTATCACAAGTCCTTATGCGTTAAATTTATATATTACATATAAGTGCAGTCTAAAATTTCGGTGATTACATGGTGACGTGAGACCACGTTTTACGTTTTCTTAACGTTATGTTATAAGTGAATCTTTACACGTCAATTTTAAAGTATACTGTTACAGGGCAGTTTTAATCCGCGCATATATTTATACGAGGAGAAGGAATCTCGAACCAACACCATGGGTAGAAACGTTTCGGTCTCACTGTGTCATTCGCCCTAGGCCAGCAACCTTTTTCAAAATGCACGTACTTGCGCAGTTAGTAATTGTGGTCTCACGGCAAACTCGCTCGTTTTTCATCAAACACCCCTATTTGTGTGTATAATCGGTCGTCTGTTTTGTTGTTGTTGGGGGTCATCTCCAAATTGACACACATTTTAGAATACGTATATTTATGTATTTTTACAAATATTTTGTTTAATACGAATTATCACATGTCAGTGGTTTAACTGCTGTGTATAAGGTTTTGCAGAGTTGGCGGAGTTCGATAGCGTTAGGGATGAACGAAAACTAATTTATTTTTTTTGGGGGGAGGGGCTCGTTATAAATTATGGCTGAAGGAGGAGCAAAATAGTCGTCGCTACATCACTTTCAAAGGTAAGAAAAATACATAAACTCCTTCGTACGTTTCTATTTTTAATGTTTTAGTTGTATTTTTCTCCAGTAGTTACGTAGATTTTTGAAATTTGGCTATAAATAGAACAGAAACTCAACTTTGTTCTTATGCCTGAGACAGCATTCTAAGATGAAGTGTAATAGAGAGAAAACAGAACTGTTTATAACTGTTTCTCAACTGTGGGTTGGAACCAGTTAAGGCCAGTAGTGGCCCAGCATGGCTAGGTGGGTTAAGGGGTTCGAATTCCCGTCGCACCAAACATGCTCGCCCTTTCAGCCTTGGGGGCGTTATAAAATTACGGTCAATCCCACTATTGGTAAAAGAGTAGCCCAAGAGTTGGCGGTGGGTGGTGATGACTAGCTGTCTTCCCTCTAGTGTTACGCTGCTAAATTAGGGACGGTTAGTGACAGTCAAATAAGTTTTCGATCAGGCAGAAGTTTTACCGAGATTGGCAATAGCCTTCCTTTTTAACCTGTCAGTCCAAGATTAGGGTCGGCTATGCGCAGATAGCTTGTTTCATTTTGCGTGAAAATTCTAAATACAAGCAAATAGAGAAAACGTGGGATAAGAGATAGTGAATAAACAAGAGAATGATTATATTGTCTGAAGGTAGTAATTAGATTTTGAATCCAAACACTAGTTATGTCTACTTCCTGTTCGATCAGTTTATATAATGACCAGAGGTAGCCATTACATTTTGAATCTAAACATCAGTCAGGGATTTTTTGTTCAAAATAGACACCGACACATACAAAATGCTGTATTTATTAATACATGTGTGCGTGTGTTTACGTGAAAATAAACCAGAGGAACTCGTGCCAAAACATGATAGTGCCATCTCTCGTGTAATCTAAGAACAATAACTTTTATATTAGATAACGGTACTTGTGTTTTCCTGGCCAACAGGTTGCAATGTGTTGTAGGTAAAAATATCACATTTTTCTTAGATAAATATAATTTCTTTCGGTAGTGTTGCGTGACCGTACATACTGGAAATATCAGTAAATATTTTTAAATTAGAAATAACATTCCCAAGAACTTGGGAGTGAAAGTGAGGAAGAATGTTCAGCAACATGTCAGTCACGCATATCTGCTTATCCAGGTCCGACATGGCTCTTCGCTCAATATTAGTACTTCTCGGATCGACTGGGATATGACAACACAATAGTGGTTTAGATGCTGTTCATATCATCAAACTACATTAAATGAGAACTCAATTGCAATTTTCATAACTGAAATAATTCCTAATTTCACCCCTCAACATGTACTGTTAGTTTCGTTCACATGCTGTACATGTAGTTATGACATCCTTATTATCGGGATGTAAGGTCGTTAACATGTACTAAATATTTTACATAGGTAAAGACTTCGTAGGCAACGGCTAGAAGCTTGTACCGGTTTGGTCTTGTGTCAGTATCTACTCCGTACGGGAGATGTACAATTGGCAAGAACTGGAAGGTTTGTTGCTCTGTATATTTTTGGAATAGACGGTAACACACGTAGCTTTGGATTATGGTATATATAACTTTGCCGTCTCTGTCCTTTGTCGATGTATATGGAAAGCATTTATCCGTCTTAGTATCCTGTATAGCAAATGTGAAAGTTAGAAACTGGCCAGTTTGGTAGCTTCACTGTTGTGTTTATTGTGAATAAAGAGTTTCGTTGGTTATTCACAATAAGATTCAAGTAGATTTTAAAAATACAGGAAAGAGGGTTAAGAGGGGCATTGAGTATTTCATGAAAAGATAAAGGTTAGGCTTAAATTTTTATTTTACTAAAGAGTGAGTTTGTGAAGACAGTCTTGAAGAACAACGTGGTCTGTTGTTTGTTTGATAAATTACATTTGTTTTTTCCTTCCCGTCTTTGATTTATTCTTCGAGTAGCAATCCTGAGTGTGCATTTTTTCTTGTAATTTATCGTATTTGCTGCACATTAGCGTAACGAATGCCATAACATCCCAAGTAAAAGTTTGAAAAGTACATCCGTTTTCGGTTTTATATATTAGTTTGCTTCTTTTTTTTTTTCCCCAGATATAATCGTGTGATATTCAGAAAGTATTAAAACAGAAATCCTAAAATATCCCTGGTGGCGAAAAATGTTAACGAAAGGAAAGTATGCCGTGATTTATTTTTATAGGGAAGTTTTAGTTCGAGCCTTGACTTGTGAATCGCTGCTATTCACTGTGTATATTACACTCGTAATTTATTTGGTACGTAAGTGAAACGTATTGAAATAACAAAGCGAGAATGTTGGAAAACAAGTTTGGGTTTCGATAAGGAACAAGTAAAACAATAGAAAGCTTTGTATGTGTGTATAACCGACTTTGATCGTTGTGTTGAGTTCTTTCACTCTGCCTGTTTGAGTTGTTACTGTGTTTTAGTTTCGGGCCTTGCGGTAGCTTGTATCTTTTGTCATTTACTAGAGCAGCGTGTAACCAAATACAGATTGTAGTAGGGAGACATGGAATCAGTTGTATACCCACTTATTCCTGTACTTTGAGATCGCAACATAAGTAAACATAATTTATCACCTAACCGCCAGGCTTAGTAAGGTAGGGGCATTCCGTAAGTGAATTGCTACAATATTTTTAAATTATTTCGTGCCGGCAGATATATTAATTTTAGTAATGGTAAAACATATATATTTTTTAAGAGTGCTGTCATAAACCTCCAGTGGCACAGCGGTGTGTCTGCGGATTGGCATTGCTAGAAACCGGGTTTCGATACCTGTGGTGTGCAGAGCACAGATAGCCTATTGTGTAGCTTTGTGGTTACTTCCAAATAATTAGTCAAGCTATCATATTTCAGCACTTCACACGAACATAAAAGTTTGAAGCAGCTTCGATGATAGCGAAATCATTAAAACCTTAAGGAAGGAATAGTGTTGTAGAGACAAGTGTTTAAAATGTTAACAAAATTGTACTGAATGAGAAAAAAGTCTTGAACGAGGTGGTACCTGATAAATCACAGAAACTGGACGAACGAATGGTCATATTGAAGTCTTAATATAAACTTTTCTGGTCAATAAAACATGTTACTAAATATTTACATATTAGTATGAACGATGTTAAATAAAACAGTGTAAAGCTGTAAACAAAATGATAAAATCAAAAAGTATTGAGTAATGAACCAGGTGATACAAAAGCATTTTACAATTGTACTGAACAAATTATATAAAAAAGGTATAAAACAGCAACAGTGAATGAGCACATTTTTATATGCTACGGTTTGAAAGCACTCTGAACGTGCTTACAATTTGTTAGAACACTAAATTATGTGAGAAACAAGTTTTAAAAACAAGGCATCTGTGCTTTTGTTGTATTCACTCACGTACACCTTTACATTAGAACCACATAACTTCTTCGTGAAACTCTTGTAGTCTTCTAAAAAAAAAAAAAGTCGACCGTTTCGAAAGCGTTCGAATTTTTGGATGTTTTAAAATTTACTAGACTTCTGTTTATTATTCTTTGTGCTAATTCTTTCATCGTAACTCCATACTGATATTTTTTTTTTAAACTTTGAAGTGCTTGCTAATATATCTATAACCAGCAATAAGGAACAAAACCTAGTGGTCGTTGTTAGTAAAAGAATGACATGATTGTTAGGGGCGCTCAATTTGTAAAGAACTGGTCGGGGGTTCAAATGCCCGTCACTGAATATACACATCTTTTTGTCGTAGGGGGGCATTATAGTTTGACCGTCAATCCCACTATTCGTTGGTTAAAAAAACTAGCCCAAGGTTTGGCGTTAGGATATGTTGACTAGCTACCTTTCTTCTAGTCTTTTACTGCTAAGTAAGGAATGACTAGGTTGTCCCCAACGATGTCCAGAATATATGCATGTGTGACTAACCCCTACTACTTTGTTTACAGTCATTAAGTTTTCCAAAAGGTCTAAACTTCGAGGAAGGGCTGATACTATTATACTGTTTGCACGTGATGTGTCACTAAAGTAACACTTAGACAAGAGCCGGATTAAGTTGCTGTTTATGGTAAAGTACACCACACACATCAGAATCTCCTTCGAATATTATAGATTCAGATTTCTGGAAAAATTTAATAAATCTGGTAGGACTGCTAGCATGTTTTCTACCGAACTTAAGTTGATATATCCTGGAGTTTATCAGTACTACATCGAACCAGTCCTCATTGGATATTTATCCTGGTGTCGATGGTGTTCGTGAATATCTATTTTATTGTGTACAGTGTTCACTATGACAGCGAGCCAGTCCTCGATCAAAGAGTCAATGGTTTAGAGTGCGCGAGTAATAAATACTTCAGTCAACTGAACAATCTTAAGGGAAGTGTCAATAAGGACTACGTTGCTAGGCAGTAATAAACTATTTATACATGTAATAAATACTCCAGTCAACTGAACAATCTTAAGGGAAGTGTCAATAAGGACTACGTTGCTAGGCAATAATAAACTATTTATACATGTAATAAATACTTCAGTCAACTGAACAATCTTAAGGAAGTGTCAATAAGGACTACGTTGCTAGGCAGTAATAAACTATTTATACATGGCGTCAAAAATAATTAGAATAACAGAGTAGGAATCGAGAAATCGCTATTCTTTGGTTACTCACCGCCATTGTTTAGGAAGATGTTATAGTATTGGTGTGATGTTTATTTATCTAAGGATAATGTGAATGAATAATGATTTATTTAATTTGGGTGAGTATTATGTTTCATTACTTATTTTTTTATAATGCCCTTCACTGTTTGACGTTTTGAACAACTGAAAACAGATGAACTCTGCTTACTATATTCTCTTTTAGTATACTGGTAATCAGTGAGAATCTTCAGAACAAGCGGCTGCCTGTGTTTTGTAAGTATCCCAACGCTTATTATGCTTCCTATAGAATCTTATTGGATATGTTTCAGAAAAATTTGGATACGGACTCGAAATATTGAAAAATAGTTATATGGTATTCTGTTCTGGAACTTAGAATATTCAAACTACAAGTTGAATACAAAAACAAACAATTAACCTAGACAATTTCCAGTAGAAACCGAAATTATAGCAACTTGTACGCTCTTGTCGTATAAAAAAAATATGAAAATTCCGTGAATTAACCATGGATAAATAAATATATATTATTATTGTTCTTAAACTTTTACATTTAAATTAAGCTTTTAGAAGTTACTTGGGATTTCAAATTAGCATCGTGGCTAATTAGTAAGCATGTCATACTTTGAATCGTTTGAGAATAATCGTATATGTAATTGGTGCGATAACTGACTTCTTCCCATCTGGCCAGAAATTGTAAATTAGGGATGTCTAAGTCTGAACCTTGGGACCCCTGACCTAGTCATTTAATAACCCGTGTTTGCAGAAGATGCTGTTGAGATTGATAAAACAAATATTTCCAAGAAAAGAGCACACCTAGTAGTTTTTTATAGACAAATAGGTCCTTCAAATAAAACACTATTCTGTTGCTTAGACAAGAAGTCGGTGATTTGTTACCCATCGTTTTGTTTATCCAGGTAAAATGAAGGTTAGTCGACATCATTAATGATGAAGTTTTTCTTACTTTCGTTAAACTCGTATTCACTTTTAACAAATAGACAACAAGTGAATTGATTAACGTCTATTTGTTCTGTAGGTGATATAACGCTGTTTTGTCTCCAGAACATTCTTCTGTGTTTGTTTTTTCTTTCCAAAAAATTACCTGGCAGCCATGTTTGTTAGAACGTCATATAACACTCTCGGAACATATTTTGTTCCTAAGAACATCTTCCGTGTTTGTTGTTCGTTCGAAAGAACAATTTTTCCATCTGTGTTTTATTAGAACGTCATATAACAGTTTCTTTTTGTTCCTAAGAACACTGCTCTGTTTGTTCTTTTCTAGGAATAATTTTATGTATACTTTTCGTTCGTAGGGATATTCTATCTGTATATGTTTGACACAGTTACTTCATACAGTAAAGTTTCTGAGTGTTTTTTTTCCTTATTTTTAAGAACATTTGTTTGTTTTGCACGCATATTTTAATCTAATATATGCCTGACCAAATTATACTATTTTGCTTCTTAGGAATGGGACGCCATTACTCCTCGAAACGTAACTCTCCTGGTATGGCTATTCATGCGTTCTTAGCAGTATCTTTCAATTTATCGAAAGCTTTAAGCGTGGATTTGGAATGTTCACTACCGAGGCAGTGTCGGCGGAGGTTACATTCTGATGGCAGCCGAATTGTAACTTGATAACACCATTATAAAAACATGAAGTATTTGACTAGGCTTATACCTATTGATTCAGTGTCCTGCCTCATTTGTCATGCAGAAAGCACGCACGCGGGGAAGGGCTTCCTTGTCAAATGCTGCTTGGAGACAAAGCCTATGTAACGTTGAGAGACCCAATCTATAATAAAACACTTCTCTTTCCAGTTGTCGTTTAATCTGCCGTGTGAGGAATACAGACTCGTCTTTTCCGAAGAAAATCATTGCATACTCTCGTCCTAGCCATGGTTAGCATGTAAAGATCCTCGCAATCTATCAGGTTGAGAGAATCGTTAAGCTTTCGATAACTTAATATTCTCATGTACATTGTGGAAAGGGAAGGTGGTGCTTAATAATCATTACTTTGTAGACTTACCCATAGTTCCTCAGTGATACGGTTTTAAAATCGGGACTTGTGATACTTTTAGATAAAAACTTGTAATGATGTTCATCAATTTGTATTAAAGAGCGGGTGTATTTTTATTTTTATGACAGCCCCTCTCTGCCCTTATCGGAGATTAGAAGTTATTCCATTTCGTTGCAAGTGAGAAAAAACAAAAAAAAACATTGGTAATAACACCTTTAAGTGTCTGTTGTTGAATTTTGTGAAGCATGTTCGTGAATATTGTACGATTTGAACGTTGTTTAAACAAATGCCAGACACATCATTAAAAAAAATGGCTTGTGGTTTCAGCATTTCCAAACGAATTATAAAATCATGTTCTGTGATTCGAAAGTGGTTAAAAATCATAATAAAACGCAAATCAAATTGCAAACTGTTTTTGCTTTAGTTTGTTGGAGAACGTCTCAATTTTTGCTCTATCGAACTTTTAAGAAATAACACCTGAAGTGTCTAGTTTAAACTTGCAGTACAAGATT